>NC_141196.1:10415257-10892757 GCF_054491065.1 Syngnathus leptorhynchus | reverse complement strand
TGGATTTACACTGCAGGTCCAAGTGGCCAATTCCACTTTAGAGTGAATATTTTTGGAATCCCAGAAACAAAGCTCATCGCATCATTCTGCAATGCGATGTTGGAGCTTCCAACACTCTAAAGGAATTGTGAAAATCATGGCACAAACCGCACCTAGCAAAAACGCAAAATCTTTTTTGAATGCGATGATGTCCACCACGTTTGTACCTGTGACCAACAGCTACACCCAATTCAGCGGCCGCTATCTGGGTCTTAGTAAAACTGGTCATTTGTCAGCTTGGCTTTTACTCGTGCTTTGATTCAAGGATGGGTTGATGTTAGAAAACCGAAACATTCCAAAAGAAATATAGTTTGCGTGAGCATTCGGATTGGAGCTTTGAAATCGACATCTTCCAAAAGACTCAAATCATGCTGTTCAGGTTAGAAAAATGACATATCGCGAAATACTTTATGTTGGGATTAGAGTCAGGGAAAATGAAATCTTCCAAAATCAATGAGGGTTTAGGATCCCTGTGTAGTGTCCCAACAGGATGAGGAAAGTGTCCTATACCTAAAGAATTTGGGTTAGTATTGCAGTCAGGACTTTGTCTTTCCAGTTAGTGTCGGGAAAACGCAAACATTTCCATTGTCGGAATTGTCTCTTGAACTATGTGGTGTAAATCCAGCTGTGAAGTAAATGACTGCTGCTGCATTCCATTTTGACTAACCTCAACCCTCAATACTACTACTGCTTTAATTCTTACCCCAAGTGACCAATCACGTTTCTGTCTTGTTTTTTGTTGTGATTATTCGATATTCTTGTAACAAAACAGTGAAAGATTCAATGTGCATTCGTATGTGGTTCTGTTGTTTTTGTGTCCTTTCATTTGGATTTTTTAATTTTCTTTTTTGACGCTGTCATTTCTCCTCTAACTGCTCTGTCGTGTGCATTCCACCCCCAGGAGAAGACCAGCGCCCTCAGCCTGAGCAACGTGGCTGGGGTCTTCTACATTCTGGTCGGAGGACTCGGCTTGGCCATGCTGGTGGCCTTGATCGAGTTCTGTTACAAGTCCCGAGCCGAGGCCAAACGAATGAAGGTGGCAAAGAATGCACAGAATATTAACCCAACTTCCTCGCAGAATTCACAGAATTTTGCAACTTATAAGGAAGGTTACAACGTATATGGGATCGAAAGTGTAAAAATTTAGGGGGTAGGGACACGAGGTTTTCATAAATTACCCCAAACTGCACGCTTTTTTGGCTCCATCCTCCGTTCCATCCTTCAGTGTTAGTGAATGAAGAGGTTGGCCAAAGGATCGTATGTATTATGATTTACTGAGAGAAAGACATGCCAGCCACACACACACTCTCTTTTTGTTCAAGCATAATGATCGTCTTTGGAACAAGGAGTGTCAGTGCCACGCTGAAAAGGGGAAAAAAACATTCATTTCAATTGCCTGAGAAATTATAATATTTTTAATATCAAATTAGTTACAGAAAGGTTTTCACTACATGGAGGAAATGCATAATTCATTTTGTGAAATCCTCAAGAAGAGATTTGCACAGTCATTTTATCGAGAGACAAAGGAAACATGGTAATATCTTGTTAAACATTGTTACTTTATTAGGAAAAGGTGCTATATGATTAAAGATTTTAATTCAAATGATGACAAATATCACATGGGGGAGTGAATGGAATCGAAGTTAGGTTATCGAAGCTTGTAATTGGAATGAATAATCTTGCAATTTAAATTACTCTAGTTGAGCGAAATTGTATCGTGCCAGAATTGGAGTGACTCGCATCGTAATTTGAATTATTGTATCATCGTTGAAGGAAATCGTATTGTCGTAGTTAAATTAAATTGGATCATAATTGTCATGAATTTTTGGGAGCCATCTTGGTAGATAGCTAGCTCGCCAACTAGGTAGCTAGCTAGGTTTGTAGACACCTTGATACGATAGTCACCATAAAAAGCATCAAAAAACGAATATGGGCATTTATTTTGTATTATTCTAGATTGTGCACCTTATGAAAAATATCATTGGAATTGTTCAGTTGTCTTTCTTTCTTTCTTTTTTTGCCTTTGAGGTGATGGCGCTGACTCTGCTTCGTACGTTGTCTGTCCATTTAAGTTCCCTTGAGACCATGCTCATGTATGACTGTTGACGGCCACGCTTGTCAATGCCTCTCCTAGTAAAATAATCATTTTCATGCTCAAATTAATGCTAGCCCCCATACCATAAGCACATGCTCATCCTCGCGTCGTGTTGCCCCCTCCACACACACGCTTTAGTTCTCATCTCCATACATATTTATCCATATATAAATATTAATATTTCACAGTGGAGCACTTGGGGGACAACTTGCTTAACTTTCTCGTTTGTGGGAATGTCCCCCTTCCCTTTGCCCTCTTCCCCACCCCGCAGATGACTTTCGGAGACGCCATGAGAAACAAAGCGAGACTTTCAGTCACCGGGAGCACTGGGGAGAATGGTCGGGTGATGACTCCGGAGTTTCCGAAGGCCGTCCACGCCGTCCCGTACGTCAGGCCCGACATGGGCCTCAACGTCAGCCTGACAGACCTGTCCTGATCCCAGACCAACTTCCGAGTGCCTTACCATGGTTTCAAAAAGTAAAGAAAAAAAAAGAGCGCTTTTGTTCTTTTTTCTTCCAAAAGGTTTGTCCCCCCCCCCCCCCCTCCCCCCATCCCTGACACTTCCTGCTCTCGCTGTTCTGGCACTTTTTTTCTTGAATGGGAACGTCAGAGATTGCAAAGACTTGGTTCTTGGTCGCTATTAACCCCCAACGTGAAAAAAAAGGCAATCCTGGAATATCTTGGAGTTTTATTTCCCTTCCTAAATGTGTGAAAGCGAAGGATTGATTGACAGTCGTTTTGCGCAAATCATCTGAACTGTGTGCGCGTGTGTGTGTGTTTGTGTTTGTGAATCAGTTGCCACCGCCACATCCTAAACATGAAGCACATCCACGTTTTAAGAAATGTGAAATAGTCCTTTGAAGTTTTTCTTAAGAAAAGCCCAAGAAAATAGACAACAAGAAACTATTTTTATGTATTTTCACAAAATAGCTTTTAAAGAAACTCGCCGGCTGGATTTAAACATGTGTGTGGAGATGAACGAAAAAATAGGAAACAACAACCGTCGTCATGTAATTAAATTCCTGTATATTTTATTCATTAACATTTGGTGTCGATACAAACTATATGTCAATGCTTGACACTTTTGGAATATTCCTTTTCACTCATGTTTCTAAACTTCGGTGATTTTCTTTTCTTCTGCCCGCTGTTTGTATTTTCTTTTCTGCCGAGGACCAGGGTCGTTTGTTGCGCTTTCAGGAGGAAGTGAACCTGTTTACACGCCATGAATGCAAAATATATATCTTAAGAAAACACACATACAAAAAAAACATTAAACAGTAGAAAAGGGCGTTCAAGAGGCATCAGTATTCACCATGCGGAAAATGCCCAAATGCCAAATAAGTGACGGGTGCCAAATCTTAGTGCCAGTAGATGATGAATATAGAGTCTTAATATAATCACTCACTGTCATTTCAGTGAATGTAAATGACTTTTTTGTAAACTATAGATGTACAGTCGGTAGTGATGACACTGCTAATAATGATAAATAAATAGCCTTTTTTTCGGGGTTGTTTTTGTTGTATTTGTTTGTATTTTTGCATCCACCCGACGACGTAGCAGCGGTTTCTGCATGTCGTTTGCCGCTGTTGTGACAAGACTTTTGTTCTGTTTTCGTTACTGCCCAAAAATTAAAAACACACACACAACAGCGTTTACATTTGAACGTAGAAGTCGTGACGGTGTTTTAAATTTTCTGAAAAAAGGTACACATACATACAGACAGTATACATATATATATATATATATATAAACATATATTTTGTATAAAAAGGTGAAATTTTAAAAAAAGCATAGCCCCCTTTTGATGATAGTGTCAAAGCTAATTAATTAACGGAGACGTCAGAAAATGTTTTGTTGTTTTTCTAAAAATAAGCACTTCTAAATTCATAAGACTCACTTTATCGCTTTTATGACCTGTTAAGAGCCCCTGTATGATACATATGGGGTAATTATAATAATAATTATCTGTTTTATTATTCTCATTATTATTACTATGGCTGTTGTTTTTGTATTCTGACAATAGATAACACGCATATACTTGTAGTCGCTTCTAAGTTCCATATGGCGTAAATTCAGGCTATTCTCACTGACATTTTGTATTATGGAATGTGTGCTAACTTGTTTATTTTTGGGACTCTTTCTTAAATAAATTTGAAAAAAATGGCTGACGTCTTGTGACTTGTTGGGTCTCGTTTGTGATGCAACAAGGTCAAATCAAAAAGTATTTTGGAGTTAAAACGTTTTCCGGGGAACTGCCTCTAAATTTGCACAATACATGTTTATCTGATATAAAGTATAAAGAAAACATGTTAGCCATCTACTTTTTGAAGCAGAATAGCGAGACTAAGTACAAACCCTCGCAGGACTTCTGGTAAATTACTCAAGATCAAATTTTGATCAAATTCTGATCAAATTCCTCTCAAAATTGGAGAGGAACTCAAACATCAAATTTTGTGATGCTTTCTCAAAATCAAGCGAGATTTTCTCAAATCTTGCAAGGATTCCGTAAATGAGAATTTATCCAATCTCATGAGATAAATAATGCAGTCTTGTGTTACAATGAAATCTTAGCAAGCCTTCAATTTAATTGCATGGGACTTGGTCAAATCTTGTGAGAATTATGCTAGATGACACAAGACTTCCTCAGAACATGTGCAAATTCCCCCAACTCAAATGAGACATACGCAAATCTTGTAACACTTTTGGAATCATACAAGATTTTCTTAAATCGTGTGAGAATTTCGGGAATATCATTTGGATTTTACCCAAAACTCTTGAGCGCTGCTAAATCATGTAAGGATTCCTCAAATCTTCAAGATTCAAAGATTCAAGAGGAATTCACTAGCGGTGCCTGATTTTGAACTGAGAAGTGTTTGTTGTGGAAATGACTTATTGATGTTAGCTCCCCCAGGAGAGACACCATCATCGTCATTCCACCAGTCAGCCACGGGCACTTTCATGTAATCAAGAGTCCTTATGAGCCGTTAGCTCGGCCGGGGATGATTAAACCAAATTAATCTCCGCTCCCGCATGAGCAGTCAACTCCAGCAGGACTTTGACGCTGCGGGTTTACTGGAGTCTGACGAGATCCAATACTAGAGTTGTATCGCAGACCCCTTTTATATGGCCTCTCAAAGTCTTTTACCAAAGTCAACAAATTGAGGAAGGATCGGAGCAGGAAAGTGCCTATGTGTAAAACAAAAATCACGCTGAATCTATGCAACTGCAGCCTTCCTGTAGAGAATCTCTCACTACATTTTTTTTAAATACGACGAAATGAGTCAGGTGAGTTTTATTATCTGTTGCAGTAAAAACAAGTCTGAGGGTGCTGTTTTCAGTCCTTTCAACACAAAATGGTAGGATGGGCTCAACTCGTTAATTTTTTATAGGCAGTATCAAAGCTAGTACACCAGGGATGTGAAGTTGAAGATCTCTCTGTAAAAGACGTTACACACACGGCATCCTTACGATCTAACGACGCTGATACCGGTTGAAACCAAACAGACCATTATGCTCGACTACTAACATGGTTGAATTGTTTTGTTCGGAAATACCGATCACAACAATGTGGTTGTGAAAGCAATCTTCAAGTTGGCAGCTGCTAGGAAACGGTTATCCCGAGTCTGGGTTGTCATAGCAACAGCTTCCTCCAGATAGCGAAAAGGATGGATCAAAAAGGGGTATTGCATACATTTGAAAGTCGCCTGTGAGAACAAAACATTGGCAGGCAGATTATGTAATGCAGCGGAAACGAGTGTACGTCGCCATGACAACAGAGCATGGAGAGATGTTGTCGTGTTGTCTTTTGCCCGCGGACAGACGCTTGCGCCAAGCCTGGCATTTCTCCTGGAAATGTCACGGATACAATCAATAATGGTGATAATTATAATAATATAAGCAGCAGTTTCCACAGTTGAGATGACGCACATAAATGTTGCGAGGTGAAACTGACTTTGTGGAGCTGAATGAGTAGTTTGCTGGTTTATGCAAGATTGCCACTATGCTCTGCCTACACACAATACATACTCTAATCCAAAACACATTCATATATTATTAAGATTAAACAAATTGAAATAAATGTGGTGTAAAATTACCACTGTGGTAATATACTGTCATGGAAAAACACGATACTGTTCACATCAATTACAATTTAAAAAAAATAAATAAATCAATGACGATAGTAAATGAGCAGCCTCCCCGCTTCCAGTAATTTACCTTGTTGAAAGTATACTCATGATAGACATGCCCATCAAACTTCCCACCTTGGTGTGACTGTGCTGGAGCCCAACTTAATGATGTTATTTTCAAATGAGTCAACAGCATTGCAGGCGACAAATGATGCAACAGATGTTAGGTGGGGGTGTCCAAGTCAGTTGCCATCTGTGTAGCAAAAAACAGTCCAAAATTAAAACATCCATGTATCATATTCCTTCTTCCCGAAAGGAGTTGAATGAAAGCTTGATGGTGTAAATGAGAGATGTGAGGTGTTAACTGGTGGAAATGGGAGCGGGCTCCCCGTCCAGGTGCTATCTGCCTTCACCAATCTCATTGCCAAACATGGCAGCCACGTCCAAGCACCTTCATGTCTGTAGAGATACATAAATTATTTATGTCCAAAGTCCATTTTTCATCTCGACACCTCGCCCTTAATTTGTGTCTGCTCGAGCAGACTGTGGCACAGCACTTAAGTGTGTCCGGAAAAGTTGCAAGAGAAAGTATCCAAAGCCTTTGAAATGACCTTACTTGAATGAATTGGCGTGAAATTCGAATGTAAATATAACACCAATGTAAATCGTACCATGTGATCCAATCTTTATCTAAGTCTGTAATTTCCAGTGTGAATTCTCCCAATTTAGCCCCAAACACTCAATTGTGATTCGAGCGTTCTCGTGTTCTTGTTCCTGGTTTGAACTTCCTCTGCGTCATTCATGATTCAAATGGCACATCGCCAGGCGGCTTGATACCTAACACACCTTAACAGCAGCGTCCCAGCACGCTCCATGGCTCCACCGCGCTAAGCGCAACGCTCATTATTTATTGATCGGGGACATTCTCATGCGGTGCACTCAGGCCTTGATGTTGATGGCGGTGTGGTTAGGAAAGAAAAAAAATCACCATTTGCCTTCCGGCCCGGTTTTCTCCCGTATTTCCGGGTCCACTGTATTGTATTGTATTGTATTGTGTATTGGTTTAACTGGGTTTTGAGGGATGTGACCCAAAAATGTAATTACTCGGCTTGCTCCTACATTTTGCACAAAGCGTTGAATAAGCAGCTCATATCTGACGGAATACTGTATCACTGCGACTCAATACGAAGTATTTTTCATTTAAAAGGCTGAAAGACAAGAAAGAGGTGTGAGGGAGTCGTTCAAAGTTGCCGACGCTTTTATCAATGAAGAGCGGCGGCAACAATTGAATTCCTCTCCTTTGCTGGCTCTGGTGATGACAAATCAAATGAACTAAAATGTGAATTAATCAGGACATGAAAGAATATGGTGGAGCACGGGTGTTAGCACATCCTTGTTACAGTTCAGAGGTGCAGGTTTGACCTTCCTGTGTGTCAAGTCAAATTTATTGTGTAGAGTTTGCATGTTCACCCCGTGCCTGGGTGGATTTCCTATTATACACATTGTGTTAAATTAGAATCATGAAACGTTACAAATTTGACCCAAAATGGCAAATATCAAGATTTTTCTCACGCAGCCTCAGTCAACGACAGAACGATTCGTCGGTATGCAAGTCTGCTTTTGCTGTTGTCACGTGGCTGCCGCATTGCTGGTAAATTCACTGCTTTGCGTTCAATTAAAAGGTCTCTTTGTTTACTACGTGACAGACGGCTTTGGAGAATGATATTAATATTTAAACTTTTTGGTCCTGACTAAAAATATCCATTGTGGTTGTAATGTGTGTTAATAATTCAACTTTTTACTGAGGGAAATATTGAAATATTTATTGGCTCACACGCTGTCGTGCTTGTAATGTTTCTCCTTTTGTGGACGGCAATTAAGCCACTAAGGAATGGAATGGGCAAACTTCATTTTTGTCATTTGCAGGGTTCTATGGCAATAAAATCGGAGACGTTCATATCGTGGTCATTTATACATGGCGATTCTTGTTTATTTTTTCTGAAATTTTGGTGTTTGTCAGATTTTGGACTTTCTCCAATTATAAGGATTTTGGTGAGGTATAACAGATTTTTAAATGTATTTGTTTCGAAAGATGCCAGGGAAAGCCCGCTGAATTGAATATCTGAATGTTATTTGGGGTTAATCTGAGGTAGCAGAAGTATATTGACTCCCTTTTAACATGACTTTGAATGTCATTCATTTGATCTTACCACAGTCACATCCCTGGTTATGAAGATGTTTATACTTATGCAACAATATGCCCTCATATTAATGGCGGAAAACATTTTAGAATTATTTAACTTGCTCTTATGAATTTATTTCACAAAAAGTTGACATTTTGAAGGGTGTATAGACTTTATATACGTACCCACTATAAATAAAACATGCAGAGGATGTCTCCTTATAAATATCTACGGCATTTACTATTACCACAAGGAGTCATCATATCGTCGCGTGATGGGCATCTCGCGCCTTGAGGCTAACTACAAGTTCAGAAACAATCCTGACCCAATCCAAACGAAAGCAAAAAAAAAAAAAACACGAACAATGACTTTTACTATGTGTACATGTGAATAATTATTCATGTCAAATGTCCCGGTTGCGTTTCCACATGGTGGTCATGGTGGTCATTAAAAAAGCAGGAGTGCCCCCGCCCTCCCCCCAACCCCCCCGAGAAGCCGCAATATGGAACTGAATGACTCTGATTTGCAGAAAGACAGCAGATTAAAAATAAATTGTGATGTGAAATATTTAGAGGGTTGGGAAGAAAGGGAAGTTATTAAAGGATATTTGAAGCCTCTGGTTTCTAAAGTTTCAAACTACAAAAAATAATGTAATTAAAAAAAATGGAAAGTTTAAATGTATACAAATACATTCTAACACATATACACACACACACACACACACACACTTTGAATGTACTCAGGCTATAGTAAGCAAATATGCCAGGTTGCCTTCTGGGGCACTCAATGGTGGACAAACAATGTGTGCATCAAATCTAATCAGGCGTTCAAAATGGTCGCGTACGCAAACATCGTGCACCAAACCCGGCCAGGCGTTTCTCTTTTATTCTGCTCGTATTTGTTTGAGAGGGACACACGTTAACCTCAATGTTCGCACCTCCAGTTGACACCCAGGCAAGGACGAACACAAATCGTGAATAAGCAAAGATTGCTATTTTAAATAATTGACATGAACAAAAGAAAATATGCTTGAGATCAACAATACTGAAAGCACGAAGCCCCATTAGGGACATTCCAGGATTCCATTTGGACATTGAGCTGTGTCATGCCTGGTTTAATTGGGTCTATCATCATTTCAAAACATTTTTCTGATCTACCCCAAATAAAGTTGAGCTATATTTGTAGGTTTTCCCTGACAGTTTGTTTGCGGTAAATCCGACTGGTCATAATTCCTTCCACCTTGACTGAACCCAGTTGCCCGAGTTACAGCTCATGAAAACAGGGGTGTGTCGACTTTTTCTATCCATTGCATGGTGTGGAATAGTTGTGATTGAGACACTTCTTCCTCTGGAGCTGATATTCAGGCCTTAAAACGTCTCAAGTTGTAGATTTAAATACATTAATTGATAAGTACAGCAGGGAGGCATAAAGCTCTTTGCATCACTCTCTTGCCACGAATATCAGAATAAATAATGCAGTCAGCTTTTCTTTCTTTTCTTTTTTTTTTTCTAAAATCTCCCTTCAAAGCAACTGCAAGGATACTGCAGAATACTGACAATCTGAGCATTAGACGGCATGTTTTGGTGCATAATGTTCGTCAAAGACTCGGGATATTGCCTAAAGGATGATCAAAACGTTTTAGACAAGCTCAAAATCTGCTAGATGTGAATTAAACCCCAAGGAAAAAAAGATATTTCTGTTCAACAAAAGTTAATTTTCCAAGAACATGATGATATAGACACAAAAAATAAAGAATACAACCGGACTTTATCAGTTCACTGCTGTGACATTATTGTCATAGGATTGCACATTTTTCATTTTGTTCATTTTCAGTTTTCTGCATGTGACGAATATTCCCGGGCCGCATTTCGATCAATAATAATTCTTATATGAGCATATTTTTGTATGATGTGTGAGAGGATTTCACTTCTGTGTGAGAAAGTTTCACATCCTTACAGAACTATTTGAGAGCTTTTCAGGAGCGTGTGAGCGAGGTAATCCTGAAAACAATTCCTTCCGGCAATTGATCGGTTTTCTGCACCACTAGATGCACTCGTTCTCGACAGCTTTCAAGATGATGCCGTTTGTAGACATCATCGCAGTCAAATGACCTATTCCATGACCTGTGCGCTTATGTGATTGTGATGTCACGCAGCATCATGGCACCCTCAAAGGTATTCACCACCGCCGCACGTTTTTGTTGCATCTCTTCATTTACGAATAAGCTACTAAGACAAGTGCGCAGGTAAAGCAGCAGAAATGGACTCTTACGGCATATTTGGTGACCGCTTGGTCCCCGGTGCCCGGCTGTACTCGGCGTCCACCAGCTACAAGGTGCTATCGTTGCTCAGCAGCGGTAACTTCGGGAAAGTGGCCAAATGCCGCAAGATGGACAGCAACAAGACGGTGGCGGTGAAGATGATTAGAAATCAAGGCAGCTTTGCAGAACAGGCCAAGATTGAGGTAGAGTCCGATTCAGTTTGTTTTTGAGATTCGTACCAGAAGAACCACCCGCAGTCCGTGAACATCAGAGATCATACTGCATAAAACGAAAAAAAGAACGCCCACACAACAAAAAAGATTGTGGTTTAGCGTAGATTGAATTGAATGCAAGTTGTTTTCACCCTGCTACACTTTCCATTTGATTCATGTCCAATCTGCAGATTGACACGCTGCAGAAAGTAAAAATGATGCACAACTCTAAAAGACATCTGCTTCTGTGGAAACGTGTCTTCAGCGACATGGGGCACATTTGTCTAGAATTTGACTACCTTGACAAGAGTCTTTATGACCTCATGAGGGAACGACAATTCAAACATCTTCAAGTGAAGGAGATTCGACCGGTGCTCCATCAGGTATGTTGGACAATCGGATAGGATAGGAAGACTATTGACAAACCGTTCCTTATCACCTTGCAGCTGGCCAGCGCACTGGACCACTTGAAGCGCGCTCATATTATTCATGCTGACATCAGGACGGACAATGTCATGCTGATCGATCACCAGCGGCAACCGTTCAGAATCAAAATCAGCGACCTCGGCTTGGCCCAAGGCGCGTCAGCCACCAAAGCCAACTCCAACGGTCAGAGTCATAAATACCGGTAAGAACCCCGAAAACCTGACTGTGAATTGTCCGTCTCTAGCTTGTTTAAGAACAAAAGGTGAATCTTGCCTCGGTTGAGTACTGGTTTGATGTTTCTGACATATCGGTTACTTTTGGCTTGTTTAGAAAAATCGCTTTAAATGTTGGCAGTAAGTTAGGGTTTTCATTTGCTTATTCCAATCCACGCAAAGGCCCACCATCAGAATCTGCTTTCTTGACCAAGTTTGTGGATGCCAAACAGGGAATTTGACTCCGGTTGATCTTAGCCTCTGTACGACATTAAGTGACTGACAACATTCAGGCAACTAACAACATTTAGGTGGCGAGAGCAGGATGTTATTGCACGGGGATGTCTCTGAGTCTCTGAGTGGTGTGAGTTCATCAGAGCGACAGCCGGGGGGAAGAAGCTGTGTCTGTGCCTAGCCGGGGGGAAGAAGCTGTGTCTGTGCCTGCTGGTTTTGGCGTACTGTAACGCCGTCCGGAGGGGAGTAGTTTGAAAAGACTGTGACCTGGGTGAGAAGGGTCTGAAGAGATGTTACTTGCACGTTTCCTGGTCCTGGACAGGTACAAGTCTTGGATAGATGGGAGTTTGGTCCCAATTATCTTTTCCGCAGACCTGATTGTTCGTTGCAGTCTGTGCTTGTCTTGTTTGGTGGTCGATCCAAACCAGACAGTGATGGAGGTGCAGAGGATAGACTGGATGATGGCATAAAATCTAGAGGTAATGAGTTTCGATGAATTTCATTGAGCATTCATCCCCTCACAGGTCTCCAGAGATCTTACTGGGGGCTCCATACAACGAGGCCACGGACATGTGGTCTGTCGGCTGCGTGGCGGCTTTCCTCTACATCGCCACTCACATGTACCCAGGCAGAAGGGAATATGAAACTGTAAATGTCCAGATTATATTTCCCACTAAAGTAAGACCAAGGAAATTGTTCTTGATCTCGGTCTCCGTGTTGTGCCTTCAGATACGGTACATTATGGAGGCTCAAGGTCCGTTTCCAGAGAACATCCTGGTTTCTGGAGAGAAGACTGGGGACTTTTTCCTTAGGGACAACAAAACCAGTTCTTGGAGACTGAAGGCAACTTCATTTGAATTTTGGATGTCAGAAGCTAAAGAAAACGTGAAGGCTAACCACAAAAATGTCTCCCCAGACTCCAGAATATTACCAACAAGAGACAGGATTCGTGGCACGAGACACCCGAAAGATTAAAATGACTTCCCTCAATCACCTTCAGCAAGTATGTCATAAAAATCAAAGACCTCGCCAGTACTGTGCAATAAACCTCCGGCACCTGGACGGCCCTGCCATGAAGAGAAACTACCAATAATCGTACTATTGATTTTTGACTTTTTTCAGCTCCAGCCTTGGGTTTTTGACACCAAGTACCCAGCTGACAAAGATGTGCACGCAGACGACAAGCAAATGTTTGTGGAGGTGCTCAAGGGAATGCTCCACCTCAATGCGTCCCAGCGACTGACTCCACGTCAGGTCCTGGCGCATCAGTTTGTCACCATGAGCCACTTGAAGCCTCATCGTGATGTCAGCCAGGAGTACGTTGGTAGCCGAGTGGAATGAGGGTTCAAATACTAGTGTGGAGACTGGATTATACATTTTCAAGCAAAGGTTATGCTTTCAAAGTATGGTTTCCAGCCTGTAATATAAATACGCCTTTGTGTTGTAGGGCAAAGTCATGCTATGAGTTGATGTCCTACTGCGAAAGGGAAACATCTCGTGCTAGCAAAAGAAAATCTTCTACAACCTTTCAAAGAACTTCCACAAAAAGAAACCAGAAGAAGAGAAACTCCAGTGCAAGAGTCCACAAGAAGTCCCACGATGCCACATTTAATCCCCCCAAAAGAGTAAAAACAGGAGATGAAGACAACCACGCCAATCAAGCCATACAACCTGCTTCCAAAATAAGCCTCTCTCCGCCCTCGAATCCCTCAAAACTTAAGTCTAAGGATGCAAAGTACATCAAGTTGAAAACTAGATTTGCGGCACGCTTCATGGAGGAGCAAAGTGCGATGGATGAGAACCAGATATTTCAAAGTGGTCCAACTCAAAACCACCAAGTTCTTCACCACTGCCGTCCTGAACCAGGAACAAATATTCCAAAAAGTGTACTATTAACACAAAAGTACTAACGATTTTTTTTTTTCAATAATCGATTAATCTTTGTATTATTTTGTCAATCGGGTTAACATTTTTTAATTTCTAGCCCTGTATTAAAAACAGGAGATACAGTATTTCAAATTGACAATGCAGAAAATGCACAAACATTCAGTTACTGGTTTGCTTCGTAATGTCTCCGAAAATTAGCAAAAATGTTGGCCATTGTTCGGCAAAGTAAAATCTGACTTTTGAAAATGCTTTATTTTGATTCAACAAAAAGTCTGAAACACTATAGAAATCTGAGAATATATATACTGTTGAGAGGCTGTGATTCCAAGGATTTGGACTATTTTAAATTAAAGTCTCAAAATGATTGATGATCAACAATTATCACTTAACATGAAAGTCAATTTGTTTGATTAACTGTTGCACCTAGAGACAAAAACACTATATGTCATAGTTACCTGTTCACTAAGATCAACGCGCACTTAAAACATGAGCGCTCACCAGTATAACGATCGAGCGATGGAAGGGATGCCTAGAATCGTTTCACATATGTTACCGTTTGGATGCAGGGTTTTCTGTTGAGTAAAATTAAGGTTAGGGTTTAACTCTAGGGTTTTAAGACAGGGTTGTGGTTTCAAGGTAGGGTTTCAAGCCAGTGTTAGGGTTTCAAAATAGGTTTTTAAGAAGCGGCCTTTTGATGGAAAAAACATTTCACAGCAGCTGGCTAACTACAAGTTTGGCAAACCCCCATCTACTGCATTTAAAAATTCAACTTATTTAGCTCTAGTAGTAATTTAGCTTTAGCTTATTTGGCAGTGGCTCCTCTCGTTTAGCTCGTAGCTCATCTCATTTAACCGTGTAGTTACCTCACCTCATCTAAAACTGAGAAAATGTTCAGAGTCTCTGATCAAGTGACATGAAAACAGCAGCTTTATTTATCCGGCAGAGGAGGACACCCAAATGTCACACGGGTGCGCTTTGGCCCGGCGGACAGGCTTAGGTGGCGAGCAAAGGTGCTGATCCAAACTGACATTTGAAAAAGTGGCGGGCGGCAAAATGTGCATTCGAGCGATTTCGCTTTGTTCTTTGTCGGATTAAGAAGATACAAAAACACTTTGCCAATTCAGATTAAATCCAACGGGACAACCTTGCACCTCCGACTGTCCGGTGTCACTTTAGCTCGCTCGCTCGCTGACGTAAAAAAGGCAAAGCCTGAAATGTTAATCTTCTCTTTCAAAATGTTACATTGTTGTTTCTGTACAGATGCTATAAAGACTAACAATTACACACTTGTGTTGAGTGTATAAAATGATTTTTGTTGTTGTTTTAATGTCATTAATTTCAGGAAGAGTCAGCAATTGTCACTGTTTAAGGTTCCATCTACATATAGTGAATGCCTTTTTGTGTTTCATTAAAACACAAAGGAGGCACGAACACATGAGAAAAAGCAAAAAACGAGCTCGACTTTCCCGTCAAGAATCCACCGGGTGGGCTGACAGTGGTCCCCAACCACCGGGCCGCGGACGCTCGTCCCGGTCACATGACATGTCACCCCGGTCAAGTAAGCAAAAATGAGCAAGAAACAAAGATGTTTGGAAAGCTGCTTCGGAAAGGGGAAAAAGCCCAATGAGGAGACGGAAGAAGAAGAGGTTACGACTTCTGAGAAAAGGAAAGCTGCATTTAAAAGAGCATTTCAGGAGTCCTACTTAAAATATGGATTTGTCGCCATAGGTGACTCTGACGCGCCAAGCCCACTTTGCATCATATGTGGCGAGAGGCAGGCTAACGAGGCATTGAAGCCTTCAAAACTGCTTCCGCACATGGAGACCAAGCATCCTGCATTAAGAGACACACCTTTGGAATTTTTTGAAAGAAAAAAACGTGAACATCAACATCAACAGCACACTTTGGGTGTCATTGTCTCCGATTACGCCTGGATGGGACCGGCTCGTTTCTGAGAAACAAGCATCAGTGCTCCCACTAATTCAACGTAATGGTGAGTTTGATTTTTGTGGTTTATATTTGTTTTTATGCCACTCGTATCATTTTATTTATATATTTATCATCATTATTTATTTAGATATAAATGTATTATTTATATAAAGGCCGGTCCGCGAAAATATGTCTGACATGTAACCGGTCGGCGGCTCGGTGACGCACTGGGTAGGACGTCCGCCTCACAGTTAGGAGGTTGCGGGTTCGATTCCACCTCCGGCCCTCCCTGTGTGGAGTTTGCATGTTCTCCCCGTGTCCGCGTGGGTTTTCTCCGGGCACTCCGGTTTCATCCCACATTCCAAAAACATGCTTGGTCGGCCGATTGAGCACTCCAAATTGTCCCTAGGTGTGAGTGCGAATGGTTGTTCGTCTCTGTGTGCTCTGCGATTGGCTGGCAACCGGTTCAGGGTGTCCCCCGCCGACTGCCCGATGACGGCTGGGATAGGCTCCAGCACGCCCGCGACCCCCGTGAGGACAATGTGGTTCAGAAAATGGATGGATGGATGTAACCGGTCCGTGGCGCATAAAAGATTGAGGGCCACTGGGCTATGACACACTGATTCCAGCATATAATCGGCCCACACCCACACTGCGCAAAATATTTTTTCAGTCGTGAGTCATATGTTTAGCCAACTTCTAGGAGAATTACACCATCGAGGCTACGACCACAGACAATGTTGACAAACATACTCATCTATGGGTAGGTTAAAACATTTTTGTAGAAGTCAAAATGCATTTTTTAAACCAAAAAAAAAAAAAAAAGAAAGAATCTGGTCCAAAGTTTAATGTCACTTCTAAAACTGTAATTCACTGTACAGGCAATATTTTGAAAACCCTACACTCATTGTAAAAATTATTCATTAATGCTTCTTTTGACTGCAGTGAAAAAAGAATGAAATATGCTACAAATGTTGATCAAACTGTTATTCGTGTGTTAGCATTTTACATGATCAAAAAACACAATTTAAAATTTTGATTTTCAAAAAGCATTTAAGTGAAACAATATTCTGATTTTAATTTTTTTAACTTTGTCAAAATAACTGTTTTAAAAACACTTCATTAATTGACAATAAAGCGGACTTTGACTTTGACTTCGAAAAGACAATTTAAATTGTCTACTTCTTATTTTTTTCTCGTCAATGTCTTTTAATCTGATCCATTTTTAATTCATGTTTTAAATTTAAGATCAAACCATTTATTCTAAATTCAATATTTTTAATATTCTGAAGGGTTCTGAGAAAGATTTAAAAAATCATGGCCATAAAACTGTTCCAATATAATTTAAAAACAAAGCTTATTTTCATTTTATTATATTTCTAAAAAATCTACTATTAAAATTAATTGTCAACATATTTACGTGCTGTGTTCATCTATCCATTAGCAATTTACTGTATAACTTTTCCTCATGAGGTTTCTTTTTTAATCCAAAATACTTTTTTTAGGAGTAATTTTTAAAAAGGATATTTAAATATATTTATATAATCATTTGTTTGTTTTGCTTGTTTATCAGTTTGTTTGTTTGTTTAAAATGTTGACATTGTACATATATCTGGCGTGATTTCTTGAATGTTTGTCTGGTTGAGAGCTATGTCTCGCCGGCGACAAGGGATTTTTTTTAACATTATTCAGTAAAATGCTCCGGTAAGGCCTGCTGGTGGTAAGTTTGAGTGTGAGTGTGTCTGCATGTGTGTGCGACGGTTGAGCTTGACAGGCAGAGTTGATTGTATCAGCTTTGCGTCTCGAGAGACCACCACTCGACTCTGTGCTTTCATTCACCTCTGAATTCTGGCTTGTGTCCATGTTTGCAGAGAGGTGTTTGGGGCTGATATTATTATGGGATGGCAGCCATCATTTTGGTCAGCCTCTGACCTTGTGGACTTGAGTTAATTGAAGTTTGAGCTTTATGGGTGAGTCATCAAACTTTGCCGGTGCCCAACCCACTCTCAAAAAAAAAAAAAAAAAATAAGCATTGTCTATCTGTCTTGTGTACGTGATTCTAATTTGTTAGCATGGCCAAAAATGGATTCACATGTCTTTGAAATCATATAAATAATCAAATAATGGGGTTTACATTGCCTTTGAAGGAACCCTGGAAATCACCAAATGAACCACACAAAGGCCACTTTGAACCAAAATGGCAGACTTCCTGTCTTTGCAGGCATGGCTCCTTCAGCCTCGACTGATGATTTTATGTTGCTGAGTGAAACTAGTTTTGAGGTGAATTTTCCCGTCAAATCATATGGCACCTATGACCCAATTTAAGCAGACCTACATTTTCACACTAAAATTACCTTCATAAAGACAGACGTTTTTTGGAAACAGCTCTTCTAGAGGATCTCATCAGGTGGCAAAGTTTGAAGTCGCATTGTATGACACATTGATTTCCTACATCTCCCACAATCCCCGCTCTCGCAAGACCGTATAATTAAGTTTGTGTGTGTGTGTGTGTGTGTGTGTGTGTGTGTGTGTGTGTGTGTGTGTGTGTGTGTGTGTGTGTGTGTGTGTGTGTGTGTGTGTGTGTGTGTGTGTGTGTGGGTGCGCAGCCTTGGCGCAGCCTTGGAGATCAGTTTGAATGTGACTGATGCTGGAGAAATATCATCCCCATTATGAATCTTGCACGATACTTTGGATAAGTGACTCATCCATCTGCATTAAAGCTCTGAATTCATTTGCAATCGCCTCCGAGAAAGTGAGAAAAGACAATCCACTCTGAACTCCACATTTATTGACGTGAATTGCATGTCAATGGGAATGTCTATCAAGATGCATGGAAAAGTCTCAAGGACCTATGTCAGAAAATGAGGAGGAAGTCAACCATTTTGGTTTGTAGCAGCCATTCAGGGACAATAACTACTTTAAGCCCGACTTTAGGGGCTGAATTTTCAAATTGTAGATTGTCCTGGTGAAAATGTATTTTAAGAGTCTCAAGCATGACTATATCAAACATTTACTCAATAGTATGCCCTGGAAAGAAAGAAAAAAATCAGCTTCTAAGACCAGTTTCACTTGGCAGAAATTTGGTTGGTATGTCAATCATGAGGAGACCCACTAAAAAGTCTGAAGGACCCAAAAGCCACACAAAGTCATTTTGGTTGAACGCAGCAATTTTTCGTGTCATTTTGGTTGTTTCCAGGGTTACTTTAACGGAAATTCAGCCCCTAAAGACAGTTTTACCTCCCAAAAAGACATTTTATACACATGCAAGTACAGTAGATCCATAGAAAAATCTGATAATCATTTCAAGGATGAATCATTGCTGCTTTAAATCTTATTCAGATTTGCTCTCACCCTTTAAGTACTGATTTTAATAAATGCTACATGTATCATGAATGAATGCTTCATGTCCTGACTGGAGAGCCAGATGATTAACATGGCAAAAAAAAAAAAAATGCTGAATCACTCTTTTGCATGTAAATAACATGA
Organism: Syngnathus leptorhynchus; assembly: GCF_054491065.1. NCBI lineage: Eukaryota > Metazoa > Chordata > Actinopteri > Syngnathiformes > Syngnathidae > Syngnathus > Syngnathus leptorhynchus. Next base: position 10,873,667 of record NC_141196.1, on the reverse strand, counting down.
TGCTTGCACGCTGTCATTTTTCTCATGCAGCCACAGCTTTGTCAGCTGGAGTCCACCTCCCCCTCTTTCACCTCCTCAATGAATTACACTCCTTTTCCCACGAACTGGAATACAACAGCGCAATCTAGTGGTTTACTTTGTCGCAATCTCCTGTTTAGATGCTCATTAGTGCTCTCTACTGTCGCTCCATGATAAAGTAAAAAAAAAATAGTTCAATTCTAGCTCTCACAGGCCCTATTTCACCCCATTGTTGTTAACTTTCATTGCTGTTTTCCCAGTCGTTTTGCTCATTTAGTCTTGTTCTAGTATGAGTGATATTTATTGCTTTAACAGCTGTTGTCACTGACATGGCACATAATGTTCCCCCACAGCCAAATACTCATTTTGTAGGGATTATTATTGGTATTTGTTTTGTATTGCATTGACATCAAGCTAAAAAAAAAAAAAAGAAAGAAAGAGAGATGCCACGAGGTGACGGACAGGACCGTGCTATATATGCAAACATATTGATTGAAGCTGAAATTGGCATAAACCAACCTCAGATTTATCAGTATGAAACCTCATTGAAATTGAGCCATCTTGAATCATTTGAACCAAAATGGCAGAATTCCACTTTGCTTTTGGGTAATGGACCTTTCGACTTTATCATTCGTCTTATAATGAAAGACATAAGCACCCAATTTCCACCCTGTTATGATAATCGAGTCCACACACGTACTTGTTGATTTGCAAAACTGATGTGGGGGCGGGGCTTTTATTTTCATTTTTAGGACACAACCTGAAAATGGCGTGAAAAATCCAGGCCGCTTCTGAGTCCGTAGTGTTGTGAAAGGTAGCCCAGAAAGGTGAGCGCTTTGTCCCAAAATGTATATGCACAATATGCACTTTCGAATCTAGTGTTCTAAATCTATCTAAAAGTAAAGTTTCTACTGTCTGCAACTTGACATTCTCCAGAAATATGCAGTCAGAGGCGAGACAGAGAAATAGGTAGCTCCACACAAGGAGGCCACAATATTTCAGGTGTCGCGCCTCCCCGGAGAATCTTGTCAGGAGGACGGAGAGCGAGGGGAGGGAGGGAGGGGGGGGGGGGGGTCCAGCATGCATTTTTCATCACGAGTCGTTTTTGCAGGGGCAAACATTGTGACTTGATTGAATTGAGTATGAAGGCAATCGGAGTTCTGAAAAGTTTTGTGTTTTATTTGTTGGATGCTATTCTCGATCCGCCCACACTCAATAACAAAAATGAACATTTTTCATTTTTATCTGTATTTCTAATATGGTATCATTTGGTTCTACTATTATTCCTACTGGACATGTTTATGTTGCTAAGAAACTGACTTTGACACTGAATTCGAGTTAGTTTGAATTGGGATAATTTGCTTGCAGATATGAAAATATGTCCTCGGTGTGGCTGTGGGTAAAATGAGGTTGAATAATGGATGGATGCTATTTAAGTAGCCCCCTGCAGCGAGTGAAAAGCGCTGTGGCCTGTTCAACATGTGCTATCTCGTTTCGCCTCTCGAGGGCAGCAGAGTACCACTTCCAACATGGCTCCAAAGTGTATACGGTAGTTTCATACAGTGACGTCATCGCTGTTTCTATGATTATGAACTGCATCTGTCGCAGTAAAGCAGGAAAAACGAAATTTGAAACTATAGATATTCTTCATTTCATGAAAATTAATTAAGGAATTGTTCAAATGAAAAATAGTCTTGATGCATTTTTTACCTCATGCGTATATGAGGTTAAAGCAGGAAAGGGATGTCTTTATTGTAGTTTATTTTAATATTTTTACGTCATGATATTTAATAAATCAATCCACTAATTTCTTAAGGTAAATAAGTAGAATTAATAAAAGAAGCATAATTGAAACCTTTTATTCATCTACTTTACATTATTTGACAAGTGTTCCTAATAGTTTTGGCCAGATGGGCCAAACATTAGGAACAACAGTAAGTCCAATACAATGCAGCTCCACAACTCACAGTGGACTCGGGAGCAGGCCACACCCCGAGGCCTTGCCGGGAATCCCTCATTTCCTGTTTCTAGATTCTAGTTCACATTCACCGGAATATTCTTCCTATCCAGTTCCTCCATATCCCAATTTGGTTAGGAAGTGGAAGGATATCTTGTAGCTATGCTTCCAATATATTCCATCAAGGTTCAAAAGCAGCATCCACACAGGAACACTTGAAGGGAAAATTGGAGCTTGTGGATCTTTCCAGCTCTACCTGCCAACAAATGTGGTCCAGTCACTTTTCAATTTCAAACCTGTTTAGGCGGACAATTTTATGCACAGTGGTAGTTTGTGGTTAGGATTAGGGAGCCAGCTAGGACAGACTGTAGCAGCAAATACATCATCTGATAGCTTGTTTGTCAAGTGTGTACAGAACTTACAAAACAGACATTTGAATATTTGTTCCACAGAATTTGATCAATTTTATTTTTTTTGTAGCATTTCTCTGTGCTGTGCAGCTGCTTGTGATAGCCCCTCTGCATTGCTGGTTCAGGGTTTGTGGTCCCATTATTTTGTGGATTTTATTGGTACAATCTATACAGTGTTGTTTGTATTCAAGCACATGCAACTTTATTTCAGAAAAAAAAATCACTCAAAATGTGAATTTTAAGGCAGGTGAGGGAGGAATAAAAAAAAATATGGCTACTCGTAATAGATTCAGATCCCCCAAGTATTATTAAGTATTATTCTTGGGGCGAAAAGGCAAGAAGAAATTTGATTGTTTGATGCATTGACTGTTAATAACCCGATGACATACTTCTTTCTCTGAAAAAAAAAACGTTTTTTGTTTTTCCAATCTTTTTGGAACATTGTATGAGTAAGAGGCTGATTTATTTATTTTTCCCTACAATGAAACTACTTTTTATTGGATAATGACATTTTACATCATGCTGCGATTATGTCATAGCTCCATGCTGGACTAAATTGTTTCCATTAATCTTCAAACAGAAAAAATCAAATGTGTGTTTTTTTGTTTTGTTTTTTTCCACCAAGATGCATCATATAAATAGATCTTAAGCTCTAAGGGTCAACCATTATCAGGACTCAACAGGCAGGAATTACTCAGGTAAGCCATCTCCTGACACCTAATGAATTAAAGCGACTCAAAAATAGTCCGACAACTGCATCCGCCTCGACCTGGATTGCCCTTGAGCGACTCGTGGAATTTCAATCATGACTGGCGGCAACGTACACGCAAACAATACATAGTTCACTTCCTCTCCTTATGTGGTCATGGGAATTTCCTACAGATATGGACATTGTTTTTCCTGACACATACAGACAGCTGAAACCAGGCTTGTTAAGACGTCGGCATGCTCAGACGCAGCCATCATGTTGTGACTCTGAGGGCTCATTTACTCATGTCCCATTAACTCATGTATTAACCATGTGACATTTACTGAAAACATTTATGTGACCTCAAAACACTCTAGTTGCCACAGGGGGATGAGATGATGGGATAATCACACATTTTTTCCAGCAAATCAAATAAGTAAGGATCAAAGGTTGAAAGGCTTGTTGTACCCTGTATGTGTATTGATGAAAGTCATTTTCAAGGCACCTGCATAATGTGTTTGACAAGCCCATCAAATGAAAAAAAAAAATGCTTTAGGAGGTTGCAATGAAACTCGTTTTATTGGTTTTCTTCGCAATTGCATGATCCCCCTCATTCATCAAGACTGAGGCTCCACAGAATGTACCGTAATTTTCGCTCCGGAGTATAAGTCGCACCAGCCATAAAATGCACAATAAAGTGAAAAAAAAACATATATAAGTTGCACCCTTGCTACATCGCGGTTCGTTTATCGCGGTTTCACTACATCGCAGATTTTTGAATTTTGAAAATTTGTGAAAAAAATCACAAATAAGTCGCTCCTGAGTATAAGTCGCCCCTCCACCCAAACTATGAAAAAAAACGCGACTTATAGTCCGAAAATTACGATACTTTGAAAAAAAAGAATGTATAGCTTTGCTAGCAAAAAAAAAAAAAAAAAAGGTAGACGTCTCATAATGATGACATCACGTCATGCTTCATCTGAAACAAAACCAGTGATTGCAGTGATATTTGGTGACGGACGCATTCCTTGGAGGCTCATGGGATCATGATATGATCTGTGGACGTGACATATTGCTAAACCTGCTGTTATTTTAGCTCCGTTTGCTCACCTTCAAACGGAGTTGATTCAAAGGATCAACAGCGTACCAAATAATTCTCCATGCTTGTTGAACCATGCTAAGTTGGGTTTGACAATCAATAATGCAGTGAGCGGGGCAATGCCACGATAAAGACAAGTGGGTCACGCAGAGAGAGGAAAAAAAAGAGTGAACATGTTCGGGCGAAGACAAATTAATGTCAAACTTCAGACATTGGCTCACCGCCCAAAGGCAAATCCTGAAATACTTTTCAACTTTCCCGAAAAATGAATAAAGCAAAAGTCTCAAGCGGCTGGATAGCAACTTTTCCAGCTTCAGGCACCCCCTCCCCTTTTTATAACAAGCCTTCTGATCTATCTGTCACTGCGGATTCAGTTGGTTTCATTTATCTGCAATGGTGTATATGATATACGATATTAATTAAAGTTTACAGAAAGGGCCCACTCCGCCTTTTTCTCATTCGTTCAATTCCTATAGCACTTGTCCTCATTGGGGTTGTTGCAAGACTAGTTGCCAATCAATCAAAGGTAGCATAAAGGCAAACAGCCAGTCGCACTAACATGCGCACAAATGCAGAATGTATCCTCTTCAATGAATCTCATATATGCGTTTTTGCATGTTTTCAGTATTCACTCAAAAAAGTTTAACTTTGTTGGTTAATTATATATTTTTTAAATTTGGCACTTGTATTCTTGCACTCTTGTGCGCTGCTGTGAAAAGTAAATTTCCCTGCTGAGAGATGAATAAAGTACTATCATCATCATCATCATCATCATCATCATCATCATCATCATAAATAAAAGAAAGAATATTAACAACTGTTTATATATACAGCATAGCTAACATTTTAATTGATTATAAATAATTGGCTGATTTACTCTAAGTAGCAAAAGAGAAATAGTAGTAAAAGAAATTTATGAATCATAATGAAAGGTATTAATAACAACAATGAGAAATGAGAACTAACCCTAGCTCCAACCCTAACCCCAACCCTAACCTTAGATCTAACCCTAGCCCTAACCCTGGCCCTAACCCCAATCCTAACCTTAGATCTAACCCTAACCTCAGTGCTAAACCTAACCCTAGCCCTGACCCGAGTCCTAACCCTAACTCCAGCACTAACCCTAACCCCTAACCCGAGCTCTAACCCCAACCCTAAACCCTAACACTAACCCTAGCCCTTACCCTAACTCTAGCACTAACCCTAGCCCTAACCCTAACCTTAGCCCTAACCTTAACCTTAACCCAACCCTAGCTCTAACACTAACACTAACCCCAACCCTAAACCCACCTCTAATACTAACCCTAGCACTAACCCTAACCCTAGCTCTAACCCTAGCTCTAACCGTAACCCCAACCCTAACCCTTGCCCGAACCCAAACCCTAACCCAACCCTAACCCTAACCCTAATCCAAACCCTTAACCATAGCGCAAACCCTAGCTCTAAACCTAACCTCAGCTCTAACCCTAACTTTAGCCCTAACCCTAGTCCTAACACCAACTCCAGCACTAACCCTACCCCCTAACCCTAGCTCTCAACCCAACCCTAAACCCTAACCCTAGCCCTTGCCCTAACCCTAGCTCTAACCCCAGCCCTAACCCTAACCCTAGCTCCAACCCCTAACCCTAACCTTAGCCCTAAACCTAGCCCTAACCCTAACTCCAGCACTAACCCTAACTCCTAACCCTAAACGCAACCCTAGCTCTCACCATAACCCTAACCCTAACTCTAACCAAAACCCCAATCCTAATCTTAGAAACCCTAAAAGTAGTTTGAAACCTTCGTTGGAAACCCTAACCCTAGTTTTAAAACCTAGTTTAAAAGTCTAACCTTGGTTTAAAACCCTAATCGGAAACCCTAACCCTAGTTTGTAACCCTAATTAGCGATCCTAAAACTCGTTGGAAACCCTAGTCGGAAACCCTAGTGAAAGCCTAGTTAGAAACCCTAATCTTAAAAAACCCTAAAAGTAGGTTGAAACCCTCGTTGGAAACCCTAACCCTAGTTTTAAAACCTAGTTTGAAACCCTAACCTCGCTTTAAAACCCTCGTCGGAAACCCTAACCCTAGTTTGAAACCCTAATTAGCGATCCCAAGACTGGTTGGAAACCCTAGTCGGAAACCCTAGTTTGAAAGCCTAGTTAGAAACCCTAATCTTAGAAACCCTAAAAGTAGTTTGAAACCCTCGTTGGAAACCCTAACCCTACTTTTAAAACCTAGTTTGAAAGCCGAACCTTGGTTTAAAACCCTAGTCGGAAACCCTAACCCTAGTTTGAAACCCTAATTAGCGATCCCAAGACTGGTTGGAAACCCTAGTCGGAAACCCTAACCCTAAAGCCTAGTTAGAAACCCTAATCTTAGAAACCCTAAAAGTAGGTTGAAACCCTCGTTGGAAACCTTAACGCTAGTTTTAAAACCTAGTTTGAAAGCCGAACTTTGGTTTAAAACCCCAGTCTAAAACCCTACCCCTAGTTTGAAACCCTAATTAGGCGGGGTTATTTTTGTTTGGAACGGATTAAAAAAATAAAAATCCCATTATTTGTAAGGGGAAAACAAGATTCGGAATTCGAACGATTCACTTCTCGAACAGCCTTCTGGAACGGATTGTGGTCGAAAACTGAGGCTTCACTGTATTTGTATGAATACATTTAAAAAAAAAAACATTTTAAGTGTACCTCCAGAGATCCCAGATTGAGGTCTTAATGGGGAAAGGGAGCAAAACTGTAAAGTTTGATACTTATCTTGTGTTCCCATTTTTTGTCAAGCCCATAACGGCAACATGTTGGGAACAGATATCTTATATGCCACATCACTCCTCTTTTTTTTTAATCAATAGGTGACCTTTATAAGCTGCCATTCAAGAAAAGAAAGTAAAAGAAGAGTCCACTGCCGGCCAGTCTGTGAGCAAGGCTGCCGCCTGCTTCCTCATCCAGCATGAGATTTCCATGGCAACCACGTGGCTAGTCAAACAGAGTCTACCAAATCTGAGTTTTTCTCGCTACTGGCCCCACATGCTAAACAAATAAATCTCAGTCAAGATGCCACGCTCAACTTGGACTCTGATTATTTATTATTTACTCCTTGGACATGTGTTTATCGATGGACTCTGACTTATTTATTATTTCGATCCTGAATGTTGAATGTGGCATATGACCTTGGATTTATTTCATATGTAGGGCTGATGTTGTCTTACAACCGGATGCTGAGGAGATTTCATGTCGAATGAGAAAGCAGGCAGCGGGGGCGCCGCTGATCTTGCTTGCGACCTGCCTGGTGGGCAGTGGGCTTTTTTTTTCTTCTGCCTTTCAATGACAGTTTGCTGAAACCTCTGTCAGTATCGACGCTGCAAAATTGCGGGAATGATGGTGGTTTCTAAGGCAGCTTATTATAAGGGCATCTGGCAAATATAAGACTCAAAAATCAGGACACCAAATATTGACCAAATTTTATTGCTCATCAAGATCTCAAATGTGGAATCTGTGGGGGTACACTTTAAATGAAATGTGTACAAATCATAGCAGTTTAGCATTCTTATGTTCAGAGATTGAATGTCCTGACACAATAAATAATCGAATCTCCGCATGACATTGAGAAAGGTCTCATATTGGCGCAAGCGTGGATCCCGTACAGTAATCACTGTTATGTAGGCAGCGGTATGGGAATTTGATGGGGTCTTTTGAAAGACAAACATGTAAGAGCTGGGACACGGCTGGCGCACTAATGCGGGTGCAGAGGGGTTAAAATAACAACCGCATGAATGACCGTTCCCGACGCTAGAAAATAACCCGCAAAGCCCCTTCGGACTCCCAGAGCACACAGGACGCTTCACTCAGACTCGGCTTTCGCAGCCTCCATAGATTTTCGAAGCAGCCTGAGACATAGTGTAATTTTTACATTTGTTGTTATTGATAAGTCTGTGTGTAATGGTTTTTATTGACCGTTACTTGAGCAATTACAAATGAAGTACAAAGATTAAGTAAAAAAAAAAAACCAAAAACAAATGTTTAGTTGAAAACAAGAGCTTATGGAAATACTGGAGTGTACACCAGATAAGAATTGTGTCACAAATCTTGTCTTTACGAGGTTGTAATCTAAAATGCAGTACAAATTTTGTGTTTGTAGTTTTACAGACAGTCAGCAAGGAGTAAGGAATGAGTGAATGATTGTGAATGCAGCTCAGATTTTTTTTTTTTCGTAGATGATGGAATCTTGTTCGCCATCACTCGCTCATGTCGACCGCATGGACGCCGTGAGCGTTAGCGTACGTAAGGAGAACTTGGGCCCGACGCTCAATGACGTCGATGAGCTTGTCGACGCCGGACCGCCCGCCTTGACTTTCCCAGTACGTCTGGTCCAGGAAGAGCGACTGCAGCAGCTTCTCCCGCAGCCGACCGCTCGTCAATACCGACACGGCACTCACGGGCAACCTGGATCAAAGTAATGAGATAGGTAACTGCAGATTTTCAAGGAATCTGTAATCCGATTCTCCGTATTGAAAAATACAAGCTCCTATGGAGTTCAGGATTTTCATTTAGACAAAAGTAGCAGACGGACGGACAGACAGATACTTTATTGATCCCTGGGGGGAAATTCAAAAATAGTACGACTTAAAAAAAAAAAAAGTTGACTCAACTTTGAGTGTGAATTGCCAACATTGAGAAAGCTAAGTTTTACATGATGTAAAAATATTTAACATGCAACTGAAAAAAAGGGAAGCTATGTTTTTTCAAAAACGTCTTCTATTCACTGCTAATTAGTGACATTCAAACATACAGTTAATTGGATATAGAATTATTAGCCTAGCAAAAAGAATGAAATAAAAAAATCTTGGTGTTAGGACAAGAACACAATCCAATCCACTTACTCCTTGATCCCCTCTAGTAGCCTGAAGTCCAGGTTGTCCTCGTTGCGGTCAAAGTAGCCCTTGTTGATGGCGAGTACCAAGTGGCGAGGGTCATGACAGCTGCGCACTATGTTGGCCAATAGGACACCGTCTCGTTGCATGCATTCAAAATGGCGGCCAGGTTCACGGCACCCGTCCTGTTGCCGGGATTTGAACCCGCAGCAGCTGGGATCCAGACGCTTGTGAATCTGCAGCGAGACAAGGAAGCGGAACAAGTAGTTAGTTCGTTGTCAGTTAAGTTCATGGACTTTGAGGCTAACTTAAATTTGCCAAACTATTTTTACTCCGTGTTGGCAGATCCACGCTTCCATATTTTGCTTCTTATATTTACACACAAATTCTGTGCTTACTCCTCTTTTGTCAAAATAGACTCACTACTTTGTTCAACTTCCGCCATTGATGACAGAAAAAGATCTAAACAGAGTGAGGTCAACCATTTTGAGACAATGATCGACTGATTAATTTTGATTTGCGTAAAAGGCTTCAATCAGTATTTCTGTTCCTGCTTAAAGCACAGAGTGAGTACCTTTGCCAACTCTGCATTTTGGTAGCACATTACAAAGCGGAACGGCTGTCAACCCTGTCAACGTTGCTCGGGATGACAACCTTGACCCTTGTTCGCTTTAATAAAACCCGAAAGGAAGAGCCAGCGGGAATTGGATTCTTATTTTTCACCAACATGCTATACTCGCTTCCCCTGCTCATGTCCTGACAATTGATGGATATATATGATTTGCCCACACAGATGGAACATCAGATTGCACCTGACTGCCATATATATAGGATGATGATGCTCTTTGGGCTGAATCGGAGAAGAGGATTTATTAGGACGCATTGACAAACCTGTCGGATAATGTTCGGAGCGGTTTGTGGGGGGGTCTGCTGTGGTGATACAAATCATGTACTGCCTTCGCCATAATTGGGATCACACATAATATACACAGATACAGACTGATAGAAATCCATTCCGCAGTTGAGCACAGGTGTCAGAAAATACACTACCGTTCAAATTGCCCAGACAATTGAGTGTTTTCCATGAAAACTAACATACTTGCAAAAGAAAGGTTTTCTAATCATCCATCAGCCGTCTAACACAATTAACAAACGATATGGACCATTAGAACACTGGTTGATGGAAATGTTTGCAGATAGAATAGTCATTTATCACGTTAACAATGTATAAAGTGTATTCCCAATTAGTTTAATGTTAGGAAACATTTTGATTTGATTTTAGAAATAAGGACATTTCTAAGTGATTTCTTGTTTTTACTTTTTGAATGATTTACTTGAATGTTTTGTTTGTCCGTGGACCAATATAATTGACTTGGACTTTGAACTGCAGTGAAAACTGAGAATTTGTTTTTTTTTTCGCTGTTGAATAAGCGCAGTTAAAACTATGAGACCGTCAAATTAGGAGTGAATGTGTTGATTGCTTTGGCTTTCAGTGACAGTGATCTTTTTTTTAACCTCAGGGAGCTGACGAAGGTGAAGCTTCTTGCACAGCAGCACATTGGTTGTTTATTACTTTGAAATTGCGATCGTTTGTCTTTCGATTTGCTTGGTTTTTATTATGTACAGCGCTTTTTTTCAGCTACGGTTTTTTTAAGAGATCTATGAATAAATTTGAGTTGAGTGAAATGTTGCAATTTATCGTTATCGTTCTGACGAATTAACTTCCTATTTCGGGGGCCTGAAAATGTCCCCAAAGCGACACCCCTAAGGTCACAGTGGGAGCCTCTGCAAGGTTCATTAAAAAAATATCTGTTCATCTCCAAATGTTTCGATTTTTAGGGCGTTGCTGCTGTAGCATTCTGCCAAGAAAGCTAATAAAATGACACTTTACTTTTAAAAGCCAAAGTTGTCTGACCCCCAACAAAAACAATACTCTCTCCCTCCCTTAGTTGTTCATGATGCCAAAAATCCAGACTGGTGATTCAGGCCTCCCACACAGGAAATTGTCCAGCCAAAAGACATTTCCTCTGAGATTTTTTATTTTTTTTTTCTCAGTACAAAACAGCTGTTGGACTACACTGACTTCAAAGCATTTGCAAAAGATGGTTCATATTTTCACTATCCGAGACTAGCCTGGGCATTTATATTTTGAATGCTATTCAACATTGTATTACCTGTAAGAGAAAATCAAAAAGTGCCAGTTTGCTCCACTCGTAGTGATGGACCGCGGAGCAGCCTGACTCAGGCTTCGGGGCCATGTTCTGAACCCAGCACCTCTGTTTTAAGGATCTCTGGTACTCGGCCCATGTTAGGCTCACGTCATCTGGGTAGAGAGATGCCTCCCAGGCCACCACTGGACTGGGCTGGCCATCTAGACAGGGAAGCCAACAGAAAGATTACCACCATATTATACCTCCTAATATAGCAATTTGCAAAATATCACTATTATGTCCATAAGCAGCGAACTAACTGCTATCCATAAACCCGACCTATTCACAAAATCTGGTCAGCAAGTTAGCAACTTGTGTGCTATCTACAGACATACCGGTTCAGCTAATTACTTGAATTGGTATCTACTCAACATTTTTGATGGCTGGCTGTTTACCTTTCTTCTATCTTGATCCCTTCTATCTAGCTGCCTGTATATTTATTTAGCTAATTACTTATGTAGCTATTGACTACGATTACGATTCACACAGCAATTCACCTCTTCAGCGAGTTAACTTGTCATCTTAATGAGCTATTTCGCTATTTACTTATTAAACTGCTACTTCCCTGTTGAACAGGAGTGTCCAAATCATTGCAACGAGATGACTCATTTTGAAATTCAATTGATTTTGGTTTGATTGATTTCAATTCATTTTGAAAGTCAACGGTTAGCCTATAGTTGTTCAAGTTATTGTAAAATGGGGTTTGGTAACAAAAATAATGCAATATTGATCTGAAGATGAAAATGTATTAAGATTTGAAATCTTGGTAGACTTGAGCAAGAATCATGGAAGTTGATGCAGAAGATTTACCTTTGCGAGCCACATATAATGATGTGGCAGGCCAGGCCCCCAGGCCTGAGTTTGGCACCTGTGCCAATCTAGTGATGTACAAGCTAACTGTTTTCTTGGCTTCTGACTTGAGTTGCTATCCACAGCAAATCTATTGGTTCAGCTGACTTCCTATTTAGATTACTCATCACCGACACTCCTATCAAGGTATTAAATAATAATAATAATAATGGTTAATGCAACTGATTCCCTTACATTTATTGATAGATGATTCTAATGATGATAATAATTTCACAATTTACAGTAGCTGTTTTTGTTGTTTCTGTGTTTGTCATTGTGGAGGAGTTTGCATATTCGCCTCACAATTCTGGGTTAGGGGGTTTGACTCTTGAGCTGGTGCCTTCCTGTGTGGCGTTTCCTTTTCACATTCCAAACACATGCTTGCTGGTAATGTAAATGCAGACATGGATAGAAACCATTTAAAGGTGTGTGTGTGTGCGCGCGCGCGCGTGCGTGTTTTTTTTTTCAATCAAAATCACCTTTTTAATTTGACTTTAGTAAACGAGTTACTTTGAAAATGTCAAGCATTTGTCACTCAAGTATATATACTTATAGTACTAAAGTGCTTTTTATCTTACTGTGTCTCATGTTTGTTATTTTTTCATGGCGCACCGTGTAAAAAGGCCAACTTCCGGCTCACAGCCGTCAAAGTTCTGTTGAGTCCGAGCACTCTGTCCAAATGGAAGGCGAACACTTCCACCGAGTCCATCGGGCCGAGAGCGAGTCCGCACACCGCGTTCGGTTCTTCCAGGCGGGTTCCCTCGAAGATCAAGAGGGGCCACGAAGTTTCCTGTGGTTGTTCGACGCGTAAAACCTTGGCACCGGCGAGTGCGCGCATGGTGCCCACGTCGTGCGCGCTCAGCCACGGCGGGGGAGTGCGGCTGTATATCCGGATAGAACTCACGGAAGGCTCCGTTTCGGATCCAGTCTGTGAGTTCGAATGCGGAAGCGTAGTTCTTCTCACCTTCCTCCGCAGTTTGGGTCGCACTGTGCCGCGAATGTTGACCGGCTTCAGGCGCTTGGATCTGAGGGTGATGTACACTACATTGGAGCGGGTCGGAACTGCCAAGTCTTCGTTCAATAAACCCAAATCCAACGCACCCCTTGCCGTGACTTGGTTCTGTCTGGCTGTAGTCCAGGTGGGACTCCTTAGAGAGACGTCCACTTGGGTGAAAAACAGATATAGGACGCATATAAGTGCGACTGTTAAAGTTCTTTTGGGAAGAATGCACCTCCGCCGGGGCCAGAGTCCGGACAGAAAAAAGACGCACGGCCGGTAGAAGCGACTCTTTCGAGCCATTTATGTTCTCGGCATGGTGGACCGAGCCGAACTCGAACCGAGTAAATTTGGGGAGTGTTGAGTTGACAGGATGCAACTGCGCATCGAAGCTCACTCCTGACCCATATGGACCAACCAAATCTTTTTCAAGTTTGTACTCCCACCCCGCGGATTCGCATTGACATGTGCTTTTACAACAGTACCGTTTCAACACACTGATTAGATCAGTTAAACAGAGAAAAAAAGTGGTTTCAATAAAAGAAAGCATTTCTATAGCGCTCTAACTTTATTCCATCATATTGCAACTTTTGTCGTTGCAATACAGTCGATTTCTTCTGGTAACATTAAATTATTTTTGTCTTACAATTTTGACTTCTCATACTGTCGTGACATATAGTATGTGATTGTTACCCTTTTCTTTCAATGATACAAAGTTTTTTCTTTATATATACATATATATATATGATATTGTGGTCATATTAATCTTGCAACACTACTTTTGTGACATTCGCAACGTTTTTCTATAACAGTAGCTTTATTTTCATTATATTGCGACTGTCGCGTGTAACCTTTTAGTAATTTGCGTTGTCACGTTTACCTTCAAAAATCAAATTAATTGCTGTTTACGTTGTTACTTTACTGATTACATTACAAATTATTTGAGTAATTAGGCAATTATACACATTTTGAGAGGGCAATATTATTTGCAATTGTTTTATATTCCATTTGCTCGTGCTTGGTTGCACGTCGATTTTATGTCAGTTGCGTTAAAAGCGACATCTACTGGTGAATATTGAATTAATTAACAAGGGCAAAAAGTTGGAAATATTTCAACACACTTAAAAAAATATCCTGCTAGATAAATAAATGAAGTTCACTCGAGAGGAAAGGCTGCGGCAGCACTTTTACAGGACTTCCTGAAGTGGTTGTAAACTGGTTTAAATTTAGACGCATGTTGTTTGTGCCTTTGCTATTTGCAGAATTCATCAGTAACAACAAAACCAATAGTTTGACGAGCAAAATGTCTTAGCTCAGAAATCAAGAACATGAAAGAAAACAACGCAGTGTCAATATGCTCTTGTTTCCATGGAGACGCCACCTCACTACTGTATTCGCAACTGATGTATAGGAAAATGAAAATGGTGGGCGGACGCTCCCTTCTCATCTTAGAGTTGCCTTTTGTGGCATTGTTACATTATTCTGCGAAAAGTGGTGGGGGTTTTTTTTGCTCGGAATATTAAGACATAGTCTTTTTCTTGTAAAATAATGCAACTATATTCTTAGAACGTTGCAACACATTTTTCCCTCAAAATGTTCTCATCAGTCTCTTGACATCTTTTGTGGGAACATTCGTAATAATACGTTTGCATTTTTGTGACATATTTGTGCTGCATCCAATTGTGATTTGTATTATACTTTTACCAGATTTTTTTTTGCTCGCAGCTCTGATGCAAACCATTTTTTTTTGTCAGATTATAACATAATATTATTATATTATATATTATTATTATTATTATATATAATTATTAATATATTATTATATATATATTATATTATTATATATATATTATATACAATCACACAAAAGTACCACTACATAGCTTGTGCACTAAATGTTTTCAATGGGATTTTCCCTACAATGAGTTTACACTGTCAACAAATCTACAACCTGGATCCAATCCACATTTAACTTGTTGGTTGTGTCTCCACATGACATGTTCCAGAATTATTTAACAGCCTTCATTTCCAATCTGTACTGCTAACATGCAGACTTTTGTTTCTTTAAGAAAAAAAAAAAGAAAAAATGCAACTTGAGTGACATGATCCAATGATTTGTGCCCCCTACTGGCGCTATTTAGACTGTGATTGATTGATTGATTGATTGATTGATGGACAGCACCTGCCGGGCATTCAGCCTTCCACTGACATTCTGCTGAATTGAACCCCGATCGAACTTGGACCGGCTTGGACATCACTTTTTTATTTTTGAACATGCATATGGCCAAATGCGCTTTACTTGTCGTCTTCCTTTTGATCACCTGTTGCCATGGCACACATGAAAAGGCATCAGGTTTGAAAGAAAACGAATGTCATCGATGCTAGACCTTTTACTTTTCTTTTAAGATGTATTTTGGTTCTCCCCATTTGAAGGTGGCGTTGGAGATGAAGAGGTTGAAGCAAAAAGTAGAACACCCGCTTTGAACTCCACCAATAATATGACACGTTTCACCTGTGGAATCATGGCAAATTTGGCCGCCGTGGTGCTATACGGAAGCAGCTTTGTTCCCGTTAAACGGATCGAATCGGGAGATGGTGAGTACCCTTGATTATGATCAACAGGTATATGGCCTTAAATTGGAGAATATATGTATATATTCCCGTTTTGTTTCCTCAAATTGTTTTCTTCCCCTGTTTTTGTTGTGATTCTCGTAAGCCTCTATTCATCTGAAAGCTCCACTTTTTTCTCTTCAATTGACTTTAAAAGGACCAAAATAGAATGACTCCACTCTAGCTCCAACTGATCAATTATGGGTTCTTAGGATTGCTGGACCAAAAGATTGCAAGCCCAAATCATAAAATTAGAGTACAGTTGTTTTGGTACTCCTCCAATCTAATTGCATGTACTAGTGGATCATTTATTTGATGGCTGTTTGTCTGCACACAATTGTCTCTGTGACTTTCCTTGTACTCTTTTGGACAGGAATGTTTTTCCAGTGGGTGTACTGTGCTGGCATCTGGTTGGTGGCCATGATCGGAGATGTAATGCTCCGCTCTCCCAAATTCCATCCTTTAGCAATGCTTGGGGGTGTCATCTGGGCCACAGGTATGAGATTGATTCTATCTGTGTGATGAGCGGATATACTGGGTCGACACACCCCTGTTTAAAGCCACCATTTTGGGGTATAAAGAAAAAAAACGACCAAGATAAATTTAAAAAAATCATTCATGTGACCTATACCTTGTGAAATGTAATTGGAAAGCAAGGGGGTACTAAAAATTATTAATCCAGTGTGGTTGCATAAGTGTGCACACCCTCTTGCTGTAACAGTGGCTGTAGCTGTGTTCAGAATTTGCCAACACAACCACATTAGAATTGATGAGGAAAGGAAATCAGCACAGTTGTCACCATCTAAAGTGATGATAATTCAAAAAGAAATTAAAAATAAGTCTCGTGTTCTAGTGGGCTTTCAAAATAAAAAGTATTGTCTGATTTTTCTGTTATCAATATTTGCTGCATACCATGGCTGATTGTAACTTAATTCCCAAAACATCGACTTCATGACTGACTATTATTTCAGACTATTTTGACCGTTTTCTCATAACATAGGCAATTTCAACATTATTGCATCTTAAGTGTCATAATATTATACCCAGTTAAGAGATGCGATATAATTTTTTTTTTTTTTTGTGATACTGAGACCCCCCCCCCCAGAATAAAAAAAAAAAAACTAAACCTCAATGTGTTCATTTGTGGATCTTCCCCATGTTATGTTCATGGTTCTGAAATTGGGATATGATCCAGATTTAACATCCCCTCCTTCCAGATGAACCACATATATATATGCATGCTAGAGCCGGAGCCATGGAAAATCAAATTGAACTCGAGTGTTCATGGTTGTCCTCTCGTTTTATGGGAAGCTGGGGTGAGCACACTGGAGTGTGGTGTGTGTCCATCAATAATTTACACTAAAAGTGACAATTTTCATCAAAACAGACAATATTAATTGCTTTATCATCCGTATGAATGCAGACAATCTGATCATTTCTTGCATAAAGTGAAGCCTTTTTGTCCTCGTGCATGATTTTCAGGCTGCGTGATGGTTGTCACTATCGTCAAAGCCATCGGGCTCAGTCTGGGGGTTTTAATCTGGGGCTCCTCCAGTTTGCTGATTGGCTGGGCCACTTCAAGGTGACGTGATCTATTTTGAAATTCATATGAAACTGCCAGACCTGTCTAATTGGCATTCGACCCGGCTCAGGTTCGGATGGTTCGGGATCACAGCCGAGGATGTTAAGCGTCCGGTGTTGAATTACTGCGGCGCTGGATTGTGTCTGCTCAGGTAATCCATTGATTTTTGGTAGCCCCCCCAGCACCATTTTATTATTCTAAAACATCTTCAAATTGAATAAAGTAGCTATGTTGGAGTCTTCTTTCACGGCAAGAAAAAAAATATTCTGGCTCTTATCCTTCAAAAACAATCCCTAGGATTTTACAAAATGGTTGGTTTTGTGTGTAATTCTTGAATACAAATTTATTGTTTGAGGTCTTGGTCATCTGGATGCACAGTGCAATATATCCTTCAGTATCAGCAGGGTATTAACACTGACAGAGCAAGAATGGGAAAATCAAGCTTGGTTTTGTCTTGATGGATATTAATTGGATATTATTCCACATGAGAATCTGCCTTGCTTTCTGTATGTGACTGACCCCTTGCTCCTTTCAGCTACTTGTCAGTTAGCATTAGTCTCAAAAATCATTGGGGAGTTTTCTTGCTCCCGTTTTGTCAGATGTGAAAATGATCAGTGCACTTTTCGACCTGACTTGTATTTCTTTTCTTTTTTTTTTTCAGTGGCATGATATTTTTCTTTGTGAAAACAGACGTGCAGCTTCATCCTGATCCCGAAATTGTCCCGTTACTCATCGACAGGGTTGGTACATGTTGCTCATGACATCATTCCCACATATATTGAGAGGGAATCTGGGCTCATTTTTGTTTGTATTGTAACATAATGTAATGATCATGTTTGATGTGAGACAAAATTAATGAAAATATTTATATTGCAGAATTTTAAGAATTTTTTTAATTACAGGTTTTAACTTGGATGCATTTACGCCTACCATAAACGATTTGAAGATTGAAAAAAAAAAAAAAAGAGCTCATCATTCAAAACAGAACACATTACCACTCTTAACAGTTCACATATTCTTTTTCGTTTGGTTTTACATAAGAACATTGAACAAATTAATGATATTTTGATTTGATTTATATATGTTACAGCAGAACTTTTTAAAAATCAATTTAGCTTCGCTTCAGGATGAAAAATAGTTTGCAAATGTAAATTTGTAAATTTAAGAAATTGAAGCTAATTCAAAAAAAAGAAACCCCATTAATTATATTCGATATATTGGATTGGATTGACCTGGGTGGAAATGCTTCACAAAGGTAGAGGGCCTTTTTTAATTTTTTTCTAACCCTTGTAATGTAATATTTTTTGTCTCGTAGCGAACCAACTCCGGCTCCTACAGCCCGACTTCATCCATGTTCTGGATTGACTTTGTCGGAGTCAGACGCAGACGCTTCATGTGAGATGAATTTGATTCCTTCAATTTCCCCAAAAGATTTCAAATGTGGCTAAGTTATGCCTCAAAGACACTGATTGGCCTATCACACTACAGCTAAGACCAGCCTTTGACTTGACTGATCAATTATACCTTCTTTGTTTCATTGGTGAGGCCATATCCAGTTTCCCCACTTTGCTACAGTAAGTGGTGTGCTGCAGGGTTCAATGCTTGGTCCCCTCCTTTTCCTTCCATCAATTGACATATTATCTAATATTGTCATATTATCAGTAACATCTTAAACATAACTTAGTGATACCGGGCTTCCGGGTCAAACTTTAGAATGGACCTAAAAACCTAAAATGCACAGTTGAATTTAAGTTGACTGCAGTCATTAAAGTCTAAAGTACTGGCCACAAAGGTTAGTGCACCCAAGTGAAATTGTCCAATTAATAGATGGCCCCAACCCAATGATCAATTTTCCACTGTGGCCTGAGTTTTACAAACCCTCATTCTAGTGTGAATGCGTGATATTAGCTTGAGCCAGTGACAGCAACTGGCCCTCACATTTGCTCTTTATCCAGGTTGTCTGTTAGTGAAACATATAATGTCAGTAAACATGTTTCTGGAAAAAGTTGTCAAAGGTTGAATTGACCATGTATTGATATTTCCAGGCCTTAATTGTCTCTCAGAAGTCAATTGTTTCAAAACATTGTCAATAATTTCTCTGGCTGTGTAAAATGTATGCTAGCTAAGCATAAATTCTATAATATCTGACAGTAGGGATGATCGAACGCATCTCTCGCACCCCCACCTCTGTTGAGAAGAGAGGATGCTTTTGGACAATTCAAGCATACAGAGGTGCTTTAATAGAGCTTGGGATTTTATGAGAACTTTTTTTTTTTTTTTAAATCGTGCAGTTAATATATTGGTTTACTTAATAAATAATCAAATGTAGATACCACATTCTATAATAATTTGGTGTTGGCCCTTTTGGATCCATCCATCACGGGCCCTTTGTCTGCACCTTCAGAGGCTTCCTGTTGGCCGGGTTGTCTGGCATCTTCTTCGGCTCCTCCTTCACGCCAATGCTCTACATCAAGAGTCATTCGTCATGCCGCGACAGCATGTTCCACGGAGCCAGCGTTTACGGTGCGTATTTTGGGACACGGTGTGCTAATATGTCCAAAAACCGTTTCGTTTTGCTCCCCGCAGACTTGGATTATGTCTTCGCAGAATGTTGTGGGATATTTGTGGCCAGCACGGTGTACTTGGCCATCTATTGTGTTGTCATGAAGAGCAGGCCAAGGATCTACTCCAGGATCATTTTACCAGGTCGGTCCTATAATTGTGGTACTACACTACGCTGGATGAATTATTCATCAAAGATCTGCTGTATATACCCAAATGTAGGCACTCGATGGAGACAGAGTGCTTAATGTTTTTTTTTTTCTCAAGTGATACCCATAAAAAACTGTCACTAGCAATCATCACCCTTATTTACTGAAAGTATCTACACACATTAAATGTCTAGACATGCTGCATAAATAGCCACAGAACAATAAGACCACTCTTGTTTGTTTGTTTCAAATGTCTGGTACAACAAGAGGTACATTTTGTTTGGACGTGCTTCATGGGGCCAAAAAACAGAGACACGTCACTACCGCACACGTTCATAAAACACACACCGACACAGTGATTGGATTGTGAAATGAACTTCATTCATAGAGTGGGTTTGAAGTCCTTAAATATATTTTCCTCATGGTTCATCAGAGGACTGAATTGAGTCAGCTGGCCTTTTGTAAGCTTTGCTCCCCCTCACTGTGATCGTCATTGCTTCTGTCCGCTTGTTGTGCTAGTTATTTTCCAAAGTGGCAGCAGGCCCGCCATACTTCATGTGCCTACCTCAGCTTTCGCCATCATTTAAGTCAGTGAATCTTAACCTGGTTTCGGTGAGTCGGTCTCAGGGGTTCGACAGAGCCTCCACCCAGGAGCTCCGAACAAACCTGCTTTGTTGTGTAAATTCTGATTTGCCCGTATGTAATCTGTTGTGAGTTCATGCATTGTTGGTTTTGTTCTTTGAACAAGGTGATGTTCATGCATGGCTTGTTTTGTGCACCAGTAAAAAACAGCGATGTCTTGAATTAGAAAAAAAAAAATTATTCACTGACGAGGGGTTCGGAGAATGCACAAATGAGACTGGTGGGGTTCAGTACCTCCAACAAGATTAAGAACCACGGATTTAATTATTAAAAAGAACAATATTTTTTTAGTTATTTCACCTTTTCTTTGAAATGTTTATGCATTTGTATGTACACAGACAAAAAAATACATTTGCACTCACACCTACAGACAATTTGGAGTGGTCAATCGGCCTAGCATGCTTGTTTTTGGGAATGTGGGAAGAAATCGGAGTACTCGGAGGAAACCCACGCAGGCACGGGGAGAACATGCAAACTCCACACGGGAAGGATTGAACTGAACCCGCAGACTGTTGGCCTCCGTGCCGCCCTCATATTTTTCACAGTACAATTTATTGAAACAATTTGATCTATGATACATGTTTTGTTAATTTAATTAATTTCATTTGTTAGCATTTTCTGCTAAAGATCTTTTCTTTTTTATTTTGAGGAAAATACAGCTATACTTTAGTTTTTTTCTTTATCTTGCTCACTCAAGTTTTCTAAACATTGGGTTAAATATATTTTACCTTTCTAAGCATATGACCCCCTCAAAGTTTTATTTTTAATTTTTTTTTTATGAGCTTGAGTAGGCTATTGTATCTTCATCACGGAGCAGTTCATGATGAGTAAAAGTCCAAAGAACGCGTTTAATAAGAATAATAATGCTAACACGCCTGGTTTTTAATTGCAGTAATTTTCTTTTAAAGATGTGAATTTTGTTGCTTGCAGGGCTGTTGTCGGGATCAATGTGGGTGCTGGCTACGTACTGCTGGACTCTGGCCAACAACTACTTGAGTGTCGTGGTCACCATTCCCATTGTGACAGCAGTGAGTACACGTGCAAGCTGTTCAATTACATGTTGGTGTCATCCCTTTTATATTTGTGATGTCACAAGTTGTATCCTTCATAATTTGCTGAAAATCTTCTGGTGGCCGTTTTTTGTACTCAAGTCAAAGTAGTAGTATTTTTCTGATCACTGGATACAATGTAAATGATGGAAGATAATGTACATGTAACATGCTTGAGGTCAAAAGTAATGACACTGGGTTGAAATGTAAATGATGAAAGATAATGTGCATGTCAAGTCAAGTTTATTTGTGGAACATGCTTGAGGTCAAAAGTAATGCAAATGTGAAATGTATGTAAAATTGCATGGATTGCATTTTTTTATTTTTTTAATCAAGTATTGTATTCGACTTCTACTTTACATAAATCATTTTTCATTTGCATTTCAATTCTTTTATTTTTTTCAGTGTCAACATTGTTGAAATTATATTACCCATTTTAACTTTTCATGTATATTGTGATGCAGTAAAATATTGCATCACAATATTAAAAATACTATTTGTGAAGTATTTCATTTTTTAATTTTTCTGATGTATTTTTCTTCACATTGTACTTGATACAATTGATATTGGCTTGTTTATGGTCATATTTTCAGTTTAGATGTATGTTTATTAAATCATTCTTTATTTAAATTCATTTCGATACATATTTATTTATAGTATGTATTTATTTTCTTTTTTTTATTCATTACATGCTTCTGCTTTTTAAATTAAGTTGCTGCGGTATTTTTGATTGCACTAAACATGCTACATTTGTATTTAATTTCATACAAGTTGTCTTTTTAAAGATTTTGTTTGTTTTATACCCTGATTGGGTTTTTTTTTTTTTGGCTGTGAGGCAGACTGCTGCCAGGTGAACCAGCCTTTGAAAAAGAAACATAAACTGCATGCTTATTTATCCGCGTTAGTCTATTTTGGAATGCATTCTTTTCGCCCTCATGCCAGCTGTCCAGCGCTACTATCTCAATCCACCAGCGCCCCGATCCTTTTTATTGCCTCAAATTCGACCAACCCGAATCAAGTCACGCTCGGCTCGGTTCAATGTTTAATTTTAATTCTTTTATTTTTGTCACGCACGCTGGCAAGCGTCATATTTCTTGATTTAAAAACAAAGTCTTTGCTTAGCGTCACTGGTGTGCTGATAATGTTTTTAATTTTTGTGAATGTCCTCTACAGGGAAACGGGCTTGTTGCAGCACTCTGGGGAAGTCTGCTGTTCAGGGAGATTAAGGTGAGAAATGCATTAAAACCACCTTGGGCCCAAAGTATTAATTTTAAATCTCTGTGCACAAACTGCTTCCCATTTCCCTTCATTATGCCATCTGTCATTCCACCAGCTGTGTTTCCTTCCTTTTTATAAACTCTGTGATGACATCTTTCTTCTCCTTCCTTCCTTCCTTCCTTCCTTCCTTCCTTCCTTCCTTCCTTCCTTCCTTCCTTCCTTCCTTCCTTCCTTCCTTCCTTCCTTCCTTCCTTCCTTCCTTCCTTCCTTCCTTCCTTCCTTCCTTCCTTCCTTCCTTCCTTCCTTCCTTCCATGCGGTGCTTCTTTGCTCTACACTGCCTCCTTTCATACCTTTTTAGATG
Source organism: Syngnathus leptorhynchus (assembly GCF_054491065.1). Classification (NCBI taxonomy): domain Eukaryota; kingdom Metazoa; phylum Chordata; class Actinopteri; order Syngnathiformes; family Syngnathidae; genus Syngnathus; species Syngnathus leptorhynchus. The sequence goes on along the minus strand of NC_141196.1, from coordinate 10,850,413 downwards.
TAGACTCCACTTTTCAATGAATGTCACATTTGCCCCTACCCTGTTGAAGATGCTCAAGTGACTGTTTTTATCGTGTCCTCAGGGGTTAATGAACTGCTTAATATTCTGCCTGGCATCCTGCGTGGTGTTGACGGGCTCCTTGTTGACAGCCATCTCCAATTTGTAATTTATACGCATATACAAGTGGTTTATAATCGCAGGAGTGCATTGCAAGCGCATGGAATGTCTTGCAAAAGCTTCTGACTAATAAACGTCAACAAATCTGTCCGAGTGTCTAAATTGTCACGTTTTTGCACCAATTCTGTGAAGGGAAAAAAAAAAAAACCACATCGTCAATATTTTCTCTGAGCTGTCTATTTGTGAATTTATTAATGCCAACAGTCACGCTCACTGGTTACATTTAAAGGCTAATATTTCATTTGGCTTTGAAGTGCTGACCTGTTTTAAAACTGAAGCTTGTGTGTGTGTTTGGCTGGTGATGGAAATCAGTCCCTGACACACAATTTTAAGTACTACTTTGAGGCACTTTTTCCAAATGTGGCTTGATATGAAAATATTTCAAACCATATCCATACTAGTTGTTTTATATCATTCTTAATACGCACGGTATTAGTTTTGTAATACAATTAAACACCATCCAGTTGGACCTCTATAGGTGAACCGTGATATAGCAAATATTGTGCAAGTCTACATACCTCTGTTCAGATGCCTTTTTTTTTTTTTTTTTTTTTTTAAATCCACATTTTTCAGCTAAAGTGAAAAGTAGCTTCAAAGACATGCTTGTAGAAGTGCGCACACACTTATTAGATGTGCCTGTGTTCAAGATTAGCCAATCACATTGAAACTCATTTCAAATTGAAGTGCTTTTCATTCACCGTAAATAAAGTTTGGATGTTCTCCAGACCCCCCCCGTCCCCCTTTCTTGCACTATCTACTACAAATGCCATGGAGACAGTCAACCTCTTCGTAGGTTCTACAAGTGTCCTAGTTTTCAGTGTTGTCCTCTCTAGTTCATTGCATGTGTTGATTACATTTTACAAGGTTCTCGAATGCTCTGTCAGCTTGCACACAATAACAAACTGTTGTCCCTGCGCCACGCGTTTTATTACTGTCTGTATCATTAACGATAGTGAACGAGGGCATTTAAGAATGCATAATTTTAGCCACTGCGCTGCATTATTAAAGCGGTGAACGTGCAACCTACTATGCCTGCGGTGGCACTTGGATGAGTCATTGGCAATCCTGAAGTAGATGAGCACTCATGTAGCTGCACTTGAGGAAATTAAAACGTGACAAAAAACAAGTGGGGAGTGATCTCCAGGGGGAAAAAAAGGCTCTGAACATGCTGTTTGGTCAAATCAAGTCAGCTAACTGGTTCCAGCAGGACTCGTCTGCTGTTTTGTTAGCTCACTGAGGCAATTATGTTCAAGCAAAGATTCAAATTGGAGTTTTGACGCCACACAAAAAACGTAACAGTGTGGCAGATTATAAACAATTTCCCAAGAAACTAGGCTTCAAGCTGTTTATTGCCACTCCAAATGGGTTTTCACTGTCAAACTAAACAGAATTGCACATTGGTCTAGGTCTGTTTAGCTGAATGTTAAAAATACAAAACACCATTGCAGGCCTCATGTATAGCATTTGTGTTCTGGTGTTATGACTAATATTCCTTCCATCAGATATGCCCAAACCAGTACCAAGCATAAGTTCCATGAGGTATGTACTATGGTATAGGTATGTGCTACAAAAAAATACACCACCTGTAAATCAAAATGTTGCCTATTCAATTGATTTGTGATGCAAATAAAATCAGCCCTAGTTTGTAAGAATTGCTGACTAAGTGGTTTTATACAACTGTTTGTGGTGTAAATTTGATAGAAATCCATCCATCCATTATCTGTACTGCTTAGTCCCCACGGGGGTCGCGGGCGTGCTGGAGCCTATCCCAGCCATCATCGGGCAGTAGGCGGGGGACATCCTGAACTGGTTGCCAGCCAATCGCAGGGCACACAGACGAACAACCATCCGCACTCGCTCTCACACCTAGGGGTAATTTGGAGTGCTCAATCGGCCTACCAAGCATGTTTTGGGGATGTGGGAGGAAACCGGAGTGCCCGGAGAAAACCCACGCGGGCCCGGGGAGAACATACAAACTCCTCACAGGGAGGGCCGGAGGTGGAATCGAATCCGCACCCACCTAACTGTGAGGCGGACGTGCTGCCCAGTGTGTCACCGAGCTGCTTGATAGAAATCAACTTAAGTAAAGGGGAACTTGATAATAATGGCTTATGGCTTCAATATTTGCTATTTTATAATACAAAACATGAGGTGGAGAGTGATGTGATAATTACATAAAAAGTTGAATCATGTTATTACAGATATTGTCAATATGTTTCACTTGTACCTAAATAAAAAAAAAATCAACCCCGCTTTAGGTCAGATAATTACCTGCTCATTTGAAACTGAGCGGTTCACCGATGAGGAGTAGCTTGTTAAAATGTCCCTTTTGCAGACCACTTGGGGATTTAATGAGTTGCCTATTAAATAAGAAATGACAGCGTATAATGGACTTTCTTCAAACCACTCGAAACCCGAAGCTCATTATGGGCAAATGTGTGTGAAAAGAATCTTGATTGTAATTTATTTTTGAAATTTTTAATTTTAGGGTGCCATACAAATTTGCCTGGCTTAAAAGGTTGTAAATTTGTCAGTTTTTCACTAACCATTAAACCCACGACGAAGAACTCAAATCTTCTGAGAACAAGCAGCCATTGGACAGAGCTAAAAATTAATGGCAGGAGGGGAAATATAAATTAAAACAATCACAATACTTAAAGTCTGCCATCTTAAAGCTCGCACAAAAAAAGGAAATGCCATCAAACAAGCTATCAAATACCAAATTTGTTTCAATTGTGCTTTGCCACCACTACAATAAATCTCAAGCTCATTTGAAATATTACAAAAAAAGCCAAACAAAAATCAATTATTTTGAGCTGAAATGCTATTCTATAGTCATATTTAGTTTTTCTTGTTTTCTTCTAAATAAAAATATATAATACAATAATCGTAATAATCATAATAATCATCAATTAAAAAATCCACCACATTAATTTCACAATGAGGGACTGCAACGAGTATGATTTAGATTAAAAGCACTGTCACAAAAAGTGGATTATGCCAATTTTTCAAAGAGAAAATCATCTTGCTTAATGTCAACTTCAGCTTTTCAAGTTAGTCCATCAAAACGCAGTCATATACAATACATCACTTGAAAATCCAATGTTTACTCAGCTGCAGTTTGATTGACACATGAAACCTTTAGAAAGTTTCACAAATTTGTTTGTTGCCATCATCGATCAACCAGTTGCTTCAAACTTCATACGCAGACATTTTCTCACATGTAAGATGGAACTGATATGAACACTACCATACTTTTTTTTTTTTTACCCTTGCTGCAGAGCAAAATAACTCTTGTGAATTAATTCAATGTCAATTATTTATTGGAATTTATTTCCATGTATTACTTATAACTCAGTAGGACATACATTTGTAATAAAAATATAATCAAAACATAAAATACACTGTTTCATATTTTACATATATATATATATATGTATTTTTTTTCTTTTTTAAAACAAGAGCATCTGTCATAAAGTAAAATAAAATAACTAAATAATACAACTGTTTTGAATATATCTGGGTGTTTTATTTAATATGAAAAACATTCTAGTACCTAAACCAAGGACATGATCATCTTGCATGTCGTAAAAATCTTTTTTGTCAGGACACCAACAATGCCAAGTAACAGAATCCTGGAGCAAACCTAATCCAATTTACAAATTACTGTCATTAAACAAGAGTGAGAAAATAACAAAAGGTGCAGGCAAAAAACAAGGATGAACAGAAGATTAAACAAACCGACAAAAGGATAGTGCAAGGAGTTACCACAAAACAAACAATTTAGTCACGTGCACTTAGGATAGCATGAAGAACAATAAAAAATGTACCAAGTACATCTTGGTCAGCAAGCAAAATTTTTATTTGTCGAGCAATCGCTGATGATTGTTTTGCGGGACAAACATGACTTTGGATTAAACCATTATTATGGATGTGGGAGGGGCATAAACAGGCTATAATAATTGATTATTATAGTGTTATTTTATCAAGTCAAGTTTATTTGTATAGCCCTAAATTACAAGCAGTCTCAAAGGGCTTCACATAGACAATCAATTGACAATTATTCTCAAAGCATCCCCTGATCTTGGGCTCCCAAATAATATAATTATTATATAATAATATAATAATTATTAATGTGTTATTTATCTTCTGTGAAGAATGGGTAATATTATTGCAGCTGAGGATTGCGTCACCTTTTCTATTCACCTATTTTAGTAACCATTGTAGGGGTTTTCTTCATTGAAGGCTACCAACAATTTTGGATGACGATGGTTTCAAATTTTCTTCATTGAAGGCTACCAACAATGTGGGATAAGGATGCTTTCAAATCAGTGGTGACATAATCCATGGAGTTCTATTAAAAGATTCAATATCTTCTTCTTGATAACTTCAACAGTCTAAAACTCCATCGGACATGAAATCATTCTCCCCACGTTTTGAACTCTGCAATCGACAGGAGAAACCATCGCGTTGGCTGGCGCCAGTGGCCTACCCGACACGTGGATGGCAGTCATGATTAAAATTTTGACCCGACCATTCTGCGAGTGATGAATTACCCTGAAGAGCCTGTCAGAACTGACCAGTCAACCGATTTGTGCGCATTGTCGCGCCAGCAGAACCCGTTAACGGCGGCGAGCGATGGAGCTAAATCCCTCTTTTCAGCTTGTCTGATTTCGCTCCATCAACCATGTTGCCACATTTCAGTGTTTGGTCTAATTTAACGGCGTATTAAGCATGCGGTGCGCTGTAGCCGATTTGAATAATCGAGAGGTAATGTTTGTCCTGTGATTGGCTGGTGACCAGTTACGGGTGTACCCCTCCTACTGCCTTAAGACACTTGTGATAGGCTCCAGCAATGCCAGTGATTCAGAATATAAATGATGGATAATGGACTTTTTTTCTTTTGCCCCATTACAGTAAAAAATGTAAGCAATTTTTTTTTATTTTTTTTTTGGAGGAGGGGCCAACAAGAGCCTCCACGTATCACGTCCTACACCCCAGCCCTCCCCTCAGCAGCGTGTAAACAAACATTGATTGTAAAGCGGCATTGAGGATAAAAATAAAAACACAATCTGCTTTACTGAGATCAGTGAGGAGATTTGGTGAAAGTCTTAATTCAACAGGAAGCTGTTGGAGCTTTTCCGATAAATCCCTTTCTCCCCATGCCCCCTCCATCTAGTCTTCCTCGGGGCTTTTAGCATCTGACAAACTGAGGCTACAAAAATCCAGTGCAAGTACTTAAACGCCATGGCCGTAAAAACTAGGACAAAATTGTTGATAGCAAAAAGCAACTTAAGATGTTGCTGTACCCTGCACGTGGGTTCAAGATGCCCAATGCACTATACAAAACAGCCTCACAATGTAACAACGCCTCTTGAAGTTCTGGACTACTCTGCTTGATCAGGCATTTAACAGTTACAGGTTAATATTTGTTTACTGTCTAACTCGGCATAAAACGAATAAAATGACACATTATTTAGAACAACCACACAACTTTCCTTTTGATGAGGCCATTCAGTAGTGACTTTTGGTCTTGATTATCTTCCTTTGAAATCCACAACTGTTATTGTTTTGATGCTGATTACAAAAAAGTAAAAAATGCCACCATTTAATTATTTATTTATTTTTTTACTTTTATTTTCTTTTTTTCATTTCTACAAAGTAGAAAGAGGGAAACAGAGAAATACTGCTCGGGTTTGGTGACAGCAGCAGAAAAATCGAAGAGTTGAATCCCTTTGGTAAATTGTCTGGATAGAAAATATATCAGACACTCGTCAACTTCAAATGTCAAAAATGTCGACACAGCGTGGTTAGATACATTTTTTGTTTGACCCTCTGAGGATTGCAGCATTTTTTTTTTTGCCTACATTTTCCGTGTTTTCGCAACCAATATTAATTCCAATGTTCTTCTTATCACACGTGTATCATACGTGTAGATGACAAAAGCACCAAAAAAGTAGCCGATCTGCAGTGGCCATGGCAACAGCAAACACAATTTACTTTTGATTATGAGTCATCACAATGTGATTATCTCAAACTGCGTACATGTAATGTGTAATCAACTGACAGCTTCAAATGAAATGATTATAAACCCTTGGCTGGTGGTTGTGTTGATTACCAAATGAGCAGACATATTTTTGGGCTAATCGAATAAGGATTTCATGATTACATTCATTCTACAATTCTTGCAATTTCGTGGAAAGCTCATTTCTGCTTTATGAATGGCTTTCCTCTTAACGAATGCATATTAGACCACCGCTTTGTAAAAGAACAAAACTCACTCAGTAATGCGCCCTGGAAAATAGTCAAAATAATGACGACGCCAGTTTCACCAAGCAAAAAGAGACATGTTTCAGGTAAGAGGACCTGCTAAAAACTGACCTGGGAGTCACTCGTGATTTTTTTCGACAAATTCTTAATAATTTGCGCAAATGAGCCCCCAATCAGAAGAAGATTGGCAATGCTGCATCAAGATGGTTTCTTTTAGTCTATCTAGCAGAGCATGATGTTGATGATTAATGCTTGTTTTGAAATAATAATAATCACCTGACACCTCTTTTACTAATCCACAGGGAATTGGTAGAAAGTCAAGCCCCAAATTGTCTTTATAAAGTATTTTGTTACAGCTGCAGGTGGCGAGAAAAGTGTGATATAAATAAAGTTGTTTTGTGTTGTATAACAGTTGATAGTTGCTTATAACGAAGGACTTGGCTGTTCAAAACAAAATAATCTGGAGCCAGATACCTTACTCAAGAACTTTACCGTAAAATCAACAAAATTTATTTTTGGTTGGTGCGGATAAAGCTTTGTGGATCTTATCCATAAATATGACGAGATAACGATTGATAATCCTAAACAAGGCTGAGTGTGAGGGATTTTGTCAGTCTTTCTAACGGCATGCAGATGGATTATGAAAATAACTGACTTCAGTCGGTTGCTGTCAAACCTATCCTGTTGGCTCTCCCAATTTGCAGTGACAGACTGTGAAACGTCTTTTAAAGGAATCGTGGGACGTCTTATCCCCAACCGGGGTTAAACAAAAAAGGCGATCAGATTTAGATATCCCTCAAAGCGTTGACTTTGTTCCAACATGGGCGCGTGTTGAAAGTTAATTGAAAAGCTAACACTGGTGCAAGGCCCACCCGACTTGAATGAAACGTTCCCCCAGGCCGACAACAGACTTTTTTTTTGTTCTCATCACATTTTTTGGGAGTTTCCACAAAATTTGCCACATCAAAACCGTAACAGAAGATATTGTCTTATAGATTGCTTTTACATAGAGCCCATTGAAGGCAGAAAATTGCTATGACAACGTGCATTCTCAATGGAAAGTTGTCAGTGTCATTCAGCGATATTTATACCAAACATTTTCAAGAGACTGTTTCAAGTACTCACAGATGGTTTTCTCATTAGAATACTTTTTCTCCTAATACTCAGATTGTCACAATTCAAGCAAGTCAATTCCAACATACGTTGTGACCCGTTCTTATTTTCCTTATTGGAGAACAGGGGTCACGCATTTAGTATTTGAGGGATGTTTATAGGTAGAACTGATTTTTTATTTTTTTTTATTTTTAAACCTGACGTCAAAGCTATCAAGGCTGGTTTACAACGTGGAAAAATGATGCTACAAATGTCCACTCTTTAAATGCTTAAATATTTACAGTTTTTATGGGAGGCATTTATTTTTCTTTACGCGGTCTGGGGTAAAAATCTAACCTCCCTTGAAACACGGAATGAGGCCATAGGAAGCCATTTACAAAATGAATTGAATATGTTGCACATTTATTTTCCTTATCCTATCCTTATGGGCGCGTCTGTTTTTTTTATTATTATTTTAATTTACTGATTGAAGGAAAGGAAGAGGTATTTATATTTTAACAGTGAGCAGTAGTTCATGTAACTGCGGCAGGGAGAGCCTTTTTGCACGCCCCCTCCTCCAATAAAGCCATATGCCTCCACCCACTCAGGGTGTTTTGCACTTGCTCTCGTGCGTCACGGCTCGCGCTCACTCTTTCGAGTGCGCGCATCGGTTGCTGCACTCAACCAGCAGGTTGCTGCACTGGCAGTCCGAGTCACGCCGACTTGCTCTTTCCACTTTTTCTTTCCATTTTTTTTTGGGAGGTGTAACAGACAACCTGCTGATGGAGATGATCTCTTTCCCCGCAGGATATTCGTCTGGCGTGGCGCAAGTTTATGTGCTCCTTATTGTGGCTTGCGTCTTGTCCGGTCAGTTCAACTTTTCTTATGCCTTTAATTGAGGAATGTCAAAGTCATTTTTTTCCGGGCCGCATTGTAGTCATAGTTGATGAATAACTAGTTTTGAAATCAGAGACTTGTCAAAACTGTTCAAATTGTTTTAAAAGATGAATGGTAATAAAAATTGCTAGTAATATTTCTGTTTTGAAAAAGTGAAGACAATTTATAATTTTAGTCATGACACAAAGTCGATGCAAAATTTGTCTTTGCGGGCCACATAATATGATGTGACGGGACACATCTGGCCCCCGGGCCTTGAGTTTGACACCTGTGCTTTAATTGATACCTCACTCATGTTACTTTATGGTTACGTCCTAGTATCATTATCTCAAGACCCCAGATGCATTTTAAGTAAGAGTGAAACATTTTGAGCTGTTGCTTTTTACGTAAGAGTGAAACATTTTCAGCAAATTAGCCTCTTGGTTTGTTTTGCACAAAACAACCCAACGGATGGAGATGTTATTTTGCAATGCAACCCAAAGTTGGGTCAAATTGATCATCCACCTTTCTGGGTCGGTCGGTCCAATTTTTAACCCAGCTGTTTGAAGGGTGTAACAACACGTAATTGTCAAGACCTCTGCTTTTGAAAAGACATTTAGGCCTTGCTAAGTCTTTTAAGGACTATTGATTTTGCACTGTAATGAGTGATGACCACCTGCATCGCAATTACTTCGAGGCACCGCATTGAGTTCGACTAAATAGTGTATACCTCCGATAAATCCTGCTGTTCGATTGATTTTGAATGTGCAGCACTGTTATTTTAAGGCCACTCTCACATTAACTACCAATTCACTTACCCACTAATTAAACAATGAGGCGGCACCACAAAATATGCTCTATAGGTTTCAATTATAAAACTACACTCATTTTAATCATTTTGGAAATGCTGTGATTTAAAAACTGCAACTGAATCCACAACCCTAATACATACATTTGTGCTGATGCTACTACAATAAAAGTAGTGTTTTGACTCGATCTCGTGGCATCTCGGTGCTAAGGAACTATGTTTAAGTCAATCGGGGCGCTTCATTTAAGGTAGCATCTTGCTGTCAAAGTACCATGTCGACGAGAGTTGATGTCTTTCATTTTGATAAAAGCAGTGCTTTGCCACCCTAATGTGGGAATCTAGGTGCCACAAGCCAATGTTGAAGTTAATTGAGGAGCTCCCTTCAGACCAAAGTTGTGCCAAAGCAAACCACCATCTTGTGGAATGCTGGAGCCAAGGAATTATGTTGAAGTGAATTGAGGAGCTCCATTGTGACAAAAGTAGTACTTTGGAGCCATTGGGTGCCATTTGGGTATCAAGGAGCTATGTTGACGTGAATTGAGAGGTGTCATTTCAAAAAAATTGCAGCGCTGCCTTAGGAGATAGTATGAATCAATCTCATTTATCTCATTCCAGAAGCCTGCCAAAACCAACAGCTGTTTTTTTTTATTTAATGTTTTTTCACAAGAGAATTAGACTGAACTGTATTGTACTAAAAAAAAAAAAAATGTAAACACATACAGTACCCACAAACACTGAAATATCTTCTTCCTTCTCCTATTATCTATCTGTCTATTATAAGTGGATAACAAAGCAGCATCATGTTGCATTAGTGCCACCAGTTAGCATTTCGCTTCTACGTCAAGGAAACCAATGAAAACTGATAAAAGTTTACTTGCCTTCAGTTGTGGGTTAGGTTTTGTTTTTTTTGTTTTGTTTTTTTACACACCCTCAAACGTTTGCAAATTCTACAACTTATTACGACGCTTTCATCAATACAGCCAGAAAAAAGAGCGGAGATGCATCCCGCAGAGAATGTCACTCTTTGACGTCGCAATGCCGCCGATACGCCACAAGCAGCGGGATGCCGTAACAATTTCATCCTTGCTCATCCCCGAGCTTTTGAGTGCACAATTTGATGCTCTTATGGCTGCTTAATGCCACAAAGAAAGCGCGGGGGGGATGAAGATAGATGATAAGATTGCTGATGAGGTCGTTGGATGTTGAAAAGGCCAATCTTTGAAGTTTCAGACATTGCTTGGACTCTTAGCAGCAGTAATGTACAGAAACAGGCTTGTGAAAAGCTGAGCAAATATTGGTGGCGAGACCTTTAGTTGACCATAGAAATTGCTGCGTCTATAGAGTGGGAAAAAGCATTTTCAATGTAATTTTCAACTAATCTGGACATATGACTCATAAAATACAGAAGACGGTGGTGAAAATACTAATTGTAGTGACATGTTTATTTTTTCTGTGAATGAGTTTGTCATTGGGTGTAATGTAGAAAAAAAGGTGTTTTTTTTTTGTAAAATTTTAGGGAATATTTTCACTTTAAAACTTGTACAGGGTGTAGAAAAAAAAAACAGCAAGTTCAATGCAAGCTGTAAAGATTTTTTTATTTGCAATTTCAAACCTGGAAAATTCAGATCAAGAAATGACAGGTCATGAGTTGTTTTGTGGACTTGGTGATTTTGTTAGTTAGCTTAAATGGAGATGAAAAAAAAAAATACTGTTTGTTTTATTTCAGTCTTCCCAGAATTCGTATACTGGTCAACAACCTTTAACTGAAAATAAACAAAATATTGATCATTTTTCCCCCAACTATATTAAACCAGCAAAAGGAATTCTTTCTTCTTCTTTTTCCTCATGGAACATTTTAAATCTATATTTTCCCCCTCGAGTCAACAGGACATACAGCATAATGAGTCATGTAATTTTTTTAACTTATTTGACCATTCAGAGTGCTACAAGATGGCCTTTAGAGTTAATAAACTTTACAGATGGATACACACAACAATCAATACACACTTATAAAAGTAAGACTTTCCGCTCAAAGGGCAAAAAAAAATCGACGTTCAATACAAAGCGGCCTGAAAGCGTGTGAATTGTATCCACTATGGCTGGCGTGGGGGGGACCTTCGCCACTTTTGTTGAGACGGTTTGAAGAGTGAGCACATCCTAGAAAGGAAGGGAGTGCATGCAGATATTTTTACTACTGGCCTGCTTCGCCATTCTGCCAACGTTTCTAGAAGGATTTTTTTTTTCTTTCCTACATTAAGCTCTTGGGGTAGGGGCTTTTTAAAGCACACAAATTGGATGTGCAGTTTCACACTACTCTGATTTTTATACCTTTTTGCATCTTGGAACCCTCTAGGGCACAGGTGTCAAATTCAAGGCCCCGGGGCCAGATACGGCCCGCCACATCATTTGATGTGCCCCGCGAAGACAAATTGTGCATCAATTTCATGTGTCAATATGAAATTGTCTTCACTTTTAAAAATCATTTTTTTAAAATATTTGAACAGTTTTTACTTGTCTGATTTGATAACGAGTTATTTGTCAGTTTGTTTTGTAGCTTATTCTGGATATCATCTGAGGCGTTCATACATTTATTTGGGTTGACAATCATGATGGCCCTCCGAAGGAAACGATGACGACAATGTGGCCCGCGACAAAAGAGTTTGACACCCCTGCTCTAGGGAAAAAATAAAAGTTGCTTTTTTAGTCTTTAAGGAAACACCAATCTCCCTACCTCATCCTAGCTAACTATCTGGCTCCTGACCTACCTACTACCAATCTTCAACCTGTCTTCTCATCTATGTGCATTGCTTCCTAGGAGAAGTGGAATGTGAATGTGGAATATTGTTATTGAACTGATTGTTTCTGACAGCGAGGGAATCAAATCAATTGCAGTTCTGCATGACTACAGCCACAACAATCAGTCTCACTCTGATTGTTTAAGCCATTTTACTCCAATAGAGAATATTTCCTTCAATATTATTGATGTGTGTTGTATTGATACTTTGCAATCGGGTGACAAACCCCTGCTTACATACAATGCCTACCAATTAGTAACCTATCCTTCATCGCTGCTTACTTTCCAGCTGCTAACGTGACGGAAGAAGTGTCGCCCTCGTGCCCACTTGGCTTCTTCCCGTGCGGCAACCTGACCACGTGTCTGCCCCAAGTGCTGCACTGCAACGGTGCCGATGACTGTGGGAACCAAGCGGACGAGGAGAACTGCGGTGAGCCAGTTAACCCGCCACCCAACTACTTCTTTTCCCACATACAGTGTATGTGTCATCACTTTTCATCCGTGTGCTCGGATTTAACCGTAATTACCTCAGCCAAAGCTTTTGATCTCTCCTTCGCTCACATTAGTTTTCCTTCTTGTCAATCAATAAGCGGAACACTGTGCCTATGGGTTGCCAGGTAGGTAATTATACCTGAAGTAGGAGCGTGGGTGTAATAGCTAGGCAGGTTGCTTGGTATATAATTTAGTTAAGAGGCAGGTTGGTACACTAACTAGGTTAGTTGGCATAGATAGGTACATTGTTGGGTTGAAGGAGAGCTCGTAGAGTAAAGAAAACATATATTAGAGGAGACTGATGGTCAGATGGAACAAAATGGAAACTCTGGAGTATACCTAGCATTAGGGCCCAGGTTGACTGTCAGGGTTATCCTTCAGACACGACTGGCTCCTGGTTCTTATTCTGGAATTCACCACAGGAGTGGGACACATCCTTTGTTTTGTATAATGACTGATATTGACCCTACACGTATACGTTGACATTTGTCCTCTCAGTCTTTACCCTCTCTTGCCCATGACACAAAACTAACTCGGCTTTCCTGCACAGGATGTCACAGGAGCACATTATCTTCCGCTGCTTGGTAACAAGAACACAAAACGCGATCGATTGTCTCTATAAGGGGGTAAACCTGTATTATCTTCAGGTTTCGCCAGATGCTCATATGGAGGTGTGTTTAGTTTGTAGCAGTGGCAAAAAAATAATTGGAACAAATGATACTCAGCTGTCTCTCTGGAGGTTTCGCATCAATGTCTATCAAGTAATAACGTAGATTATTATTTAGACTAAAGGCAGCATTGACTTGTCAACAACAAACGATATCCTGGTGACTTAGCGCCATGGAATTTGGTGGGAATGTTTATTATGAGTAGACCCACAAAAATAGTCTTAAAAAGACATGCTCAAAAAGAAACAGGTGGGAATATGCAAGATGACATCAAGCATTAAAAAACAGTAACATGCCCGGAAAGACACAAGAAGTTCACCATTTTATTTTCGAGCAGCCATTTTAGTCTTTCTCTGAATGCAACTCTTATGAACTCTTAATGGAGTAACTTCATTATTTTGAGAATTCAGCATACAAACCCAGTTTGAATGAACAAATGTGAAATGATGAATAGATTTCCATAAATCTTCTGAAAGCCTTGCCCAGAGTAACAAAAGGCGTCTGTTATTTTTAGGCTTAATTTGTACTCTAAATTCAGCAAATTCATTAAATTCAATAAATTCCTTCAATGTTGAAATTTCCTCCCCTAAACCTTTACTTATCGATGTGAAATTTGGTTGGCCTGTCAGTCATGCATGGATCCACCAAAAAGCACCAACAAGCCATTCCCGAAAAGGCACCGAAGGCTAATTATTCTTCCCCTTAGTTAAAACAATGTCAGTGCAGTTAAATGAAGGTTTGATCATACCAGTGAATTAATTACGCTTGTTGAATTTCCCCGCCTACGGCATGAAAGGCCAATTATACCTCCCAAATGTGATGAATGTGGAGCTTTTTTTTTTTTTCCTCACTGACCTTTAAGTAGTGATGATGATTAATTTTTGCAAGGTGGTGTCATGTGCAAAGCCACGTTTGATCTCGCAATCTATGTAACCTAGAGCTGCACGGATAGATCCAAGAATCCATAGAATCGATACTAATGTGAGTACAGAAACTTCTACGTATGAATGGCTATACTTATGAACATTTAGAGATACGAACGGGAGCCTGGAGATTTTTTTTTTACCTCTACTTACAAAATAAATTCGATATCCAAACCAGTGAGCGATTGTCAGAGCGTCAGGTGACGTTGTGACGTGTGCGTGTCTCGACCCTTCATTCGGCCAGCTCCAGTGTTCCTGTGTGCGAGTTAGCATATTGGAAAGTTCTTCTATAGTTCCTCCGTAGTGTTATAGTCACTCCTAAGAAAGCTACTGCAAATAACGTCGAGCATAGTTAGAAGAGGTTGTATCGAATGTAGGAATTAAGCAAACTGTATATGATTTGCTGTTTACTTCTATAGCAATTTGTCACATCTTTCAAGGTAAAGCTCTTAAACATTAATTTTATATTTGACCTTCATTCTAAAAATTGCTTCAACCTACAAACCGTTCTACCGATGAACCAGATTACGGAACAAATTAAGGTCGGAAGTAGAGTTTTCACTGTATTGGTCGAGTCCAAACATCCAGCATCCATTAATTACATTTATTTCTGTGATTTCTTACACACACACACACATACACACACACACACACACACACACACACACACACACACACACACACACACACACACACAGTATAGCTTGACGTGACATTTTGGTTTGACATTTTCACACCTGAAGTCATCAAAATGTATTTATGAACCGCTTGTTTGGGGCATTGCTTGCTTTAAGTTCCATTTTCATACAGGGAAATGTATTCTAAAAATCAACTCATTTAAGAATCCATCCATCCTTGGTCTTCACTAAGTGAAAACCCAAATATTCACCGTACTTTCCATGGACTTCAGTAAGTGAAAACCCAAATATTCACCGTACTTTCCATGGACTGCTCTGATTTCCATGGGGGGCTTTGAAGTCTGCTGTAAATTCCGCAATTACGGATTCCTGAAGGGACGTTTTGTTGTTCTTACTGCCTTGATTTTTGTCTCCAGTAAGTTTGAAAAAAGAAAATCAATACAGTACATTGAAGAAAAACAACAGTTTTGCCTCCACCTTTGTCTTCTCAAAGAAAAAAAAATGGCTCTGTTAGGAGAGGATAAGCAAGTTAAATCAACAAATGAACGAACAAATAAACAGCTGATGACTTTCTATGCCTTCAAAGTCTTCAGTAGCATTCTTCATAGGCTATTTGAAGTGGCGTACCTACTGTCACTTATTTGTATCTCACCTGTATATCGCCACAGTGACTCACACAAAAGACAGCCGGGGTTTTATTTTAGGGCGCATTTTGATTTTGACCTAACATGCTGCGACAAAAGATCACGCCGTGGTGAGTCTCCCCCATCCAAAGACGCTCAGGGGGTCTAACCAAGCCCACTCAAATTAATCCCGTAATGTGTGCGGACACCTGCTGCTCACTTGAATCTGGTCTTTGGAATTGCTGTGCTAATGTTCCCAGAGAAAAGCAGCAATGGCGCAATGAGGTCGATGAGGCTTTACGGTTATTCATATTTTCATGTCATTGAGGTCCAACGATACTTGCAGGGGGTTGTGGATTCGGTCGATTCGCATCTGATTGGGGGCTTGCCCTTGATGGTTAGATAAACATGCATGTACAGTGAATGTAGTTACTAGAACTCCATCCATCCATCCATCCATTTTCTGAACCGCTTTGTGTGCTGGAGCCTATCCAAGCCGTCATCGGGCAGCAGGCGGGGGACACCCTGAACCGGTTGCCAGCCAATCGCAGGGCACACAGAAACCGGAGTACCCGGAGAAAACCCACGCGGACACGGGGAGAACATGCAAACTCCACACGGGGAAGGCCGGAGGTGGAATCGAACCCGCACCTAACTGTGAGGCGGACGTGATACCCATTGCGCCACCGAGCCACCCTGGGCTCATTTGATAAAAAAAAAAAAAAAAAAAAAAAAAAAAAAGAATGTTTTTCATCTTTAGAAGATATGTACTGTATGCTACATTCACTAAGGACTTTTATCTTTGATGTTGGCCAAATGTCATTGGAGACTATCTGGTCTTTGACGTTTAAAAAGCATACGTGATAGGGCAATTGAATATTTGAAATGTCTTTGATCTTCACAGAAACTACACTAGGTTTGTCCAAGATTGAAAAATCTTTGAAGTTCTTAAACATTTATATTTGAGTAGCTGCACAGGAAAAGACTGTAAATGTTTTTTTTTTTTTAGATATTTACAAGATGTTATATTCATTGAAGACTGAAAGAAATGGTCTTTGATATATACAAGGATTAGTTGAGGCAATTGATCCTTGACTGAAGTGTCTTTGATGCTTACAAGAGCATGTACGTTTCAATGGGTTTTTTGAAAAAAAAAAGACAGTAATGTTCTTTGACTTTCTTTGAAGTATTAGGTAATATCAAAGACACGTTAACCCTTCAATGGAACCAAAATGTTTTCAAAAGCATCAAAGACAAATCAAAGGCTCTCATGTCTTATTAATTTGTTTACAGAGATACTGTATGCTCTGGTTTCGTTGAGACTCAAACTTTACGGCCAGGAAAATACACTTTCCTAACATCAATCCTTTTTTTTTTTTTTTTTTTTTTTTGTTCCTTGGAGTTTTCAAATTTCATGTAATGTATGTAAGTATGTCATGTAAGTCGAGTTCATGGTAAGGCTGAGTTGAAAGCTACTTTTGCCATCTGGAACATCCCTACTGTGATTCCACCGTCTTGACCTGCTAAACCCACATGGTAATTGATATGGGCGCATGGCCCCCCGAGGCGTCGGGCAGCTCTTTTCATAATTTTTGAAAAAGATGGCATCGGTCGAAAGTGAATCTACGATGAAGATTCATCTGATTATCCACAGCCCGAGGAATGATCACATTTCAGTGAGAGGGGCAGGTGCTCGGCGAGGAAGCCGTGAATGTTTTATCTGCACTCATTTTCACTCGCTTTCACGTGTTTTTCTGAGAAATGGATCGCAGTGGTTGTACGTGTGTGTGCGTGTGTGCGTGTGTGCGTGTGTGTTTGGGGAGGCTGTTATCAAGTGGAATGAGTTTTTGTGCAAAATAGAAATCGTGTTTTCATGCCAGCGCTACTGCAGATAATCCACCTGCCCTCTTTGTTTCCAGTTATTGGTTTGGTGCGTCAGCCTCTTTGTGCTTTTATATCTTTAGAATTTGATGAGAAAGTGAACATCTAAAAAGTGGAAATTTGGAGAAAAATTAGCTCATCAATCAGATGCAGAAAAGAAACCATCCAAAAGTTCTCAATGCTTAAACTTTCAAGACGTCTGACGTCATTATGAATATTAAAAATGATGACGACTTTAAAAAGAGGCAGCCGTCCATGCCAAACAAATCTGTCTGTCAGAGGTAATAACCTTTTTTTTTGTTTTATGTGTCCTTCCGACGACAGATCTGGATTGAGTATTCCATGGTGGTCTGATCCATCTCAGTTAGAGGATTAATCAGGTCTCAGTGTGAAGCGAATCAGTGAAGTGAAGTCTTTGACAGAACCGGGACGATAGAGTCTTGTCATTAATGTTTGAAGAAAAAAAAAACATAGGTTGATTGAAGATGCCGTTTCTGATAAGGGCAACAACCGAAATTAAAGCCTAGCAATATATTCAGATTATAATCAAGAAGAAAAAAATGACAACAAAAAACATGCTTCTTTGTTCTCCCTGCAGATGCGGCCGCATAGCGGTCGGTACCTTTTTATCACACTTTCAGTAAAGGCAAGCACTTGTTTTTGCAGCACTTGTCCATCAATATGGAAATGAAGATGTGCGCCTTGGCCATCGGGCCGCCGAAAGACATTAAAGGCAGCAAGAGGGAATACAGATCGGCAAAGTTCTTTTTAACTTTGAACAACTTAAAGCGCTTGTGATCGGAAAGCAGAACAATGGGGCAAAGCGGGCTCTGGGATTTTTTTTTTATTACTTGCAGGCTACTCCATCTTTTGGTGCTTTTACAGCGAACCCGCACATGTTAAAAGTTCACCATTAGGGCTGATTTTTCTTCTGTTGAAAATTTAGCCCAACTGAATTTGTAACGATATACGATATACTCTCAAATGTATTCTACGTGAGGTTAGTCTAAAATCGAGGCAAATGAACCTTGAATGTATATGAAAGACAGTACCGAAGGACCGAAATTTGGAGCCATTTGACAAAAGCATTGTATGACATTCACTTCAATATGAATAATTTTTCACCCTATTCAGCACTGACAAATTCAGATCCGTTTTTTGTTTGAACTTCACGCTTGATTATTATTTGTTTGGTGTTTTTCCATTATTCTTAGGCGGGTTAAAGGTTATTTTAATTATTATGTTCCTGCTAAGTGGAGGCACCAGGTCTAAAATTATTATTTCACTGAATCACTTGTTTGTCAGAATAAAATGATTTAGTTGTTCATAACACCCCATCAACAAGAGTGTTAATACCTAAGCTTCACGAAACGGGTGTTACGGAATGTTAATTCATGTTTGAAATGCTTAGGAATGCAATGAAATACATTTGACCTGAACACGTTCCTTTACACATTTGCATTAAGTAATTAATCCAACCTAATTTCTGAGTGCTTGAAATAATTAAAAAGTAAAAGCATAATTTAAAAAAACCCAGTTGCACTTAATTAATTGTTTACATGAGTTCAAGGTCAAATATTAGATTGCTTGTTTACCTCTCACTTCACCAACTGTATTGTTTTTAAAAATAACACAAGAGTGACACTCTACTTTTGTTTTTGCCAATGGAATGATTTAGCCCAGTCCCGTACATTTGCAAGAAAGCAAACGCAGTGTATTTGAGTATTTCAAAAACCATTTAAAATCATCCAATGAACCTGACATACATATACATGTTTTTGTTCACATCAAAAAGAATTCCGTTATTCAGTACATTTCCATGCCTTTCACATCTTTGTAATCTGCATCCATACAAAGTACAAATAAATTAGTATGCATGTGAATGTTGGGATACAAGATTCAATTTACATGGGCTTTGAGATCACCGCAGCGATAAATAAGAAGATAAAACCTTTACATCTCCAGGGAAGAAATTTCAGCGAGGCAAAGCCATTGTCTTCACCGCATTCAGATTATCTTTAGATGCAATGATTATGCATGCCTTGCATCATGGAGAGAAAAAAAATACCAGAAGATCTCTGTGAGTTAACGATACAAGCAATGCCATTGCTGTATCAAACATGCAAAATTCCCGGTGGCGAGCAAATATCTTGAAATATTGCGCTCATTGTGCGTTTTTCCACATTTTTCCACGGCTCGCTTCAAGGAGATTCATTCTTTGGGAAAAAATGCCTTTCTTGTCAAAGCGTAGGCTATTGTATGAACCACAAAAGAGTAAAGCAATCAAAAAGTACCACAAATGCTTTTGAAGAATGATTCACATTTCAAATGGAGTAAGTCTGAGTTTGGGAGCAAATTGAAATGAAACCGTCGTAATGTTCCTACATATACAATTTGTGACTTTTTGGATGGTGACATCTTTCAAATTTTTTTTTTTTTTCCTTGGCTCGATAAGGTTTTTGAAGGATTGTTCCAAGGGGTTCAACAGGGTTCACCTGAGAGGGGATATTAGGCACAGCACCTCCCCCCCCTCAAAAAGAAAATAAAGGACTGTATATGTTTGCAAAGATTGAAGCCAATTTCAATCGAGAAAAAAAAGAAATCCAACACATTATTGGATCTCTCGTCATTCATTGAGTCCCTGTGGCAAAAGCACAAATCAAATTGAAAAGCCTTGCTCTGGGCTGTGATTAATTGTTGGCAGATAGGAAATGAAGGACAGGCACCTGATGAATGTGAATAGCGTGATGGGTGACACACTCGATCAAAAAGCCAAGAAGAAGACAAAAGAAGAAATAACAGCAGACAGTGATTTCTATTGATGCTCACCTTGAACTACAGTTACCCTCTATACAATATGGTAGAAGATCATTTTGTATTCAGACATGTTCTGCATCAAAGAGCATTTAGAATCTTTCGTAATGCTTACACATGTATTTGTCAACATAAAAGACTCTTCTATTGAACTGGGCTTGTAAACGTAGAAGATAAATTAGTCTTCACAGACCCTAACATGAGTTTTACATTTAAAAAAAAAACAACCTCTTAACAGTTTAAAGATTTTGTGTAAATTTAGTTAACATCAAATACCTGTTTGCAGTTGTTGGAGAACTTGACACCAAAAAGCATTTGACGTTTTTTGAAAATTAAAAATGATGGAATGGGTCTCATCCTTCCTCAGGAGATAACAACGGATGGCCGCATCTCTTTGACAAGTACTTTGGAATGCCGAGCCACAGTGACAGAACAAAGTCCAACATGTGCCGTGAGTTCTTTTCTTTTTTTTTCGCCTCGCTTTGTTAAATTCAAAATACACAGTTTTATATTTGTTTGCGTTGAAATGCATTGAAGACTCCATAAGTGCTAACAACCCTGGTTCCTCCTTTATCACACATGTGATTGCTCTGACCCCAATTCTCCCTCCCACCAGTGCTTGGCCTCATTCCCGACCTGTGCCAGTGTCGGGATCTGGAGCTGGACTGTGACGACGCGCAGCTCCGAGACGTGCCGGTGGTGGCTGTGAACGTCACCATGATGTGAGTAAGGAGGGCTCGCTGTTAATTGCTTTGAAGACCACACGTGCCTTCTAAAATCGAACTTGACATGTTGTGTACCCACCCATCAAATATCCTGCTTTGCTTTTGATCAAATCCCCTTTCGGTATAGATTTGCGACATGTGAGCTGCCACGGTCTTGTGCGTACAGTGATGTGCGCATGTCTCGTGTTATCAGGTCCTTGCAGAGGAACTATCTGCAGAAGCTGAAAGCAAACGCTTTCTTCATTTACCAGAACCTGCAGAAACTGTGAGTTTTCCATTGCACAAAAATTGTTCCAAGCAGGTCCATTTCAGCCCTAAACTGCGAGACCATCTGGATTTGCCAATTGGGTGATAGGAAACTAATAGCATTAAATATTCACAGACAATGTTTCTTTAATTTTTCACATTCTATGTTACATCCCAAAATGTGATAGATTGATTTTTCCTGAAAATTCTTCCATGCAACACCCCATAATGACAATTATTAAACGACAAGTACAGCCTTTGCTCAATGACCCTGACTGTAATTCTGGCAGAAATTGCCGCCTGCAGCCATTTTCAGTTCTCTCCAAAGAGCTGATTCAATTGGATTGTCATCTGGGCTCTGGCTAGGCCACTCAAAGATAATCACGGAGTTGTCCCAAAGCCAATCCTTGCTTGTCTTGTCTGTGTGCTTAGAGTCATTGTTGATGTGTGCTGGTTTCTACCTGGCCAAAGACCAAATTTTCCTCCTCATATGTGATAATCCTTTACGAGACTTTGAAAAGAATGAATTGATTCCGTTGTGGAATGAGGCTGTAACGTAAAAAAAATAATTTCCAGATACACTGTTCATGTGAGCGGTTGCTCGTACATCTTGTATTTTGGTTTGTGTGTGTGTGTTTCTTAAGATATCTGCAACACAACGAGATTGAAGAGGTCAGCCCAACTGCTTTCAGAGGACTGTACAATCTCACCAGGCTGTAAGTTTCATCGTATCGCATGAAAAAACAATTCCGGGGACATTGTTAAAGACTGAAGAGTTGAGATAAAAATCCACCCAAGACAGTTTCACTGATGGAAACGGAATTGACTTGGCATGTCATTTATGAAGAGATGCACAAAAAAAGTCATGAGGTGTCTGTCTGAAAGTGAACAGAAAGTTTGCAATTCTGCTTGAAAGTAACTTTTTACGGTGAATTCCAGAACTCGTATTTTGATGATGTCCTCTCAGAGAGAGAGAAAAAAAAACATCCCCAAGTTTTTCAAGCATGTCTTGTTTGATTGTTTGCATTTTTGTGAGCATAAACTTTCAGAAAAAACATGAACATTTAGTTTTCGAATATTACCTCTGAGTCTCGACATTTTGAGTGCACATATCTCAAAGACCCATGCCTGAACTTGAACAGAAAGTTGGTCATTTTTGGTTGAAGCAGCCATTTTGGCCTTGATTTCAGGAATTTCTCATTCTTTTCACAAGCAAACCCTTTTTGAGGTGCCTCAATACTGACGAAACTTGTTACAAATGTGTGTCTATCCTGATGAGAATTTAAAAAAAAAAAAGCAGTCGGCTCCAGGGCTAGTTTTTATTTAATTTACAATACGTTGCGTGCCACAACACTACCTTTGAGTTAATAGGAAAAAACAATCACCTTTAATTGTGTTTTTCACATTTATTTCAAAGATTAACAGCAGGGCTTTTCTCCCACAGAATAAATTATGACAAATAAAAATAAAAGCAGGGAGTGTTCATGCTTCTATGGTATAGTAGAGGCCAGAGATTTCTTAAAGAATGCTTGAGGATTACATTTCAAATATAATCTTATGTTATTTCTTGATGTATTTTTTTTGTAGATATCTGAACTACAACCGCATTTCCATGCTGATGCCCGGTGTATTCAGGGACCTGCATAAACTGGAGTGGTTGTATGTCCGCTGAATGTTGAATAGCACTCATTCCCTTCCACTACTTTCTAAACACTCAACGATACAATCAGACAGACAAATTATGTGTTGTAGGATCTTGGAGAACAATAACATACATCACATCTCGTCCAACGCTTTTTCAGGGCTCAACTCACTGGTCTTGCTGTGAGTTCCTTTCTTTTGTACTGACCCTGGAAAGCATCATTAAGTATGACAAGTTGAAATATGTGTGTCCTCACTTTGATTGACAGGGCTTTGCTGAACAACACTCTGACAAAGCTAGATGACATTTGTTGCGAGATGGCCAGGCTCAACTGGCTGTAAGTACAAAAAGTCATCATCACACTGTCTGCCACAAGTTGGGTGGGAAATTGACTTTTTTTGCTAAGCCGCCACAATATCAGAAAATGCAATAAGCTGAATGTGTACGAAATAAAAGATGAATCGGAGACAGTTGTGGCCAATTATCATCAGTTAAATTCCTTAATAAAATCAATGTACTAACCCAGAGAGAGAGAGAGAGAGAGAGAGAGAGAGAGAGAGAGAGAGAGAGAGAGAGAGAGAGAGAGAGAGAGAGAGAGAGAGAGAATACTACATACTATATGCAGTATTTAGTCATATGTGCATCCTATTTTTTTTTTTAGGGATTTGGAGGGAAACTTGATCGAGACCTTGGAGAATGTGTCCTTCTACTCCTGCAGTATGCTGACAGTCTTGTACGTAATGTTGAGGTTTATCGTTAGGGCATATTTCAAAATTAATGATGTGTGGGCCTTTGAAGCGCCTTGAGACGCTTTAGTAGTTATTATAGGATTTACATATACAAATACATTTGACTTGATTTGCTTACAAGTGGAAAGTTCACACTCAGTCGATTGCACATATTTTTTTATTAATTAATTAAAGTACATATTTACATCACTTTTTATTATACATATTTGTTATATTGGAAGTATTTTTCCTTCTATTATCTGTTAATGTTTTTATTTTATTTATTATGACAAATCCTCCTTATGGTTTTTATTGTTAAGGGTTCTCCAGCGCAACAGGATCAGCTACATACATGAGCAAGCCTTTTCGGTTCTCCAAAAGCTTGGAGAGTTGTAAGAGTTTGACTTTTAGTCGTCATTAAACATATTCTTAATGTTTTATTATTTATTTGATGTTACATGGGTTTCTTTTTTTTTATACACAGGGATCTGTCGAGCAACAGACTGATGAAGATCCCACTTAATCTCTTTTTCCCTCTTGGGGATTTGCTTCAACTGTGAGTTTTATCTGTGTGTATTGGGTTATCTAATACATTCTCTCTGTCAAAGACAATTTCTTAGCAACTTGAAATTTGGTAGTAATGTCAATCATGAGTATACGCACAAAAAAAAGTCATAGCCATCTGAAGGTCTCTTAATTATAATTCAACCCAAGGCCTGTTTAACTTAGAAATGTGACATTTTAAATGCCTTTCAAGTCTCTCAACCTCGGTGGGCATGTTTCCATACCCAACTGCATTAGTTTGCTACTCTGTATTAAATGTCACAGATAGTAGCACCACTAGCTAGATCTGGAGACCTTGTTTTATTTTACAGAAACATTTCGTACAATCCCATCAAAGAGCTGCAGGTGGACCACTTTGACAAGCTACTTAAACTAAAGTCCTTGTAAGTATGAGCGTTGTGCTTTGTCTAACACACGCACGCACGCACACACACGCACGCACGCACGCACGCACGCACGCACGCACGCACGCACGCACACACACACACACACACACACACACACACACACACACACATTTATAGTATATAATATATATATATATATATATATAAACACTACAGTCACTTAGAAATGTCTTTATTTTTAAAATAAAATTGCTATTTTGTCAACGTGGCAAACTTTAAACTAATCAGGAATACGTTCAATACATTGATGCTTGCGTCTGTTTGTCTCTAAATCATGTCTCCGTGTGTTTTTCTTTTCTCCAGAAGCATCGAGGGTATCGAAATTGCCAACATCCAACGACGAATGTTCGAGCCTCTTAAATACTTGACCCACATGTGAGTTTGAAGCCGTTCTCACTTGCTCATCTGTACAAAATTTCCACCAATCGGGAGAGTAGGAAGACAATGTAATCGAGGGGGTCACCACTTCAGGTCCTTGAGCGCTCCTATCCACAATGTTTTAGATATATTTGTTAGTATTTTTTTATTTTATTTTTTTATCTCCTCAACAAATCCAAAGTGGCCTGTGAGCGTGACATTTTTTACTGAATGGTATTTGAGCGAGAATGTTTCCCAGACATGTTATTAATTAAGTAATTGAGCTACAGCTCCATGGATGACTTTTGTGATGTTTAAAATTAGGAAAAATAATTGAAACGCAAATACTCAATCTTTCCAGTACATCACTCAAAATCTCACCACAGGAAATGAATATACTGCGACAAAAGGCTGCCTAATTATTTTTTATTTATTATTGTTGTTTATTTATGTTTTGCGTAATTAACTAGAACACGTGTGTGCCCGCATGTGCTTGGCAGCTACTTCAAAAAGTTCCAGTACTGCGGCTATGCGCCTCACGTGCGCAGCTGCAAGCCCAACACGGACGGCATCTCGTCCTTCGAAGACCTGCTGGCCAACATCGTGCTGAGGGTCTTTGTCTGGGTGGTCTCGGCCACCACTTGCTTCGGCAACATCTTTGTCATCTGCATGCGCTCGTACATTCGCTCCGAGAACAAGCTACACGCCATGTGCATCATCTCCCTCTGCTGTGAGTTGCCATGTCAATTATGGATTATGATAAGGCTGTGTTATACAAGGATATTACGTAATTAAAGATATTCATTTCTATATATGTTACAAAAGGAATCACTTCTGGGCAGATTATTCATCACCTACAAGACATTTGATCCAGATCTGATCTTATGGGGAGTGGAAGGAAAGAGTTCAATTAGAACAGCAGACATACATTTTTGGAAAATTCCTCCCAGGTTAAAGCTAACCTTTTATTTTGGGCTAAGGGAATATATATTGAGCAATTGGTTTTTCAAAGAGGTCTTTAATGATGTTTTATCACAAAGACATCAGTTCGGCAAATTACCGCCTCGTGAGGATGAAGCGGTTCAGAAAATGGATGGATGGAATTGCCCTCCCCCCAAAAAAAGTCAAAAATAAACGTTTTTCACTGTCACGCCCACAGCTGTACATTTTTAGCAGAATGCTAGATTTGTGTGATTATAGCACAGAATAACCCTCTGAACTGTTATTTGTTCAGCCTCCGATAATGCAGATTATCATCACGCTTAGCCATTTGTGCCCAGAGAAAGAGATCAAGCCTGTGTGGGATTTACACTGGTTTATTTGACAGCTCATTTATGTCATTGTCAACCATTCAATTTCCTTGTCAGTCTCAGCGTTTTTGTTTTTCAGTCGCAAGCCAAACTCATCTGGATAGAAATCATAATCACAGTAGCATTTGTACAGAATGACAATTTCAATCATGAAGGTGGTTTGCAAAAATCACAGCATTCTTGTGATTTAAATTGTATATACATTTTTCTGTGCTTAAATTGCAGAAGCAGTTGCACAACGGCATAAGTCACAGTGGTTATTTATTTCAAATAAATACAGAAAGATGACTTCTGGAAACGATTTCGTTGCATTTCCCAGAGAAAATTGAGTTCTTTGTCGCATCGAAATATTTTGCATCATCTTGTACAATAACATGCTAGACAATTGTTCATGCTTCTATATAAAACTCACTATGGGGGCTACAATTGTTTTAGATATTAGCTTTTGAGACAACTATAAAAGGGTCAGACCTGCTTCGGAGGTGAAGCAGCATGTGGATGGCACTGGAATATACTTGGCTAGATAATTGACTTTGTGGGTATTTTCTGATTTCTTTCCCCTCAACATTTACATACATCACTGTCAACAGACTGACTGTATATTAAATATGTTTCAACGACAAACTTAGGACTTTTTGCATTTGTAAAATAGTTTTGGTTTTGATATGATCAACCCTAATTAACCCCCTAGTTTTGATTTTGTGGGTCTTGTGGGTCCTATAAGATATACTCGACCCTAATTAACCCTTACGCACCACCACTGCACACGCACACGCACACACACACACACACACACACACACACACACACACACACACACACACACACACACACACTAGGAAAGAAATCCTAACTCCACCTGTGGTGGAAGGTGCCGTGGTGGTCGTGAGAAACGTTTGTGTAACGTGCTGCATTGTGTGCATGTCTGGTTTCTTCTCTCTTGGTGTTTCCCAGTTTTTATCACACCAATTTCCACTAAATGCATTTCGTTGTTTATCTTAGCCCTTTCCCCTCCTCCATATCATTTCATGCCGTACCTTTGACATACTCAGTTTTATCTTATCTCCATCATTACATTTCCCAGCTTATTCTTTTTCACTCTGTCTTTGAAGGAAAAAAAGGGCCAGCATTAGCACATCCGGTTTAGACCATTTTAATAGCTTCCCCTATTTCCTTGACATTTCTTGTTACTACATTATACGCCATATGGGGGTTTGATGTGTGTTGCCAGCGAGAAGCCATCAGTTGGCTGACAATGGCAAGACGTTCTTCACAGGTTTCAACAACGTGCCATTCGAATCCAATAAATCGAACGAATGACTTCTACGTGCTAGAGATTACTGGTGAATACTCATCCCACATTCCCTTGTCAGGCGCAGATGGGTTGATGGGCGTCTACCTGTTCATGATCGGGGCGTACGACCTGAAGTTCCGCGGCGAATACAACCGACACGCCCAGGCCTGGATGGACAGCGGACAGTGCCAGGTGATCGGCTCCCTGGCCATGCTGTCCACCGAGGTGTCGGTCCTGCTGCTCACTTACCTGACTCTGGAGAAGTACATCTGCATCGTGTACCCCTTCCGTTACCTGACGCCAGGTTGGCGCCGTACCGTGACGGTGCTCCTGGGCATATGGGTGTTCGGCTTCATGATGGCATTCCTGCCCCTGGCCTTCAAGGGGCTTTTCCGGAACTTCTATGGTACCAACGGTGTGTGCTTCCCACTGCACTCGGAGCAGCCCGAGACGCTCTGGGCGCATGTTTACTCCATCGTCATCTTCCTGGGTGAGTGTGCTTAGAGGTAGGAGTTGGAGTTCAAGGATTGATGTTGAGGTTCATTTATAACAGTAGAGCGGGTCGAGATTTGAAGAGTTATGGGTTTAAGGGAATAGTGCTCTTTGTGTTTTAACTTTGTTTTAATGTCGAAGGATTTCAGAGTTTGGGTTACGATTAGTTAGGGGTCAGGCAGGCTTTTAAAGACACAGGGGTGTCAAACTCATTTTAGTCACGGGCCGCATTCTTGTCATAGAGGGCCATTCTGACTGTCAACCCAAATAAATGTGTTACGCCTCATATTATATTCAGTATAAGCTTCAAAACAAACCGATGAATAACTAGTTTTCAAATCAGAGACTAGTAAAAACAGTTCAAATATAAAAAAATAAATAAATAAAGTGAAGACAATTTGCAAATTTTGTATATGTGGCAGGCCGTATCTGGCCCCAGGGCCTTGAGTTTGACACCTGTGCTTAAAGGAGTTTCCCTATTAGGGTTAAGTATTAGTGGTTGGTTAAAGGTTAAGGTTTTAGAAGTTGGAATTTCAAGAGCTTTGTGTTCTGGCTTTGATCAATCCTTTATCTGTCCTCTTGTTCCTGTCACAATTCCGGCTCATCAAATAAGATTTGACTGCGATCATTGGTGATTTTATGGGGTGTCTCTTGTCTGCACTGCTCCCTACAGGTTTGAACCTTGTAGCATTCCTGATCATCGTCCTGTCATACGCCAGCATGTTCTACAACATCCAGCGCACGGGTACGCAGACCACCAAATACAGTAACCACATCAAGAAGGAGGTGACCATCGCCAAACGCTTCTTCTCCATCGTCATGACAGACTCGCTTTGCTGGATCCCCATTTTCGTCCTCAAGATACTGTCCTTGCTGCAGGTGGAGATTCCCGGTATAGTATACCGCAGTTTTAGGAATTAAAGGGTACTACATAGGTGGGGTTTTTTTTTGTTTTTTTTTCTAAAGGTTGCAGTGTTCAGCATTCATGTTAGGTGAGATGAGGATTTTTAAGGATTGCTTGAATGGCCTTAGAAGATATTGTTTGGGTTTAATGATAATTTGAGGTTTTAATGGTTACAGTTAGTGTTGTAAGGGTCCATGTAAGTTCTTTTTTATTTATTTTTTAAGGATAAGTGTTTTGTGTGGTGTTTGGGTAATGCGTTTTAAGGATTAGCGCAAGTGCTGTTTGGCAGATGTGTGCCTTGAGTGTCCTAAAGGGCCTCAGTTCCTTTTCAAGAACCACTTTCAGTGTGTTTGCATGGGTTAGGGGTGTAAGCTGGAGTGCTGATTTATTACCTGGCATGCTTCTTAATGAGAACCCCTATTGGGATGTGGTGGATTCATTATGTGGCTAAATTGCTTTTGAGTGAAGTGCCTAATTAAAGGTATCCTCCAAAGCAAACAGCATAATGACCACATGGGGCGATAGGTAAGTCCATATTTATAATCCTTAATTAGCTTTTTGTGCCACCTCCTTTCTTTTGCCCCTGTAGGCACGATTACCTCATGGGTGGTCATTTTCATCCTGCCCATCAACAGTGCCCTTAACCCCATCCTTTACACCCTGACCACCCGTCCCTTCAAGGAGACCCTGATGCAGGTGTGGGCCAACTATAGGCAGCGTAGGCCGGTGGTAGCAAGTCACCCCATCCATCAGCCTTCGCTCAC
Source organism: Syngnathus leptorhynchus (assembly GCF_054491065.1). Classification (NCBI taxonomy): domain Eukaryota; kingdom Metazoa; phylum Chordata; class Actinopteri; order Syngnathiformes; family Syngnathidae; genus Syngnathus; species Syngnathus leptorhynchus. The sequence continues at coordinate 10,820,924 of NC_141196.1, read as the reverse complement.
CTGGCAGGAAATGTGGCCACTGCAGGACTCCGGTCCAGCGGAGGGACGTCATAGGGATGGGACCGAGGCTAATCCCGCCAAGCTAGTCAGCCACGTGGAAAATGACACCGGCGTTCCCGTGTGAATCCGCTACGGAGTCAGCGGCAGTGCGCTCGATTGGAAATGAACTGGTGGCGCGCTGACCTCGTTCGTCTAAGGTTGAGCAATCCTGATCATGTGGCAAATTTGCAAGTTGACTTGAACAACACATCCTACGTTGGTACCTTCCAAACATGACAGCAAGTCAGCAAAACATCAGGGAAAAAAAGCAGTGTGATAGCCAGCATGAGTCTTTTTAGCGACTCCTATCACAGCACAGCTAGTTCATGGTTCATCGTTTTATGTTCTTTTTTAATCTTCTTCTTTCAGCTGCTACGGTTAGGGCTTGCCGCAGCAGATCAATCGTTTCCATCTCACCCTGTCCTCTGTATCTTCCTCTGTCACACTAACCACCTGCTTGTCCTCCCTCACCACATCCATAAACTCCCTCTTCTCCTCAGCACATGTCCAAGCCATCTCATTCTCGTCTCGCTGACTTGGTCTCCAAACCGTTCCACCTGAGCTGTCCCTCTGATATGTTCATTCTTAATCCTGTCCATCCTCGTCATTCCCAAAGAGATTGGCAACATCTTCAATTCTGCCACCTCCAGCTCTGCCTCCTGTCTTTTTGTTAGTGGCAGTATTTCTAAACCACACAACATAGCTGGTCGCACTACTGCCTTGTAGACTTCCCCCCTTGATCCTTGCAGATATTCACCAATCACATTTCTCTACCCACTCCATCTACCAGCACTCTCTTCTCCACCATTCTGCCACACTCTCCATTACTTTGGACAGTTGACCCCAACTGATATCGTCCACTTTCACTCATAAAGTCTCTTGTTCTTTTTAATATAGGTATGTACCATTCTTTCAGGCTTCACAATGCATGGAAAGATGATGTCTAATCAATTTCACTGTAGCCTTGGTTGTACGGAATTGGGTTTGTGCAATAAAAAGGAAGCTAAGAAAAGAAAGGCAACTCAATCAAGATGTCCACCATCGTCTGTGCTCGCTGAATTTGACCTTGATGTATTTTGTTCGGAAATCAAAGTTACAACACAAAAGTGGAGGATTTGTTTTTATTTATTTTTTTATCAAAAGAATCCGCATACAGGTTTCTACCGGGTGATTAGAAAGAAGAACAAATGCTTTGCGTTCACTCACAATATTACACTTTAGTGACTTTGTAAGTTACAATAGACAAATAAAATGAGTAGATTACTTCCAGATTCATAAAAACCCCAATAACTGTACAGGCAATGGTTTAACCCGTGTGTTATTTTTGGGGTCAAAATGATTTCGATCAAGTTATGTATTTTTTTTAAATGGTTTTAAAAACGAGGATATGGCCTCGTCATTTTCTTTTCTATTTTCTTTTCATTATTATATATATATATATTTTTTTGCATTAGTTTTGAATATATTTAGTGGGTCACACTCATTAACCAGCATAGGAACATTGCCAATGTGCTCATGTAGCAAGACACACCTGTGAGTGTTGCAGGAAAAGACAAAAAATGTCAAATGAAATTACATCTTATATATTTTAGCCTCCGGCAAATTCCATTCCGACTCTGATTGATTTTTACATTTATTGTTAATATAATCAATTTCTTTGTTGTTTTGCAATTCAAGCAGCAGCTACCTCGGCTTGTTGGAATGCTTCCACAGCGGCCTTGAAGGAACTCAGAAAGTGGCATTTTCAATATATGACTGTTCCTTTCAGTTGTGTTTAAAATGCAGCGTACCCAATTTACTTCTTATTAAACTGCTCGTCCAAAATGATTAATAGATCTTGTCAAATTAAATAAAAAAATGATGTTTTGGTGACTCGCTATGTTGGTCAATCAATTTTCCTCAAGCTTCCAGGGATTACCTCAAATGATAGAGCGAGTTCACATATTTTGAATGAAATGCGGTCATCGTACAAAATGATGAACGTAGTTCGATAATTTGTTCACGACAAATCTGAAGTTGCACAAAACACAACTTTTAATTTAACTTAAAGTGAACGTCAACTCCTTAGTTACAAAAAAATGTGAATAATCTAGTTTAAGTAATACTCCAGCAGGGATGGTTATTTTTCTACAGATTTCATTGCATTGCTTGCTCATGCTTTCAAAATGTTTTAATAGGATTTTATGGGATTTTTGGTTACATTCCCCAGCTGGACTGGGCTTTGGCTGTGGATCATGACAACATATTTTTGCATTGGATGCTTTGTTCTTAGTACACTGTGTTTTATGAATTCCAATGGAAATCATTTTCTCTCCAGACTTTGTAAATATAAACATTTGTTGCTGAGTTTTCCTTGTGTATGAGGCTCAGCATTTTACTGTATGACTGTTTATCTGCTAGTTCTTGAATTAATGTCTGTGGAAATTGTTGATGGATTTATTTGATGTGTATTGTGGCTTTAATTGTTGTCTGTACTGTGACAAATTAAAATGACAAAAATTGGTCTCTTGACATATTTTTGCGTAGGGCCCCCTGGAAGTCTGAACCGGCTCTGCAGTCAATGATAGGAATGTACAAAATTATGGTCAAGCAAAAAAACACGAGCAACCTCCAACCACTTGTGAAGACGCCTGCAAAATGTGAACGAACGCGAAAATCATTAAATAAACAAAATGAGGCTGCACAATTCTGAAAAATAGATTCGGCTCCCAGTTGGATGCAGTCTTCTTGTCTGTAATGACACTTTTTTGCATAATCTATGACAAAGATATCCAGACTGAAGAGTTGTAAAGTCCGAGTAGACCAGAAGAAGCTTATCCATGCTTATATATCTGGTAGACTTGTCATGGTCTTCTGACTGGACTCCTTCAAAAGACCAGCACATTTGGAACAATGCAACTTGGGCTCTGACAAGTATAAAATGATCAGAACATATCACTTGAGTACCTAGGTTTTACTCTGGCTCACAGTCAACTTGACATGTTTTTAAGGACTACGTGAAGCTCAGAATACAAGATGATTTTCTCCAATCAAATCCACGGTGGACACTGACGTGGAGGACCCCACAACTCGGTTCGAGCAGGCTCTTGTTTTGTAAAGTTATAGATGTGCGCATGCGTCGTGCCCCCACTCCTCCCCGATGGCAGTATTATGAGACAAGCTATCCTTAAGGTTAAAACGTGTCAATCGTACCCGCATACGTAATTTACTTGTCGGTCACTACGGGACAACAGAGGCTTCTCGTGTCCTCGAAGAGAAGACAGTAGTGGAAAGTGACCAGCTGTGGCGAGATGTTCCCAGCTAGCAGATACTCGAGTAAAGGTACGTCGGGCTAGCAGCAAACTTAATAAATTCTTTGCTAATTCACAGAGACGTGAAACGAAGCCAGGTTTTAGAAGCTTAAATAGCTCTCTTGTATTTAATCACATTTATTTGAAGTTATGTCATTGTGTTTGACGTGCACAGAAATGCTGCAGTATGTACTAGCATTAGCATGTATTTTAGCACCATGCTAAAATGTAGGGTAAAGTTCATTTGGAATATGGGTCATCAACGTTGCTTACATATATCACGTTTACTCGTTGTTGCCTTTTAATATGTTTATGTCAACAGTAAAATAATTCGCTTGTTGGGAGGGGTTTGTATTTATTTTTATTAAAAAACAAAAAAAATAGGCCAGTACAAAGTTTGTGTTTTGCAATGTTGCACCTGCTCAGTTATCAAATGCATTGCTTGAGATTGTGGGATGTGTTATCTAAAGATAGAAAGTTACTTGCATATTTCCAAGTGCAACTTGTTTATTTTCTAGCAGGTCCCAAGTTACTGTAGCAAAAATGAAACAAGTGGGTGGGGGGCTTCCTGTAATTTTCAAGCAAGTCATATGTTAAGTCATACAGTCTTGGTCATTCCTATATTTTTAAATTAACGATTTTGTGCTCAGTGTTGTAAACACGTTCACAATCCCAGTTTTTTTTTCAACCCAACTCCAAAGTTAATATTTAACCTGTGAGATGTTTAAGTCAGATTATCTGTTTTCTTAGTTTTATTGTCACTTCTGAATTTGCATGTATTTTTAGCACTTGGACTTTTTCCCAATTTGATCAAAATGTTAGAAACAACCTCCATAGCATACTTCGCTGTGATGCTTGGTCCACGGCGTGATCTCTTCCTTACTCACATTTTGCGGATCCCTTGGAATATCTTCATGCCCTATCATCAACAATCGTTTGAGAGACAGTGTATGTCTATCTGTAAGTGTGTGTGTGTGTGTGGGGGGGGGGGGGTTGCTGGGGAATGCTCTTGCTCAGGAGGTCGGGCCAACGCCCTGTCTAGTTTTTTATCACACAATCGTTTATAATTATTATCCAAGTTCTGTTTTGGAATTGGTTGTTATTGGATACCTGCGTCGTACTCTTGTTTTTCTGAGCCACTATCCTCAGAGGACTTTCCGACTTCAAAAATGACCCTAGATCATAAAACGGCTACCTCTGGTCCAATTGGCAAGCAGCTCGATGTGCTCTTAACTGTTGTCCTCTTCCTACACGTAGCCCACAGGTGTATCAGGGCTTTGAAGATGGTGCAGGGAGAGCACACGTCACCTCAGCTGTACACGACATTACACAGACGGAGCTGCTCCTCGGCGTCTGCGCCTCGCATCACAACACACTATACCGTACACCCTCGGGACAAAGATCCAAGATGGGAAGGTCAGTCACTGTGTATGGGTCCTGTGAGAAGTGTGTCCAGCGGAGGCTGGGTCCATCAATGTGTGTGTTGTAGATGTTGCTGTTACTCTGTCCATACACACTGCCCTCTGTACTTATTTTTTCCGAAATAATACCGAACAAAAAAAAAAAAAAGGGTGTGTGGGTTTGTATCCACTTTTTCATTCCTCCACAGCAAGGTTGAGGTCTGTGGACAAAAATGGCCATAGGAGGAGCTTGATTCTGTGAACCATTTCTACAGGTTTCTGTATATAGTTCTTCAAACGGGGTGCGAATAGGGCACTGTGTAAGGGAGGTGACTGGAAAGACAATTTTATTCTGAAACATTTCCTGAGCTAAGTAGACATCCCAGGTTTATCCCAGTGTCGCAGTCCATATCGCTGAGTTATTTAACACAAGCCTGCGGTGAAGCCAGTGTAATGAGCTGTCAGTCATTCTGCACATGTGATGCGAGAGTTGTCAGTGACAAGTGGGTCCTCCTCAGGCGTGGAGATGGAAAGGTTCGCGGACGAGGCGGACGTGGTAATCGTGGGAGGGGGTCCCGCCGGTCTCTCGGCCGCCATTCGCCTCAAGCAGCTAGCTAACGAGCAGGAGAAGGAGCTGCGCGTGTGCCTGGTGGAGAAGGCGTCTCAAATGGGGGCGCACACATTGTCAGGGGCCTGCCTGGAGCCCAGCGCGCTCCACGAACTCTTCCCTGATTGGAAGGAACGAGGGGTGAGCTTCTGACGCCGACTTTACTCTTTCTTGCAGCTTGAAGCACTGGAGGCTTTTCCAAGTTTGATTGGAAACACCTCTGCTGCCAGTGAACGTCTGCTTACACAGATCACAAGTTGCTTATTTGAGAACAGTCTAGAAACCCCATTTTCTAAACTGAACCTTAATTTTGTAACCCTGCTTGAAAGCCTGTTTTGAAGCACTAACGCTAGTTGCATACCATACCATAATGAATGAGATGAAAGTATTAATAAAAGAAGTAACTCTATTGTAACATTTTTATAGCGTCATTTAGTACTTTTCGCCACCATATTGTAAAATAAGGTTTCTCTCTGTCTGGTGGTGGCCATCCTTGAGTTAAATCCGCCCAAAAAATGAGCTGAATGAATGTTTCATCACTTGTGTATTGACTCGGAGCCGTGCCTGTCCTTGCATACGATCATCATCTTAAGATAAACACCAGTGTGTCTCCTCTCTTTCTTGCCTCAGGCTCCGCTCAACACGCCAGTGACGGAGGATATCTTCAGCATTTTGACAGAAAAGCACAGGATCCCTGTGCCCATGTTGCCAGGTACTGTTGGTCGCTGGCATATATGCTGTGTATCAATATTGTCACAATAAGAGTCTAAAAGGATTGGTGTGTGTGTGTGTTTGTGTGTGTGAGACAGGTCTGCCCATGAGGAATCATGGCAACTACATAGTGCGACTGGGCAACTTTGTCCGCTGGTTGGGCGAACAGGCTGAGGAGCTCGGGGTGGAGTTGTATCCCGGTTATGCCGCCTCCGAGGTCACGCTTTTGACATTTTGAATGAAATACAGCAATCCGTTTTATATCATGTCATCCCGTTCTGTCTGTGGGTTTGTCATATTTGTTCACTTTTGTGTCTCTTGTGCTGTGAAGGTTTTGTTCCACGAAGACGGAAGCGTCAAAGGAATAGCCACCAACGACGTCGGCATCGCCAAAGACGGCTCACCGAAGGTACCCTACAATCACACGCCAAATTCTATTGGCTATGTAAGGAATTTGCCGCCAATGAGCGTCTGTGTCCAGGACATCTTTGAGCGGGGCATGGAGCTCCACGCGAAGGTGACCTTGTTTGGAGAAGGATGTCACGGCCATCTCGCCAAGCAGCTCTACAAGCACTTCAACCTGCGGGAAAACTGCGAGCCGCAGACGTACGCCATCGGTCTCAAGGAGGTAACCGACACCTCGGCAGTGTAATCATCTCATCCGTGCAGTACAGTAACTGCCATTCACAGTTTAGTTTAAATGGCGGGGTCTGCTTCCACAAAACCCGGTGGGAGAAACTATCCATTGACTGTGACTATCGTCAGTATCCGAGTGATGCAACGCAGCACTTTTTATTGCAACATCAACTAACTGGAGTGCAACGGCAAACTGCTACTAAGAAGGCTGCTGTAAGACATCTTGTAATGTGGTCCCTTTTCACACCAGTGCCTCGCGCCTAATTCATCGACTTCGCAACCAACGCATACGTACGGACTGCAACGTTTGGCGCGTGAATCCTTTGCAGGATGATGATTGTGTGTTTGCATTTATTTGAGGTGTGGAGCATCGACGAGAAAAAGTGGCGTCCGGGCCGAGTGGAGCATTCGGTGGGCTGGCCTCTCAACAGAAACACGTACGGCGGATCCTTCCTGTATCACCTCAACGAAGGAGAGCCCCTGGTGGCTCTGGGCTTTGTGGTGAGTTGGACTTTTTTTTTTTCTCCTGAAGTCAAACAATCTCTTGGTACCACTTGGGATTTTTGAAGTGTTAAATGGTCATGATGGTTGCACACAGGTGGGTCTGGACTACTCCAACCCTTACCTGAGCCCCTTCCGGGAGTTCCAGCGGTGGAAGCATCACCCTTTTGTCGCCCCCACACTGGAGGGAGGCAACAGGATCGCGTACGGAGCCCGCGCCCTGAACGAGGGTGGCTTCCAGGTAAGGTTTGAGCTATGAAAGAAATCCATCGACACACAAGACTGATCATCAACTTTTTCATTGCTGTAATTCAAAATGATCTTCAAATGTTGTCGCTGCAGCCATGTTGGACGACATTGGCGCAAAACAGTCGAAGATAGTTGCTTCGAGTGGTGGCTCATTTGTTGAATTCTTTCGTTGAGTTTGTTAAAGAACAAGCGCTGGAATTTGCCCGAGATGGCCCCTTCACATCAAATAGAGCTTCAATTGCAGGCCTGAGTGATGAAGACTTTTTGCACATCCCGTTAAGATGGACAACACATTTTTGTGTTGATTGTGAAAACTCATGGAGGGGTTAGGGTGAACTAACTTGAGTGTTGATCAGTGAAACTGCCTGACCTGGGGACAAGATTATCTTTGAAGGATGTGGGCTTGATTTGCAAAATGGTAAACAAACTGTTTTTGTGTTGTATTTTGTCATGTCATCAAACTTCAACATTATGAACTGCCTTCAGGAAATTTAGGAAACTAAAAATATTGCTGTCTGCCCTGTCTGGGATCGGCGCTTCAAATTTGTTAGGAAGTAGCAGAAGAAATATACAATTTACTCTCTGAAGGACCACTGAAAAGAAAATTAGACTCAGTGGTTGCTTTGGATGTGAATTTGCTGACTTCTGTTGTTATTTTTGAGGGAAGATGACAAAAAGGAACCTGAAATGGCCGCTTCAAGCACACTGGCTTTTTCTCTCTTCTCTTGGTTCAGTCTGTCCCCAAGCTGACGTTCCCGGGCGGCCTACTGATCGGCTGCAGCCCCGGCTTTATGAACGTGCCAAAGATCAAAGGAACGCACACGGCCATGAAGAGCGGCATGCTGGCAGCGGAGACCATTTTCCCACGATTAGTGGCGGAGGCTGAGAACGACGGCTCGGAGACCGCAGGTACAAAATTGAATACGATAGAGCTGCACAGACCGTTGAAGAGGCACATTTGATGTACTGGCCATTGAATATTATTAATCCGGTACATTGGACGTTCACCGGCCATTTGAAGCTCACGTCAGCGCACGTTTGAGGGGTTGCAAACCATTAATTGTGAAGGCTCATGAGATGTAAACGTTACATTAGTAGTGCACAGACTCTTCAGCGGGTTGAAATTTGGTCCTTTAAGGTCTGCATGTTCCCGAGTACGCCGAGGCCCTGAAGGCATCGTGGGTGTGGAAGGAGCTCCACGCCGTTAGGAACATCCGTCCGTCCTTCCATAACTACTTTGGCCTGTATGGCGGCATGGTCTACACAGGACTCTTCTACTGGATCCTGAGGGGCAAAGAGCCATGGACACTCAAACACTGCGGTGAGTCACGATTCGCCGAAATATGGTTCGACCTCGTCTTATCACAATGGCCTTATCTGGTTTGGGTGCGCGTAAGGCCGCGACGCCGACCAGCTGAAGCCGGCTAAAGACTGCACGCCCATCGAGTACCCCAAGCCTGATGGGAAGATCAGCTTTGACCTGCTTTCCTCCGTGGCGCTCAGCGGCACCAACCACGAGGGGGACCAGCCCGCCCACCTTACCCTCATGGACGACAACGTGCCTGTCAACAGGAACCTCGCCATCTACGACGGGCCCGAACAACACTTCTGCCCGGCGGGTAAATATCCTGCGCACAGACCCTGAAATAACCTGGGGTCCGAGTGAGAAGCGCAAAGACCATTAAATATTCAAGGTCCCATGTGGCAAATTAGATCTCATAGTTACAATAAATGTCCTGATCTCCTACTTTGCATTCCACTTTTTTCCTCAGGCGTGTACGAGTACGTTCCCGTGGAATCGGGCGACGGCATGCGGCTGCAGATCAACGCTCAGAACTGTGTACACTGTAAGACGTGTGACATCAAGGACCCCAGCCAGAACATCAACTGGGTGGTTCCAGAGGGTGGAGGCGGACCGGCCTACAATGGAATGTAAAGACTGGCCCGGCCACCGTTTCAGGAAAATACGGTAAACTTGAACCACGGACGAAAAAATATTCAGGGCTTCTCGCCAGTAAAAACGTGCCTATTGTTGCTTTTATAAAGTTTGGATATGCTGTCTCATTGTATCACAAGTGTGGTCAAACCTTTGACTGGTAGTGTATCTATGTATGTACTGTATGGACACAAATCATGTTTAAAGAGCCCGGATTTTATTTATGATCTGACACTACTGCTACCACACACAAAAAAAAGTGAGGCTTCAACATGTTTGCATAGTGGTGGCCTTCCAGTATATTAAATATGGACTCACGGATAGGATTTTTGATAAGTTAACATTTATTCCTGGTACATTTTGTTGTACTTTACATAATGTCACATCAGTGAATAAACGAGTTGACTGTCGTGCGCTCGCTGAGGACCTTGTCATACGTTCCAAAGACACTACTACAAAATGGTGACCGCATTTTCCATTCGGTATAGAAAAACGACTTGAGCTTCGTTCCATCAGGAGGCGGGTTAAACGAAGAGGGATGATTTAGGCAAACATTTTAGCGTAGATTTTCTTCTCTCTTTCCTTCTCCTGCTGGACTTGGAGCTGCACACGCTTTATCTCATTGCTGATGGCTGCCGGAGAAAGTTAACAAGTATGAGTAATTGGTAGTCGCGCTCTACATTCTTCACTTTGCTGTTGTGAATCGGTCGCGTTTCATAAAATGAACATGATGCATTCGGGCTGTGAGAATAGTAAATATGGTAGGCCTGCACAGGAGGTGCATAGACCATCAAATGTCTATACAGTATGTTACATTTGTGGTGCCTGGCTCATGAAATAGGGTCAATCAGAGGTCTTGGTGTAAATATGGCACAGACCTAATCATTAAATGTACAACTGCTCCGTTCGATCTGCCATGTTTATTTTGCAGTTTGTTAACAAAGACAAACTCACCTTTGTCTTCTGGTGCTATTCCCTGAGCTGTCTTCAGATCAGACTGCAAAGAAAATGGAGGTCTTAGCACAAAGCATTGGTTCCAGACAATTTGGAGGTTTGAAGTATGTTACCATGGCTTGGCCATACTCTTTGAGACCCTGCCAGGCCTGAGCCCTGCGGAAAAGTGCCTTGGTGTTGCCCATGTCCAGCTCCAGAGCCTACAAATATAAATTGTGACCATTGAGCATACCTATAGCGTAGTAACACCATCTAGTGGCCAAGTCTGTCAACGCCAAACCTCGTTGCAGCTGTCCATGGCCTCCTGCCACATTTGCAGCTTTAACTTGCAGGCAGCCGTGTTGAGGTAACAGCTGAGCACAGCGGGCTCCAGCTTCTTTTGCGCCAGAGACTCCTCACCCTCATCCTCCAAAAGCTCGCCACACGTTTCCAAATACCTGTGGACAAGATGCCATGTTGTTGTCTTCTGGAATCATAATACAAGTGGTTGAATATTTAACTTGAGAAACCTGAGAGCTTTGGTGTATTTGTCGACAGCAGCATTCCAGTCTTGACTCTTAAAAAGGGCGTTTCCGATTTTCTTAATGTCCTCGGCCACTGACACCACTTTGTCCACCTGTGGGTGGAAAACAGTTGAAAATAATCAATTTTGAGGACATTTGAATCAGCAAAGTGCACCATTTTGTTTTATGGTATTAACATAAATATATGCTACATGCTAATGCAACAATTTAATACATTAAAAAGTCAAAGTGTGTGTGAATGTTAGGAAAAAAATAACGGGAAAAAAAGCAGACGTACATCCTTAAAGTCAACATCTGAGTCCTCTGGGAAGTCATGGTGGGCATCCCCCGTGCCGTCACAGGTGGCAACGCCCCAACTGTCTCCGTCCTTGTGGTCGCCACAGTCGGCAATCACACAAGGCTGAAAGAAGAAAAGTCACGGGTCGCTTCTCAGACTTTTTACCACGGTCTCACTCTCAAAGGTGCGGCCTTGTTCTTCCTTTACCTTGAGAGGAGCGCTGTCATTAGTGTCGATGGCCTCGAGCCTTTTAACCACGCCCATCCCCTTGAGCACTTGTCCAAAGACCACATGCTTGCCATCCAGATGTGGTGTGGGCACCGTGGTGATGAAAAATTGCGAGCCGTTGGTGTTGGGCCCTGCGTTGGCCATGCTCAGCAGGCCCACTTGGTCGTGCTGACAACAACATGCACACAATAATGCCGCTTTGAAACGGGGTTTTATCCCGTTTGATGAATTACTGCCCCCCCCCCCTTTTTTTTTTTTTTTTTTTTTTTTTTTTTTTTTTAAACAAAACTCAAGCTATTGATCTGGTTGCTGTGTGCAATGCGCTCAAGAAAATGACAAATAGAGAATTACAACAATAAAAAAAACATTACATTATAAACAAAACATGAACAGATACTGTTAAGCTGTGTAACATTTGTGGTTTTGTGGACAAAAGACCAGTGTTGTCTCTACTACCTTGTAGTGAAAGTTTTCATCCTCAAACTTCTCCCCGTAGATGCTCTCACCGCCCGTGCCGTTCTGGTTGGAGAAGTCGCCTCCCTGGATCATGAACTTCTTAATAACTGTTGAGAAAAGTCAACTTACAGTTCAATCGTAAAAGCACAGTAATCCAAGACAGGATGTTGAACACGGTAACGCCACGTACTCCTGTGGAAGGGGCATCCTTTGAAGTGCAGAGGTTTCCCTGTGGTTTTCCCCAGGCCTTTTTCCCCAGTGCAGAGGGCTCGGAAGTTCTCAGCCGTCTTGGGAGTGACGTCAGCAAACAGCTCCAAAACAATTCGGCCAGCTAAGGAAAAACAACCAAAAGACATGCACTTCAGTACAAGAGCTCCATTTGTGAGGTATTTATCGAAACATTATTATTATTTATGTACGAGGCCATATTTTCAGTGCAATTATTGTATTTGACCTCCTTCGGCAACCTGCGGAGTGTATAGTTATTAATTAATACGTGCTTGTTAATATCTCAACATCGGTTAAACACAATCTCTGACAGTACATAGGGTGGACATAATATCTCTGAGGTCGCACTGGTTAACTTCTGTTCGGAAACTCAGAGTAGTTAGTTAGTTAGTTATTAAGAGTGAACGAAAAACTGCGAGTGCGCACTAGGCGCACCGAGTTGGGAAACCTTGCGCCAGTGCTCTCCATTTGAAAAGTAATGGGGAAGGAAATGAATGGAGCGCACACTGCTTCTCCAAATTCAGATCATGTGCATGGAGTGGAATATTACTCATATACCGTATGCAAGCCATATGGAAACGAAGTCAATTTAAAATAAATCCGTTTATACTGGTTGGCACATTAACACGAACAATCAAGTTGATCCGTTGTGCACGAGCCAGCTAAGCTAACAAGGCTAGCGGTAACTAACATATTTACTACCATTTTATATTAAATTGTATGGGTCTTCTTACCTCTAGTGCCGTCAATGTCTACGTCGAAGAAAACGCGAGGGTTTTCAGAATTGGACGGCTTGTTGGTGGGCACTGGGTGAGACATTTTGCAACACTATTTAACCGTTAGCCTATGCTAAGCTAGCTACACGGGGGCCGGCTAGTGTGACTGGAATAGGGAAAGTTCTGGAAGTACTCCGGAAGTGGCAGATCTGGTATACTCCATCAAAATAAGAGCTACACCGGTTTTCAGCCCATCACAACTTTATTTTGAAGGCGTCACACAATCGTGATGTGGTTGTACATACAGTATGGTATACAGTATGTACAGTATTATAACAATGTCCACAGAAATAGACATGTTTTTCTGTATACATAAAAAGTCCCCTCTGTCCTGAATGAACACTTATCATAAAATGAGCTATCAAACATGTGTCTATATATTTTGGTGTTAAAAGAAAAGAACATTTTAATCATTCAGTGTCTGGTCCTGCATGCCATTTTACTGCCAAGTCTCTGTTTTGAGTTTTCTGCATCGCTGTCATCTTCTCTCTGGCATCAGGAAAATAAAATACAGATTAAATGGGATTTTACATGTTGAATTTAAAATATAAAATGAACATTTTCTCTTTTATATGGCCCGTTTGATTATGAATCAGGATATAAAAACAAAAAAATCAACAAACAATGATTTTCAAAGATGTTTCCATTCAATTGGAATATTGTTCTTTTTAAAGCATTTTTAAAAAAATGTTTTTCCTTATTTTAAAATTTCCATTAAACATGTTCAGATAGTGCTGTCCGATTTGATCTTTTTCCTCATTTTAAAATATTTTCAAACCCTTGAGGATAAATACACAACAACAATTCATCACGATATCCATTTTGACAGGCCATCAGCTCCACTTGACTGCAAAGAAGCTTCTGATTTATTGTTCCCAACCTCTTTCAAAACTGCAAAATCTTGAAAATGACTCAATCTCGCTGAAGGAGGAAACATGGCTGGCTATCCGCTGTGTTGTTCTTATCTGATGCTCTGCGCGTGTGTGCATGCCAAAGCGTAGCGTTGCATTATGGATGAGTTGAGCTAACAACGCAAGACACTCAACACTGCCATACCATTTAGCATGCGTCATGTGATTCTGCACAGCCGTGGACGAATAAACACACGGTCTTTGTTGACTTACGATTTCTGCAAAAACTTGTAGCTTGCTTGCTCCTCTACTTCCATTCGTGTGATGCTTTTCTGAAATAAAAAAAAATAATATATATATATATATATATATATATATATATATTTCACATTGACAGACTTAAAATTAAGCATGCCCCTCTCAAAGGAATTTAGCAACACGTGTAAACAAATAGAAATAATGTCAACTTGGTATAATTAATTTCAGTTATGTATTGTAATTCATATTTAATTAATCATTTTGACAATATATGTGTTCTGAAGCTTTACCCTAATTTGCATGCCACTGCGTAGTGTGTTGTAGTTCAACATTGAATTGTACTGCCAGCACCAACCCACTTCACCCACGTAGCCGTTCTTGGGTAAAGGCGGGGGCGCATTCGGGGCTGCCCTCCACAGGTAAGACAGGTTGCTCGTGGGCCCAGGGGACAATGCACCCACTCCCACATATGGGGACTGATTGAACCTCGGGCGGTAGTCACCGATACCATCCGGCCCTTCATGAGCGTGTGAGGAAAAATTACACCAATTAATACAAGTTACTTATATCGGAGAGCTTGAATGTCGTCAGGGTTGTTCTGAGCACAGCAGAAAAAACAATCAAGACTTAAAAAATGAGAAAGAAATGCTGACAGATAACTGTCCAATCTTAAATAAACAAATTAGATCTAATAAACTAATACAATCTAGGCAGCAAAAATTATTGAAGTTGCGTTAAATATCATTTTATGCTTTTATACTCTTACTATACCATCACAACTACTTCTAATAAGACCGTTTTATTGAAGCTTAATGACAGCTCTTACCTGTAAAAATAATCCTTTGTCCTGCAGATTCTTTGCAGTTTTGCATGATGTCCTCCTCGGGACGTTTCTGTCAGGCGCAGGACTGGGCCCCGCTGAGAGATGACGTTAGTGAGGCCCTCCTCTGTGACCATGGGTCATGTTCGGTTGTCATGGGAACCGAACTGCTCATGGCCTCATTTACTTTGTGACTAGGGGAGTCATGTCAAAATTAGTAAACGTAAAAATGCACCAATAATGACCAGTAAATGACGTAAAAAACACGTTTTTTTATCTTCAAAGTGCATTTTTTTAAAACGATTGAACAACAAAAGGCGCGTGTTTACGTGATCACAGAACGCAGAAATAAGTATAAAACTATCATTTGTTCCATATCTTGCCACTAGGTTGAGCTAAAGCATCGTTTTTCCTGCTTTCAGCCGCACCCCTCTTCTGTCTTGCTAGATGGACTCGTCTATGGGCCTCCCCGTGACAATCATCTGTGTGGGATTGGCAGAAAGATCGCCGCCTGCCAAACGGGAAGTGACCGGAGGTTTCTTTCAAAGTAAATTATTAAACCCAACATTGACTCTCCACGACTAGAAATCATTTTCAAGACTGGTTCTGTCTGTCGATCCGTGAATTGTAGCTGTAATTTCCCATTTTTATGTAACAGAGTCTATCCGAGGTATAATAGAAGTATGCACCTGCTTCCCACCCTTACCCCCTAGTTACATCATTATTGAAGTACAGTAGACATCACGTAAGGTTCTTCAAGTACGAAACGTCCTTAACATCTTATTTTAGTTTACATAGTTCCAAACTATTTCTCTGTTCTTGAACACTGTAAACTTATCTATTTCGAAGATGAATAATAATACTTATATGTATTATAATACTTAAAAATATTCGTAGTACTGGTAGTTTATATTGTAAAATTGTCACCGGAATGGCTCGAAATGTTTATCTCAAGCTTTGACGCGGCCGCAATCAGACAGGGTTCAACACGTGTAGTCACCGGTAAGACGACGACCGACGTACCCCAAGACGGAAAATGACCAAAGTTTTTTTCAGAGTAAAAGAAAAAACGCCAAAACGTTCCATGTTACCGAATTAAAAACCCTTCACATGTGGTTAAAATAACGACATTTTATATATTTAAAAACCAACATGATGTATTTGCATCTTATTATTCTTATGAACTCAAACACGTACTTCATGCTAAGTTTATTTCGAAAATACGTACAGGAACAAGTCACGGTGTTTGACTTTCTTGCTGCCGTTTCCACTATTCAGTCACCATGGTGGCACACAACAGATCAGCACAGTGGGAGCGGCGGTGGAGCTAACGCGCATCGCACTTTTCTGAGAGTCCCTAAGCGGAGCACCATGTTTCGTCCGTGAGTTGCTTGGCCTCTTAAGAAAAATAGAGGGGGAAAATGGGTACCGCGTTATTGTCGGCGGGTTAGTCTTTCCAGCCCCACTCCCCCTCCTTTTTTGTCTTTTTTTTTTTTTTTTTGTAGCAACGAGCAGAATGGCGGTGAACAGTACATAAAAGGGGACGCGATCTTAGTCAAGAGCAAGTTTGGCGATTCTCGGTATTCGCTCGGTCCAGTACCGGGCTGAAGCCAGGAGTCCACGCCGAGAGGATAGTGTTTGTACAGGGGGTTTAAGCAGGGTCCTTGGGCCTGGGGCACCGGGGCACTCCCAAAGCCTCCAGCCCCACTCGTCTCTTCGGGCAGACGGCCAAGTGGCTCTCGAATCCTGGAGGAAGAGGTGGAGGCCCTTCTTTATCTTTCTGCCCCTCCCGTCTTTTTGGAGTTAAATTAACATTTTGAACAGGATTAAATCTCACCGTCCACTTCCAAGACGATGAAAATGGCGTCCTATGTGGATAACAGCTTTCGGGAAGCGGTGATGATGAACCCGGCGGACAGAACGCAACAGGTTTGACCTTTTATCATTTTACGGAGCACCCGTTAAAACACACGAAAGGTATTTCATGTTGGTTTTTTAAGTGTTTATGTTTCGGGTCGCGCATGGTTCCATGCCGCTTAAGCCGCCTATCAGGAGAGATAATCGACCAATGCTTAGCATAGCAAGACGTGCAACTTGCTGCCAATAACAATACAATGTCTTCAAGGTAACATTTTAAATGCTAATCCTGTGCGAACAAGATCGCTCATTTGATAACATTGGTGTCTCTTTTGCTGGGATATTATCTTTCAATGCCGGTTTCCTACCCCCTGGCTTTGATGCCATTGGTGAAACTTTGCTTCCACAATAAGAAAGGATATAATGATAGAGAAACCAGGTGCAGAAAGTGTTTTGGACCTATGGTTCACAGTTTATGTTCGAATCTAGGCTCTGGTCAACTTTTGTGGAGTTTAGTATGATACCAGTTAACCGGTCCCACATTACTTTAAAGTTCATTGGGGCCTCAATTCTCTATAGGTGTGAGATGGAATCCTATTTGAAGCTATTTCGAAAACAAGAGAAGTCCTATGGCTGGATTCAACCATTGCAGATTACAGACATACAGAAAAGGGAATTGATTTCTTTGTTTGCAAGCTCACTGGTACGACTGTTTCTCCTTTAAAAGATGAAACGGATTAATTGGCGTTGTCTGTCAAAATTCCAAACTTCAAGAAAAAAATACAGATGCCATGACTGAAAACAAATTGCCACATCAATAAAAAAAAAAAACCCTAAAATATTAACAAAAATATAAAATGAATCTACATTTTTAAATTCAAATTGAACAAATCAAAACAAGATGTAATTAAACACATGACAGCCTACCTGAAGAAAACAAACATTACACAAAAAGATAAAATATATTATTAACTGTGAATTTTGTTTGCCAATTATATATGTAAAATAGGCAATTGATGCACAATAAAACTACCACTGATGTCATCACTGTGCATTTGAATGGGGGAAATACTAAACAAGCTTTAACATGTTTTTGCCTAAAAAAAAAAAAAATCTTATTTTGTGCAGGTGAATGCTTTTTCATTAGACAGCGACTATCCCCTCACACGTGCTTGAGTTCTTCCTTTCCGCACGAGTGGCGCTTGCACTGCAAATGGATGTTGCTTTTGCACACAATAGACGATCAATACGCCACCGCTTGACGCAGCGGGAAGCAGCTGCTGGCGGCAAAGCATTCAGAAGCAACAGTGCCGGCTTGTAAGCTAAACCAAGCTTTATGTTATGTCATGTCTGCTATAATTGCTAAGAAGGCCCTTGTGGTTGCTTACTTTGGACAGCTGTAGTCAACAGTTTTTTTTATTTTGGTCACTCAATTAGGACTGGATGCAAGTTTTTTTACCAAA
Organism: Syngnathus leptorhynchus; assembly: GCF_054491065.1. Classification (NCBI taxonomy): domain Eukaryota; kingdom Metazoa; phylum Chordata; class Actinopteri; order Syngnathiformes; family Syngnathidae; genus Syngnathus; species Syngnathus leptorhynchus. The sequence goes on along the minus strand of NC_141196.1, from coordinate 10,802,863 downwards.
TATTTTTGGGTTAATTCATCTTGAAATGATCAGAAAAATTGTCACACCTTTCAGGAGAGATGAATATAATACTGCAGTTATAGTGAGCAATATGATTGCAAAATTGCTAAAAAGAATACACCTGGGATTTACTCCTGGCTATATTCAATAATAGCCGAAGCAAAATGCTCAAAAGTCTTAAATTTTTGGGGGAAAATAGCATGCGAAAAATACAGTTAATTAACTAAACCTGGCTATCAGACAAAAAAGGAAAATACTATGAATTATTAAAAATATTATTTTGAATACCCCCCTCAAGTGATAACAAATACAAGAGTAGTGGAAAACAACAATTCTAGACGGATAACACAAACATTAAAAAAAAGATTACTCAGATGAGGACAAATATCAGAAAACGATACACAGTTATAAGATGAGCAAAATATTTCACTAATACAAAAATAGTACGTAGTTGAAGAATAAACATTTCATGATCTACATTTTGAATAAAAAATTAGATGCAAAATACATAAATACTCAAAAAGAAAACAAAAAAATCAAAAAATATTCAATGGGAAATACACAATCATTAAAAAACACTATACATTTTTTGCAAGACCCCCCAAAATACTAGACGGAAAAAAAAACTTTAATGAAAAATAAATGTTTCAAGTCAAGTTTATTTGTATAGCCCTAAATCACAAGCAGTCTCAAAGGGCTTCACATAGACAATCAATTGACAATTATTCTCAAAGCATCCCCTGATCTTGGGCTCCCAAAAGGGCAAGGAAAAACTCAAAAACCCCTACCAGGGGAAAAATGAGAAACCTTGAGAAGGGACCACAGATGGAAGGATCCCCCTTTCAGGATCACCAGGCTGCAATGGATGCAAAGAGGGCACAAAAAATACATAATATGGAAATCAAAAAGTGGATGTCCAGGCCAAAGCGAAGAGCTGTCGGAGGTGCCTTCGATTGTCAAAGAAAATAATTACTGAATGACATTTTTAAAAAATAAATCTAATGTTAGACAAAAAATAAAAATATTAGATCGACAGTAGAAAAATGAAGATAAACTGGTGGCAGAATATGAAAAAAACTACTCCTTTGAGAGGCAAGCGACAAATACGGCGGTATTAACAATTAAAAAGTGAAACAACAATATGAATCCCTTTGGAATTTCATCGCTGTGAATGCACAATACGTTCCATCGCTATCTTAGCATTATTAAAATATTTGTAAAACCTCAACTCTCGTGCTTGTATGAAGCAAAACACTCCTTGTAATGAGCTTTTGTTAATCAAGTCAAGATTTTCAATTGAAGGCTAATCTTTTCATAGTGTTGTTTGAATCTAACACTAAAAAAGGTGGTGTGCGTTCACATACGGAAAGTGTTATTCTCACTTCTCTTTCCACCATTAGTGGAGCCAAAGTGGCACACCTTTGCCTCCCCCATGAATAGAAGCACCTATCCGACCGACTGTTGGAGCCACCGTGCCGCGCTAGCCGCGTTATCTCTTAGGTGTTGACGACATCCATTTGGCGGGATTAGTAAATCGTCAGAAGGCTCAAGACTGGCCCCGGTTGACCCTCGGTCTCGCACCGGTGATGAACTGAAAAACGGATTCCGTGTTAAAGGCAACGGCGAATAAATATATCTGTTGGCTTCAAGTGTAACTTGATCAAAGCTTTGACTAGCTCACTGTTGTGTGTAGAAGGTATGCAAATCTCCTGACTTTTTAGCTTGATTGTTTTGTTGTCTTTGTGAAAGGCAATTGTGTAACGGCAGTAACGGGGTGTGAAGTTGAACACCTGTTCCGTTGCGATTCTGGCTGCCGCCTGCATATTTTTTTTTTTTTTTTTTTTTTAAGAATCGAGGACTGATCAAGACAGCTTCACACCGTCATTGGTTTGTGCGAGAACACGGAATATAAGATGACTCGTACATATTCCGGGGATCTATTGTCGTGCGGAGGGAAGTAGCTACAAAATGGATATTCAACACCAGGCACTGGGTTCTCCCGCCCTCCTATGTGAAATGATCTTGTTTGATGGGTTCTGTGCAAATGGCAAAGGCAAATAAATGTCAAAGGGCATGGCATGGCGGCTCTAATTTTGCAGAAACTGTCAAAGGGTAAGAGAGTCTTTAAGATGCTGACAGTCTGTCCTGAAGCTTACCTTGACCCGTCACCTCTCACGTCTGGTCGTCTTCAGCCAGGTGGCCAAAGCTAAAGGCCGCAAGTGGTGTCATCTGCCGAGGTGGCCCCATTCTAGCAATACTCGACTAGCATCCCAATAGCAACAATTGATAAATAAAAAAAAAAAAAAAAAGCAACAGTAAGTGGTTTCCCCAGGTTGTAAAAGGATTTAGGGTAACTTGGAAAAGTGTCAGGATGCGTTTGGAACTCAAACAGGATGAAGTGCTGCTAAATAGAACAACCTTTCCTCCGTTTTTTCCCCCCTGAAGTTGGGTGTGGGTTTGTTACTTCCTTCCTTGTCCGCTTTTGTCAGCAGCCTCAAGATTTGAAGAAGTCTAATCCCGCCCAGGCGACAATGGACAATTTTCCAATTCACCAAGCTTCTAGCGGGTCTCGGAGTGATGTCACGTTATTCTTCTTTTTGGAACTGTACTGCATACGCATGCCACGGCCCTTGCGCTGATATATTCCCACCTTGTTGAAATATAGGTGGGGGAATGCTTTTAGACGATTTTTGTATAAAAATGTTGCGCACGCTCATCCGGGGTCGTCGTATGCTCGTAAAACGTCCCCCGAGGCCACGTAAAGACGATTATTCAATGAAAATGATTGATTGTGCAGTTTGCGAGGATCGCTTTGCGGAAATGTCAAATGTGTTCACCAGTGTGACCAGGTCCCACATTCACCCTGACTGCAGCTTCTCAAACACCAGCGTTCCTTTGTGCTCAAAAGTCCACACGGGACTAGACAAATACACACACTAGTTTATGTTTAAACTGAGGTTGAAGCGAACAATGCATCAACTGTAGCACAGAACCCTTCGAAAAAAAAAAGTTTGTTTTTAAAATTCGTTTGAACCTTTAAGCTGGTTGTGGTCGTATGATTTCAATTTCAACAAATGAGTCTTACAAACTCTCTTTTTTGACTTGTTTTCTGCCAATCATCAGTTACTGGTGACAGCGCTCGCAAAACATGCAAGCAACGTGATCATCTGTTCAACATGTGAGCCTCGCGCTGCGAGCCAGTCCGGCGAAACTCCTGAAAAATGTGCTCATGAGCTCATCGTTTGTCCATGCCGCGCGATTGGTAACGTCACGATGAAGTGATTTTCAAATGCGTCTCTTGAGACCGCTTGCTTTCCAATCCTGCGAGTGGATGCTCAACGGATTCCCTGAGTTATGCGAGCGTTGCATATTTGTCGGAGTAGGTGATGAAACTTGTGATTTACACTCCCAGTGAAATATTCCTTCAGGAATGCGTCGTGCCGACACACTTTTGATGTCATTCTTGGCTGCTGCTTCAAGTCTTAGTTTCTCCTTGAATTGTGTAACTTTTCAAGTTTCATTCCTAGTTGGCCAACTTTCTTTTGAATCGGGGATGATTTGGTAGTCTCTTCACTGTTGTATAGTGTACTCTGTAAACTTTCTTGACAGGACTGTGTATGACATTGCGGCTTTGTTGTCAGTTGAATTTAGCAGTTAAGCACAGCATTAAATATGGCAGAAAACTCAACAAATCTACAAGGGGGGAGCAGTTGGACACTTCCGGCGGGTCGTAGCACAAATATTAGTTACATTTTGTTAATGTTGTACATTTTAACAGTTGGCTGAATAGTTGTCTTCTTGATTTGTTTTGCCAGTTGGTAACATTTTGAAACATGCCATTTAAATGAGAGGTCACAATCACAGCAAAGCTTTTTATTGGCCCAAAGCTAAGGTAGGGAAATGTCATTGATTCATGTACTTTTCAAATTGCAAAATATTGTGCTTACCCACCAGTTATGGCTTTCTGACCCCAATTTGAGAAAAGCTGACCAACAGGATTTGGAACAGTAACACTTTGGAATGAACAATTACCTCCATTAAAACCGCAACAGCCCAATATCTTGTAAGGAAACATTTTTGTTGTTCTCCACCGCTGTGCTTTAATGTCCCGGCCTCAAACGGAGGAGGGACTTTGTAACCTCTCGGGTTATGTATATGTAGGTCAAACAGCCTCGACTGATGTGCGTCGCCTTCTTCTCGTGTGATTATTTTCACTCTCGACCTTGTGCTGGTTTGTAAATTTGAATGCTAGCGTTCAGTTATCTCGTCACCGTCAGGGTCACACACTGTGTTTTTGTTTCTACCCCACTCAATAACAACACACACGCGCCCACATACTAGTTTCATACGCCAGTAGCTTTTGTTCGCATTCCTTGTGATATTTATAAAGTAGGAAGAAAAACAACTCGGCCGTCGGAGGCGCCATAAATTCCATTGGCCTTCATGGCGGAAAGTGGCAGCCGAAGCTCCGTTCGCGACCACGGAGGAGGAACCGCAATCTTTGCATACTTAGCCCAAAGACCCGCCAAGCCACGGAGGATAAACCCCGTGTGACGTGCGGTGTTTACACGGACGCGATTGAGTTACACTGTGAGGCTCGTCATGAAAGTAGGGGCAGCTCTTATTTGACGTTTTAGGAAGGTCGCCGTTCGGAGAAATTAAGCAGATGGAAACAAAACATTTCACAAATGAAATGGAAACAAGTTCAGAACATTGCATAATATCAATGATCTGAATTGATGAGTAATTAAAGGCTCACAATTGACATTCAGAAAGACTGGCTTATGGTTAGCCAGTTCACAGCCAGCCGCTAACTTGAGCCATCAGCCAAGTCCACACACACAATCCAAGTCACACAATATTACAATGTGTTGAACATGAGCCTAGTAGTTGGGTAGCTAAATGACAGTTAGGCACACCACAATCTGTAGATTTAGCGGACAGAGAATGCCGACAGCATAAAATTGAACTAGATCAGGATTTGCCGCTCTAAATTCTACCACAGCGAACTGGACCGCTTAATGGAATGTCAATGAGGTCTATAGGCTACTATGTATATTATCGGACAGAGGCTGGTCACATCGAGTCCTACCGAAAGAAAAATCTGCTCCCTAAACATTGGGTCAAGATAGACTGGAGTTTTTGATTGCTGGACAAAAAAAAAAACAGGTACCACCATCCGAGATAATCAAAGTGTGGATCAAGATATTCTTCTTTTAACGCTTCGATAAAATATAGTCAATGACGAGTTAGCCGTCATTTAGCTTCAGGCTTGCACTTTGCCGCATAATCTGCAGTATAATCTGCCTCTTGGCGAACCGCTCAGACATGACGCGCATCAGATGGCGAGCTGATTAATTTAGTGTGATTAGAGGTCCCTAAATCCCAGAATATGGCTCCGGCACGCCTCTAATGCTTGTTTACAGCGCTGCTCACAACGGAGAGACACAAATTATAAGGTTATGCCTTGATAGGGCTGCAATGTTGGTATCAGTGGGTTGGATCAATTGATTTAGTTTTGGTTTAATCAACGCATAGTAGCAGTTTTAAAAATTATTCTGACATCCAATTAGGACCCTTATGCCACCGCACAGCCATATGGACACAAAACTGTATGGAATTATAATTAAATACTGGAAATCGATTACAGTATTTGATTATCTATATTTCCATCTGGATTTGTTCAACACTAAAACATGAATGTAGCTCAACACCCTAAAGCTGTCTTGTTTTTCTTTTCATCAAGTCGATGTAGATAATGTAAAAAAGTGGACGTAGATTTTCATCACGTCAAAGGTGGATGTCGGAAAAAAATCTGTAGATACAGAGAAAGTGGAAGTAGACATTACTCATAACATTGTTCTTGATGGATCGTATTTGTCGGAAGTGACTCACTGTTCAGTAAATAATTGGATTCTTTGTGTGGGGAGGCATGGCCACTTAAATGACAGAAATAAAAGTGTCGAGTCATGCTAGCCAGGTCATGACTCCCAAAACCAGCTGGTCTTTTATTCACGCTATCAGAAAAAAAGTTTGAGGAAAAAAAGCAAAAAAAAAGCTGTTGTCTCCTTGTAAGAGAAATTGTGTTTGTTCCACTTCCTGCGTGTGCAGTGGCGCAGATTCTTGTCGAGATTTGTCGTGTCAAAATTTTTATCTAGGTAATTGATCCTTCGGGGTTTGCTTGGTCACGTTTTCTTGTACGCTGTAGTCTTCCATTGCCCAAAAAGGAAAATGGACCATGACTCAACGTGACCGGATTCTTCCTGCTTGTTGGGAAGACTTGGCATCACGAAGGCTATTTCCACATGCGTACTGGCATTTTCCTAGCTCTGGGTTAAAAAGGATCCAGGTCCACTAGTGTCATGGTACATGTATTTGTATCTAGATTTTGCTGTGCAAAGTTCCCAATAGTTTAACTGCGTTGCACTCTAGCCATACACCTACTTGGTGAATAAACGCAGTGCAGAAGTTTTGAAACGTGTAAAAAGCTCAAACGCTGGGACACAAAGATTTTCGGGTTTAGAATGGAATGCTTTTTATTCCTATTCACAACCAGGAACGTTTCAAAATGTTCACCTCGTTTGGCCGGTCGTGTGATTTTCTTCTTTGTTATGCGCAATTGACGCAGTTTTCCGGTTTTGACCGCTCTAATTAACATTTGCCTTGATTGACCCTACGTTCTCCCATCTGGCGGCACATTTCCTCCTCACTTAACCTGTTCTCGCTGCCACTAACCTCGTCTCATTAATCATACCGATCTCCATTTGGATGCATGCGAGTGTACACCGGGCAGAACAAAGAAGTTTCAAAAAGAGGCTGCTTGCATAACACCACATTAGCACTTCTCTTTCGAGGGCTTGTGTAATATACTTGAGGAAGTGTGTGCTTTTCCTCTGCCATTCAATCATTCGGTTGAGGTTCTATGTGGAGGGGAAAAGAATCACTTTTGAACCCGAAAACAACGTGATGTATTATGCAAGATATCCATTCATACTGTACACAAGTCCCAATACATTTGTACCTTACTTTAGCACAATCATCTACACAGTTTATTTTCTCAATTGTAGACAGGCGGAAGTGTTTATTAGATGCTGTGTAGTGTGTTACAATTTGGATCAAGCGGACACATTGCAGTCCTCGTGTCAGTGTTGGCGATATGGTTATCAACGGTGTTCAAATGTCGTCAAACGTATCAGTAATGTGTGAACGACAGTGTTTATAAAGTGAGTTATGTACGGATGAGGGAAAAGGAAGGCGCATTAGCGGCAATGCGGTCTCTGGAATGCTATGCGGCGGTGCGCTAAATGGCTAGCCCAAATGCGATTGAAATTGGAGGCAAAGATGCATCGAGTCCAGCCGCCTGTGCGATGCGCAGCCGACACAATGACGCCCCTGTTACAGCCAGCTTCTGCCCGTCAAAAGCACTTAAGGTCACGCCAATTACACGGCAGCTATGCCAGGAATAATAGCATTTACCCTGAAAATGTATCAGCTGCGACCACTTTGCTCGAATAAAGCCTCAAAATGAATATACTGTATGGGGTTAGCATTCGGGAGTCACAGCAGATCAATTCATTTGATCAATTACTTCAAGTTCCTTTGCCAGGGCGGTTTAGTTTTGAGAAATCGCAACTCCCAGGATGAAAAACACACGAATCCCGTTTTTATAAATGTCATTGGCCTTTTTTTCCCCCCCATATAAAAAAAAAAAAAAAATGAATTGGAAATATGCTCCTATTTAGTTTTAGAGCCTGTCACTCAGTATTGTTGTTGCAGATGCATTGGTGCACTAACAAATCAAATGTAGTACAAAATGGTAGCATTCAATTTGGAAAGGACCGACGTTGCCATATGAAGTCCAGCTAATTGACGGCAATGGCCCCACCATCCCTCTGTGATCCTTTTGTGCAACATCCTGAGGATGTAGCCTCAGACCCCTCGCCCGTCTGCGGCCCAGGCATTCTTGTTTTCCCGAGCCGGGACGGGAAGGCCCCCCGAGCGGGATGTGCACAGCGCCGTAAACAGGAAACTTTGCTGAGGAACGGCAGAAGCCCTGACGCAAGAAAATACGAGGAATTTAGCACCTCATTGAAAAGCGAAGAAATGATCATCCTCGCAGAAACCCGATGTTCGAGGATTGCCGTCAGCCAGCACAGAATGACAGACCAAATCACAAGCCCCTTAATGGCGACTAATCGATTAATCGGGAAAGAAATTCTCGCGGTAACTGTTAAATGATTGTGCTTTTGTATTTGGTATTGTTCATTGATTAAAAAACAAGCACAAGAGGGGTTGATGTACTCACCAGACCTTCTGAAACAGAATCACTCACTGGTGTGCATATTGCTTTCCAAAGTAAAAGCAGATGTCTTATTTTGATGAAACAAGAGCTAATCGGTCTCCTTTGATGAAAAGTTGCAGAGTTGAGAGGCTGACGTTAGAGAATTTGAAAATGTCAATGTTTAACTGGCTCTAACGCATCTATTAATATTTGTCACATATTCAATGCGAATAGATGCAAGTTCCAAATTCAATTGTTGCCTTTATTCAACTTTTTACCTGTGACCCAGATGATTCTGTTTACATGCACATTTTTGTATTTACAGGCAAACTGCCTCTTAGACTACAGCTCCCATTGAGAAGTGGCTGTGTATTAATTAGTTTGCATTTTTTCATTTATCAGAATGACATCAGTGTGACGCAGTGAAGCAATCACTCAAGCTTGTTCTGTGAGGGTGTCGACGCAGGACACATTTTTATGTGACGTTGTAATAGTAATGAAAGTAACAATGTGCCTCACACGGTTGATTATGTGCTTGTTAGCGGTTAGCTAAGACTTATTTTATGAGTTTCATACTTTGATTTTTTTTTTTAATTTTACTATGTATAAAATGTCAGCTCCCTTTTTTTTTGTGAATGAACAAACGTGAACGCAATCATGTAAATGTGCCAACAAATGGAATGCGGCTGGCCCGACCGACGCCGTAGCGAAAGCAGCCTGTTGCCTAGCAACCCCCAGGAGTCGCATTGTAATGCTAGAATTAATTAGTACTGGAGAGAGCACGGCTGAGGCAGCATAGATTTAAAAGATACATGGTAGAAGAATAGCATGAATATTTCACATGGGCTTAGACGAACGACAAGGGCAAATCAGGACATCTGATGTTGCCGTCTGTATCCGTATCGCACCACAAGAGCCAACAATACAATACAAAATTATAGCCTTACTGAAAACGAGACTCTACAGCTCGTTGTCGTATTTATATTGTATAGAGAGAGGTACTGAGTCAACTTTTCTTTCTTGTGCATATATTGATATCGATCATATCAATACTGTACAATGAGTGCTAATGTTACCCAATAATGATATTGCTGTGTGATTGTTTTACATTTGTAACTAGTTACTATCCCCCCTCACCCGTCCAAGAAAAACTCACTTTTAATTGCCATAATATTTCCACGTCATTATGACTATGACTTCAGAAAGTCCTCTACTGTCTGTCATGGCTGCTATTAGGTCAAATGGAGTCGTCGCGCAGTACACAAAGCTAATTAGCCTCCTTACTGACTTTAAGCGCTTAAGTCCCAACTCGACGTGTTTAGCTCTCACTGGTCTTGGCGAAATCTTGAATTACACATGCACCTGTTGATCGAGACAACACGCAGGAAGTAAATGAGAGCTAGCAGAATAACCACCGCTAACACAATTTGATTGAACTAGGGGGCGAGATGTTGATTATTTCCCGGTGAAGCGCGGCAGCTGGGTCAGCATGGCAATGTCCTGGTACAGGAATCAGGGAGGCATGTGAATGAGCTTAACAGCTACACCTACTTGGCCTGCTAGCATAAAACCATCCGCGCCCTTGAGAAGGGAGCTAATAGCTTACAACTAAAGAAAGCCTTTTGCACAATGATTTTTTTATACAGCATTATGACATCTTCATGAAGCTTTTTTCTGTCACCTTTTAGTTAAACAGCATGTTCCCCCCCCCAGTTCAAATTGGGCTCGAAGTGGTTCCGTCCGTTCTGATCATTCGCACGCTGACTTCTACGGTCTAGCATTGATGTAGATGCCATAAAACCAATGTGTCGCGCCATAAAGCCACCACCCAGACCACAGCTCATTCAACGCAGACCACCGGACCCTCGATCCCACCGCCGGTTCCTGCACAGACCACATGTGCTGAACACGGCTGCAGCTAATAGCTTATAATCAGCCGATGCTGGAAGGAATACAAGGAAAAATGCCATGGGAGATATTTCTGGGAATGTAACGCAACGGAACAAATATGTTTCTTACTGGAGAGTCTTAGTTTTGGTTTCCAATGTTTGGTTTCCTGCAGCCAACGACACTGATATCATGTGCCATCTAGTGTAAGAAAATTAATTGCTCTGCTTGTCACGATACTTTTCTGGCAGAAATGACGATATATTAATTGTAGTCAACCGATGAAGCGGCATTGGCTGATTGCCCTCACCACAGCACAGTTTGGGAATTGCTGCTCTCTGCGAAGATAAATAATACATACCGAGGAAAAACGCTGCCGTGTATTTGCTTTAAGCGTGTTGAATGTGGCTTCAGTAGCGGGCACAAAAAGAGGGGGTCCTCTAAGCCACCCGTCATCAACTGAACGTAGTTGTCGTCGTGGAAGAACAAAGCCGCCCGTCCGCCCTGATGAGACTCGCTCCATCTGGTTCAAACAAAAGCCTCAAAAAGTAAAGCGCCATCGTCACCAAAGTTACACAGTGACCTATGTTGATCGATTCACTGCAAAAGTAGCCAGGAATAAAACAAGGGAGATGAAACAGGACTTGGTCGCACTTTAATCCATAGTTGAACTTGACCCCCCCTACCCCTCCCTTCTGACCAATTAACACAACTGGGATGGAGGTCAGAGTCAGCACCACAATAGAAACACAAAATTAAAACCGAGTTCAGTCTCAACACCGCATTCATGTCGCGGTTGACCAAAAATGGTTGCCGATAGGGTGGGGAAAATATTCATACTGTATTGGCATGTTTCATACAAAGTATATAAATATATTTTGTTTTATGCGGGTTTCAACATGACCAGTTTAAAATGAAACTATAAATGTTTTGAGATTCACTTGGTAAAGTTCCAACTGAACGAGACTTTTTTTTCTCTCGCCTATTTTCTAACAATTTTGCAGCTTCAGACCATGATTTATTCCTCTAAACATTACACCCCATCTATTGTTTTGTTTTGCTAGCCATTAATCCTCCTTTTTAAAGTGGTATGCAAACAGATCCAACATATCGCTTGCTCAAGGTTAATCCCAGTGAATGCTTTTGACTTTCGCATGGGAAAAAAAATGTACCCTTTGACAACAATCACGCGCCGGGGTCGATAAACCCTTTATCCACCAACGATAGCGCAAGTGACTCGCAAACCTCTCCGCATGTCCTTAAAGACGGCAGATGTTGTCACGTCGTGACCTTGCCGCCGCCTGCCTTGCCTCCACCTGCTCTAATGGATAAAAATACCCGACACCATCTTGTCAATCGAGAGACTCAAGGGCAGCTGCTAACAGGGGAATGCACAAAACAAAGACACCCACCCGTGGGCACATACGGAGGCCGCTGACATTTGGAAGAGAAGAGAGTGCCGCCGCTGCACTCTGGCTGCTGAGCTGACAATTTACTGCCATATATTGTCATTAGCGGATGACCTTCAGACCCGCAACGCTGGCGGCCCGGCGCTCCATTTACCTCGTTAGGACGGCTCCAGCGGAGGCTGTTAAGAGCCGCTAATTGCATTGATATCGACAAGACGTTTGATTCCGTGCCAGAAGACCAGAAAATGCATTTAAGAAAGCCAGACTTAACGTAATCCCCACATGCTCTGCTGGTGGGGCTATTTTTATTTACTGACCACAGTTAAAAGTTGGGATTTTCATAGGTCATGTAAAAAAAAAATACAAAATAAATTGTTCAAAATGCTTTTCAACCAAATATGCTGACTCCGGTTCGGTTCAACCCGTCCGTCTCAGCGGCGCGGCAAGACTTTGCATTTGCGTGACACGACTCGCTGACATGTCTTTTTACGAGTCGCTGAGGTGGTCCCGTGTGTGGTTGGGCACTCTAAGACATTATCTGGCCCACTGTCATGTGAGGAATGTGAGCCTCAACACCCAAAACGGCCTCTCTCCGCTGTCCCTCGTAACAGGATCCTGCCAAGAATACCACAGCAACTCTTAACGGGGGAGGCTTTCAAAGCAACCATGGAGGAGGTCAACGCTTCAAAGGAATTTCCTTGTCGTTCATTTGAGGGGATGAGTCTGTTAGGGCCCCGGCCCGTGCTGTTTGACCCAGGAATTTCCTTTTCGTTCATTTGAGGGAAGAAGAGTGTGTCAGGGCCCGAGCTGTTTGACCTGTTGATGTCTCCGAATTTTGGCCTCCGTATGAGCAGGGAAAGAGGTTCCTTGAAAAGAAGACAAAAACAGTCAGGGAGAACATTTTGAATGAATTAACGCAAAGCGTTTAGACTATAAATTAAAGATTTTTTTTTTTTGGGCCGGATTTTTGATTACACAACAATTGTGTCTAAAAGTTGACTCCCTTGAAATTAGTTTTGCCGAGCGCTATGTCCTTGTAAAAGTTCAGCAGGACAAGTTAAAGACATGAATCCCCCAGCTCTATAGTTTACAAGTGAGCAATTGTCACAGAAACTAGGCCGTCCTGGCTTGGGGGATTAATTTGTGTTTTTCCCCGGCAAGTTTTTTTTTTTTCCCCTCCAAAACAGAACAAATCACAACATCCCCTCAAGGCCTTTTGAGCGGCAGGATTCAATGCAAGGCAGAGATTTTGCTCGTAAAAATGCCCATTTTCTTATTTCGCTTTCCCCCGCTGTAGCTTTTTGATTTCAAACCCGTTAGCAAACAACGGAGGGCAAAACCGAAGAGCTTTCACTCGACCAAACTGTCACGCTTCACAATTAAGACATTTTCACCCATCATAAATCCTTAATTTACAAGTTTGCCTCACCGTGGGGTGTTCATCCTCTCCTCCTCCCATTTTCCATTAAAAGTTTCCTCATTCCACACACTCTTTGGATGTTACCTTAGATGAGCTCATATTCTCTAACAAGTACAAAGAGAAGTATCGGTACACATTACAATGACCTGCAAAAAATGCTGTACCACATGAACATACGTTAAAGACTCCGAAACATCAACTAGCGACCTGGGCTAAACCTGACTCTTCCCTGACGTGCGTTCTTCATCGACATAAATAACAGATTCTTTGTAATCCGGTGCTTTGACGCCATCCTGTACAATTGTAGGACATAACAGATGGAGCACAAAAATACAGAGCGCTGCAAATAGGAGAGTGTATAAATATTTAGAGTAGTAATTGATATTGATTGTAACGTGATAATTTCGACATTGTTTGATTTTAGAGGCCTTACCAGCGTCATTTAAATTCCAACTTGATCTCATTAGCCATGGTAATCAGTCCACCCACAAGACAAGTATCTAAGTATACATTACAAATTGCAAGCCCCGGCCGGGAGCAATGGCTCCATTCTTGTTGTAAGCCTCAGTGTGATTCTTGTCTCTGCTGGCTAAAAGATGCATGGGGAGCTGCTTGCTATCTGTTCTCATTCTTAAACCTGAATGAATACCCGGATTGACCATCAGAGCCGCAGTGAATGGGAAGCCTTGTGTAATCTATGCCGGCAGACCCCCGTGGTGGTCCCAGATAAGACGGACCGTTTTTCACCTATAGTGGAGGGCAGGTCGGCTCTTCGTTTAAAACGTACAATGGGGCAAAGGAGCCTTTACGGTATTGATCGCGCAAAGAATGAGGAAAGGGAAGAAGTCCAGTTATGTTTTGTGCTTGCAGCTTTGGCAGGTCATGTGGAGAGCTGTATGTTTTCATGCTATATAACTAACTGTTGATTTCATTTTTTTTTCTTACCAAGAACAGGTTTCGGGTGTTAAAATATTGTTTGTATTAACATTTATTGTGTAAATACCTGAAGGGGAAAAAAAACTGTTGATGAGCACTGCACTTATGCCTGCTCCATGTCAGTACTGAGGCCTGATCCGCATCGGCATCCTGGAATGTTCTTTTCCTCTAGCGAGGACCACCTGTATTCCTGGAAGGATTAGTTTGGGATTAAATGTTGTGTTTAGGTCACGGATGACATTCTTGCTCTCAAGACTCTTATCGAGCAACTTCTTGTGGATACATTTATGATTATTATTTTTCGATCGAATGGATGTTGGAGCTCTGAGTGATTGTTGCTAGCTTCGATTCTCTTTGGCTGAGGTCGAGCAACCTTTTGTGAACGCATGATGATCATTAATATGATGATTGTGATCTTTTTATATCTGCACTCGTCGTAATATTAAAGTAATATGTTCATATTTGTCTTTGTAGTAGTTGGAAGGAGGTTTTCCTACACATGCCCACATCCTGGTTGCATTCATGCATCCTCAACTCTACAAATATTCACAAGCATTTTTGCGGCAATTGGGTCTATCTGACAGTTACACAAAATAAAAAAAAAAAGTCAACTTTGGAAAGTAGAAAAGCTGGCCTTCCTTACATTCTTTCCATACAACCAATCTCAAAACTATTGGAAAGCTAAGCCATAATTGATGGGTTGATATAGTTGTGCTCACTCACTCTGCTTGCTTGAGTGCTGGTGGAGGATCATTTATTGTCATGTAACTTGGCGAGGCTGCCATCTAGTGGACTATGTTAAATTACATCTCCCAGGTTTGGGGATTTCTAAAGTCTGCTTTACGTACTGAGACTCCTCCTTACAGGGCCAATATTTTTACACCCATTAAACATAAGTGTGTGTGTGGACTCCTCCATGTCATTGGATTTAAAAAGTTGACCGTGTTTTCAAGTATTCTTTCAGGAAAACGTTTTGGTGTAAGGATAACGTTGGGCCAGGGACAAAAAAAATCAATGAACTATTATAATTTCCCCATTATAGGACTCAGAAAGGTTATCTTATCTTAGAAGTCACAGTTTTCTCAATAAAAATATTCATGATTTTAATCAGGCCAAAAATGCATAATTGTGCAAGAATGAAACTTTGTATTTCTATGATAAAGTAAGACTATAATGATTTTAAGGTTAAGGTGTAACAAGGGAAGAAAATCTTAGTTTTAAAACTTAAATCTCAAAACATAACTGTAATATTACACCTTTTATTCCTGAATATGCACTTTTAGCGATTGGTCCAAAAAAAATGCACTTGTCACATACTAAATGATGTGAAACAGTCATTTATTAGATACTGTTTTGTGGCCACCTCAGCTACAACCTGAGCAGTTCGATGAATGCACAGAAAATTAAAAATGTTTTTTGCAATCCTCAGCAAGCTGTGGGAATAACACGTTTCATTTCCTTAACTTGCATAAAATCTATCCGAACAAATCAACACGTATGGAGAAAATGTACATTATAATCATGTTCAACCCCAAGTGCCATTCATTAATTATATCATTAATATTAATAACGAATGGTGATTTTGTGTTGTTCTGCTGTTGCAAAACAAATTGCCCCCAGGGGGATAATAAAGTCTGAAATCATTAGGGTCACCTAAAGGGTGAAGTTGCTCTGTGTGCCAGCAGGTGGCAGCAGCTGACTAAAGCTGGCTCCTCAGGCTTTGTGGACAGAAGAAAGGTTCAGCTTGGTAGTGCCAATGTTGGGAATGTGTGTTACCTCTTTGTTTTACACAAAATAACTACATCAGAGTTGTCAGAGAAACTCAGCATTTATTCACTAATTTTCTTTTGCACAGAACCCAGCAGAAGAATAAAATGCAGTATGTGTGATACATCAAGGAGGAAATTATTTTGACCTTAATTGAAATCAAATGACTATAACCCATTCCCCATTTTTAGGTAAATAGAACCCAGCAGAAGAATAAAATGCAGTATGTGTGATACATCAAGTAGGAAATTATTTTGACCTTAATTGAAATCAAATTACTATCACCCATTCCCCATTTTTAGGTAAATATAGTCTATATGTTGGGATGCACTGTATCACATCAACACTACCTTTTCATCATGACTACATCCCAATTAGCTAAGGCTTTTTTTCTGGCATCTCGGGTAATTCGAGGGCATTCTAGAAAGAGCAAAAGAAAATTTCCATTTTCTATCGAATAGAAAAAAAGTGTCATTTGTGAATAGTAAACTGTGAATCAGTCATGGAATACATTTTAATTACTATATTAAACAAATGGTTGAAAACAGTGTATAACCATTCAGACAGTAGCTGCCGATAGCCAAGCGCAACTCACGCAGAACGACTTAACGGGTTAATCGATGGGACAATTTGTAAAATGCTTGATCCTAAAAATATTGGTGGCATCAGCCCTAGTTCACTGCACAGCCCAGTAAGCATTTGCTCACATTCGCGGTCAATGGCCCAGAGTGTGTCAACAAACACAGTGGCTCGTTTCACCTCAGTCTAGTTGGGATCCCATTCCAAAATACCCCCACCGGTACTCACTGGTTCACTTTATAAAGACTTTGAATGGGGAGTTTATATGCACTTTCTTTCTACATTATAACATAGTGCTCCCTATACACTTCCTTCACTTAGAAATGTTTCTATAGTGGCTTTGTAGTCATTGTAGCTTTCTGAATGTGGTTTTGTCCACATGGGGGCGCTGGAGAAGTGCTTTGTCATGCCGAGTTGCCTGTATGAGAAGCAAAGGAAGCCTCATCTTGCAGCTTTTAGTTTCAATTTTAGGTTATGTCTTAACATGCATCCCGTTCTGACTATTCTGTTTGTTTGTTTTTAGGACCTGGAGATTGTCTACTCCTACCTCCATGGCATGGAGGCCTTGTCCAACCTGCGGGAGCACCAGCTCAGGTGGGCGGTGCATTTTCCAACTATGAAATCCATCAAAAAATCATGTCAAGGCTCTCTATTACACTCGGATTTTACCAGCGTCTTCTCAAATAACTAATGAAACATCTTTGTGGAAAATACACGTGACTTTCCCCGCAGCCATTGCGTTTCCAGCATGCCTCGTGTGTGTGCATACATGTGGATTATCCCGCCGAGGGAACAATGTAAAGTACGTGACCTGTGAGCTGGAACATTCCATGCAGTGACTGACCCTTTCCCAGCACTCACTTTCCAGTCAGACACCACACTTAGCAAAGGATTATGTTAAAGATCTTGTTTTTGTGTTGCTTCCCCCCCCCAACACACACACAGACAGGCTAGTGTTTGTTTGCGTGTGCCCCTCAGCTGAGTTTAGATGAGCTACTCTGTGATGTCGCAGTGTTGTTTCTGGAGGCCATAAGGGGGGGGGGGGGGGGGTCCTGATGCAGATGACATCTAGGGAATTCACTACCCGCACGGAACTTCAGTTGCAATGAATGAAGTTGAATGTTATTACAATACAGTTTTGTTTGAATACGTTCACAACTAAGAAATGACATTTCTGTCGAAATGTAGCCGATGCCCAACGGAAAAGCGTAGAATCCGCTGAAATGAAAGAAATAAAATATAAGGTATGAAAATTGGAATTTAAAAAATATTCAATGTTATTTAGTTTTGCTTTTTATCGAAACGGACAAATCGACAAGTCCAAAAGCTGAATTTGGGAGAACAAGTCCTTTTGGCAGACAGACAGATAAAAGTAAAACGTGTTTTAATTTTATCTTAAAAAATTGAAAAAATATTTCTGGTGCAATGTTGGTCAAATAATAAGTGTTGAATGATGTGAAAATCCGACGGATTGGAGGCACGTCCACATTTATATGCAGGAAGTATTCATTCTGAAATTACGTTTCACCCCTGCAGGATCATGTGCGAGACGGTGCGCTACGAGAGACACGAAGCCAACGAAGTGCTCTACTAGTAAGTGCAAACCTAATGTGATGTTGTTTGAACGGATGCTGATAATTTGACAGACACCTTTATGGAAGTGCATTTGGTGCTTGCTGTACATCACTTTGACACACCAACGCTCACACGTGATTTGATAAGCGGAGGTTTAAACATGGCTATGCGTAGCCTCCTGTCTATCACTGACTAATGGGGATGCTTTTGCTTTGTGTTGAAAAAAAATGGAACAAAAGTTCGTGTTTGTTCATCATGTATTCCCCCCCACCCCACAAAAATGTGGTGCAGCTTCAAATCATTCTGCTTATGAGGTGTCCCACATTTGGATCTTTTTGAAGTCCGATTTTTTTCTTTTTGTTCCCAAATACAGATCACATAACACAGAACGACACGCACCTTGTGATTTAGGGCTATACAAATAAACTTGACTTGACTTGACCAATGACCCAGTTAACCACCTCATCGTACCTTTGCGCTACCGATGTCACTGAGCGACACGAGGATAATTGTCGGAAAAGTGCTCATATTTTCGCTCTCTCGCTGGCACGCGCGCACAATCCAAAGCTTCTGCAAAAGTGCCTATATGGCAAAAGAGCCAGAACCCTGCAGGATTTACCGTCCAATGATTACAGTTTTCTCGCAGATAAGAGGCTGACCTGACACATTTTTACTTGAGGTTGCTATGCTCTGATCAGCCTTTTAACCTCTTCAGTGTCGCCATTTGCAAGTACACTAGCCGGCAGCCATTGCTTGTCGTCTTTGTTATTTTTCAAGTGTAGTTTGGTGCATTTCTAGAGCAGCAACGACAAAAAAATAGTAATCTAGGCCTAATCTAGCTGCCGTCACTTTGTTTCTCCTTAAGATGCAAATGCAAGAGGGGAAAAGTTCCTGCAGCGCATTCAAAAGTGCTTCCAAACAAACATTACTGGATAGACTTTTCTTCTTGTGGATGCTGTCGGAACACTCAAAAGTTAGTTTGACAACAACGTTGCCACGCCGAGACTCTTCCCCCCATGCGCCTTTCATGGCGAAAGCGTCGAAAACAAACTTTTTCTTGTTATATTTTTAGCTTTTGGTTCGCATCGGACGCTGCGCTGCAACACTCCTGTCAAACGTCTCTCCATCTTGTCAGTCCAAACAGCTTTTATTCTCCAGCTTTTTTGGGGGGGGGGGGGGGGAACTGTGCTCTGAGAATAGAATGAGAAATAAAATCATTTATCACAATCCAGCCTGGCCCATCTGTCTTGGATACTTAATTGTAACTCATTTGGACGAATTCCCTTGTTGGTGTTCTTCAAAGTACAAGCACCGGAAGTCTCGCAAAATGGCTCTGTTAAACCAAAATGACCGATTTCAGTCTTGGGTCCTTGAGTCTTTTTCATGTGTATGTTGCCATGTCCGCCCAATTTTGTGTCAACCAATCAAACAAGTGTCTGGGTTCGTTTAAATCCTCAAAATGATCATCAAACTTTGATGTGTGCTTCGTCCACACGAGGCAGCATAGGCCAAAAAAAAAACAAAAAAAACTTGGCAATTTTAAGCCAGTCTCAGATACTGGCTTTCCTTTTTAGCTCATTTGGCCAATTTCTCAAGTAGGCACCCATTAAAGTAGGAGTTCAAAATGGCTGCTTCAGTCCAAAATGAAGAAACCTCTTGTTCACTTTTGAGCACAGATTTTTTTATTGTTATTGTAAATAATCAAACTTTTAACTGTTATTAACTGTTCCTGTTTTATCATTTTAAACTGTCACAGGTAGTGCAAAGTTAACCGCGGTGCAATAGAGCTACATAAGTCAAATAAAGTAAAAACTAATTTAGTCATGAAGTGCTGTGTAGTGTCCAAATATAAATACTGATATAGCACTTTCCTGAAAAGACAAAGTACTAACGTTGCAATTTTGTAAAAAGAAATACAATTGATACTGCGTGTTTACCAAAAAAAAAAACTATTGTTGTCATACTATCCCGAATAGAACTACTCATGTCATTCCTAAACAACAAACTGACATTATTCTTGAAAAAAAGCAAAAATGATCGAGTCAGTTAAAAGAAAACCGAGCACCCCCGTCCGACACCCCGCATTGGCCGCCTCTTCCCGTACACGTGGCCCAAATCAGTCAAGCTGTCAGCTTGTTCGCTCACTACAATTTCTTTGTTAGCAAACTTCACAAAAGTGTCTGTACCACCATCGCGAGACACACTTCTTCACAGGCGGCATCCCATTACAGCGTTGATGGCAGACTGTTGCCAAGGCAACTTTTCCGACCGGCAGTTCTTCTTGTTTTTTCTCCAAATTGTTGTTTCTTAAAAAAACAAAAAAAACAAAAAAACAATCAGAGGTATTTGTCATTTTCATCTGATATATAGATTTTTTTTCCGTACTATTTATATAAAAATATCAAATGTGTTTGTTCATCAATTTTGGAGGAAAACATATGTGTATGTTAAAAATGTTTTCTGCTTGTGTATTTTAAGTCCTTGTATTTTTCATATTTTCCCGCTTTTTGTATGTCATTTTGCATTTTTCCAAAATACATTGCTTCAGCGTTTTTTGTGTGAATTTGTTTCCTTCCCCCCCAAAGTATTTGTATTTTTTCCTCCCTTCCCCCCCCCCCCCTATAATTTGTTCATTTTATTTTTTTACTCGTATGTTTATATTAATTGTTGTGTTTTTAGTACATTTTTGGTATTTTCTAATATTTTTGTGATATTTGCGATAATTGCCAGTTATTTAAATGTTTGTTTTGTTTCTATTGATGTAATTTTTATTATTTTTCAATGTTAACGTATTTGTAATTTTGACTAACGTTCAAAATTGTATATTTGTCTGTTTTCCTATATGTTTTTCCCTTAACGACTTTCACAGCGTAGTTCTGCAAAGTTTCCCATTGTTTTGATTTGTGGTGGATGCAATGGGGCTTTGTAAACGGTGCAAAGAAATCTTTCTCATGCAAATTCCTTATCAGACTCTGCACACACTCTTCCATAGTTCAAGTTGCTTATTGGGTGTCTCCCTAATAATACTAATGTAGTTGTTCACCGCAGGAGCCGCTTTTGAACTGGAAAAGTCTGGAGATTAACTTGTCAAAATGTTCCCGCCGGGAGAGTGCGTGCGCATTTGTTTGGCAATTATCTGCAAAAGGATATGCCAGCCAACAGCGACGGCGTTGGCGTCACCACGCCGGGTCACCACGAGTTTACTCCCGTCTGTGCTTCCTCGCCTCCTCGGGCGCTGTAATAGATGTGGGCGAATGGCGGCGCGCTTGCCGGTTCATTCACAGTTCTCCCGTCTGCACTTTTTGACACCGTTTACAGCTTCTTATTTACAAATTCAAACCCTTTCTAGTTATCATTATAGTTACTTGCTAGCTTAGTGTCTCAGAGGTGTTGTTTCAAACCAACACAGAACATGAAATCAATTGTAGAAAACAAAGAGGATGATACTAATCAGCGACGATTTGTCAGTCCTAAATTATGATGCTACGATGATATTGTGTCTTGGAAACAAAATCCTTGGTTGAAACGATGAGCAAGTTTGCTTTATCCCGTTTCCCATTCCGGCAACTTCTGTTTGTTTGGTGCATACAAGGAAAACCGTGATGAAGTGTGACTTGTTACATGCCAAAATCAATCAATCAATCAATCAATCAATCAATCAATCAATCAATCAATCAATCAATCAATCAATCAATCAGTGCTCCTAAAAGTGAAACCACAAATGGTCATTTATTTTTAAATAGAAAATAAAATTAAAAAAAATAAGACTGTTGACAAAATTCCAGCAAACGTCTTCATTGTGAAGCACACTCTAGTTGAACTTAAGATGGTTAAAAAGGTTGCCCGTCTTGCTGGTGGTTTACACTTTGTCTTCCACTACTCTTTTCTATTCAGTATTCCCCTGCCCGCTTTTTTTTTTTAATCAAACATTGCCTTGGATTTCATTTATTCTATTTGATGCAAGTTAATATGTATATATTTGATCCTTTATGTCGGAATTAGCACTAATCCTCTATTAATTTTATTATTTTCTAATCTCTCCTTGCAGCCCTGATGACATTGGAAGCTGCTGGTATATCCTTTTGTCAGGTTCTGTGTTCATCAAGGAATCCATGTTCCTGCCCAGAAGCAGGTAGGTTGTCCACCATTTTCTTTTGTTTGTGTCGGGGCATCATTGAGGGTTTATTTTAAAGTGATTGACTCTTCTGATTAGACCCGTAGCATTGTTGGGGGGGGGGGGGAAAAGAGCTGTCTTTGTTGCTCAAACCGACCAATGTGGGCGATCTTTTTTGTGCATTGCGTAACACACAAAAGAGCATTCGGGCTGCCGGGTCGTGGTGCCGCGAGAGGGTGGGAGTTGCTCACCGGTCGTTCAGATGAAGCTGGGGAGGCGTTTGAAAGCCCAAAAAACTGTTAATGTTAACCTTTTAACTTTGAAAATGCTTGTAAGCGTGATGCAGGTATTATTAGAATTTATTGCACACTATTCATTTTACTATTCATACTTTTTTTTAGCTGCTCATTCTTACAGGGGGTGAAGTCATCACAGTTTTGTCACTTCCACTAAACTTGGCATCAAGTCAAATGTTAATTATAACGAATGGCTGTGCGATTCAAATGTCTGTAAAAAGCTATCGTTTTTTTACAGTGAGGCAGCAGTTTGTGCTTGATTCAACCAAGTCAAAATCAAGTTTTAATAATAACTAGGGTAAGAAGAAAAGAAAAGACTATTATGCCTTTTTCAATTTGAACCCAAATTGCTCACATAAATGAAATCCCCCACCTCTGATAGTTCTGGAAAAAGTCTGTATGACTCGACAAGGGAACGCGACAACGCCTCAGGGCTGAATTCGTTTTTTGACATGAGAAAACTTATAGGAGTCCAGCGAGAAGATATCTTCCTGGAGATTTTAACGGCATAGTGGCGTCGGCTTCTTCATTCGCCTTCTATCGGCGCTTCTCAGCGGAGCCATCTGACAATGGTTGACTCGTTAAGCGAAAAAGTTTGTTTATCCCAGAGGCCGGTGTAACATCAAACGTAACCCAGATAAGCCGAGCCTGACGAGTGGCTGACACACATTCGGATCTAACATCAACGGTTGATCTTTTTCAGATTGTGCGGTATCAAAATGTTGTCCTTTTTAAGAATGTGTACAATCAGTAATTTGTCTTTTTTTTGGGAGAGTGTAGAACATCAGTCGTATGTCTTTTTTTTTTTTTTTTAAAGAGCCACACCCTGCATTAATTTATTTATATACGTACGACATCGTTGCAGTAGTTTGTCCTTTTTTTGTCAAAGCTAGCTGGTAGCTGCACTTTTTTACGCTTTGTATGACATCATTAACAGAGTTACAGCGTACCTAGGTAGTTACTGCTTGCATAAATATATGTAAAGTTTCCGAAACATATTAACGAAGTTTTGACAATGGAAGCTCTACCAGCTTCTTTCTCTTTTTTTTAGAGGAAGCAGTGATAAAAATAATTCCACTTATTTTAAGTCTGGTTTCACTTCCCACATTTATTAACTTTTATTTCCACTATCAGCTGACTGGCGCTGGTCTGGTCTTTAATTCGTAGAAAATATGTACATCACTTCCTGTCAAGTGATGAGTGAAAGCGAATCAACTGCCTGATGGGAACTAAGAATGTTACGCCATGACCTGCTGCGGTAAAGGTTAGCAGAGTTCACACTGGTTCTTGTCAGTCGCGATGCATCAACCCAGGAAAACGCTATTTAAAAAATAAAAAAAAATAAAAAAAAAACTTGATTCTGTCTTTGCTTGATCTTAATCATTTACATCTCAGCAAATTCAGACAGACAAAACTTGTTGGTATATGCGAGTGTGCATCTTTTGTCAGGAACATTCTTTTTAGTCACTTAGTGACAAGTGAGAGTAAATATTTTGCTATGATTTATTAATGTGATTACAATTATGTTGGTGTGACATAGACTGTTTAGTTTTGACACAAAAGGCCAGCTGTATTCAGCATATTTTACACATTTTTAGCTACTTACTGAAGTGCTTTACTGATGTTGGTCGTTTTGTTTTGTTTTGGGGTGCGCCAATGTTGGGAAGTTGAACTTTAAAAGGGAGGGTTGCTTCAAAAGCTTGGGAAAGGCTCTTACTTCACAAGGCATCATTCCGGTTGATTGACTGTTTTTACAACATGGTATTCATGAGTAACTTCTGCGGAATAGCGGGAGGATTCCTACTCCCCTCTCTCCCTCCCGCTCTCCCTCACCCCCCCATGACAAATGACACACTCCACCCTCTTGACTCCATTGTAGCAGGAAGTGAGTTGTATGCTGGAATGCCGGCTGCGTAGCGGATTACGAAGGGTAAAGGGGGCTGGCGTAAAAGGGGCCGAGCCATTGGACGAGGGGGGGCGGGGGTTTGATCTACCAGCTACGCACTCTCATTCTCACAGTAGTGGTGAAGGGGTGCGCACAGTGGGACATACGCCGCAATCTGCCGACCTGGAACATGTCCGCGGGACTTAACTAAGGGACTAACCTTGCGGGATATTTCCGGAGGAAGAGGAAGGAGGGATCGTCTAATCTTATCAGGTGGCGGCTTCACTCCGACAGCAGAGTGGTGGCGGGTGGGTAAGCGGCAATTAACTCCCAGTGCCTTAGGAAAAACGGGCTTGTTTTGGTTGTGATGTTAAAATGTGAGCCAGGAGCGGGTAAAGTCTTCAAGGGTGTGGAATGCGCAGCAGGAGCTATTTTGGATCTGGATTGGAGCATGCTTTTGAAGCCTAACGTCAAAAGACAAGGTTCCTTGCTGCGGGAAATTCAAAGCGCAGCAAGAGTTGACTGATACCACCCAGAAAAGTTTCCAAACTCTCTTTTGATGGATTTTACAATATTTTAATGAACAGGGGTGTTCTCAGCCTGCGCCTGTCTTGGGTTTAAGATCACAAATACGCAATAATGAATCTTTTTTTCGGATATCACAACATCAAAGTCCATATTAGGGAAAGTGCACTATCCGTATTTTGTCTTCTTTAAAGAATGAAAGATTCTCAAATAAAATGTAAACAATGCAAAAAAAAAAGCTTACTAGTTAAATTTCAGAAAAACTTAACATCAATAGCTTTTCTTTTTGTCATTATGTCTTTGGGAAAAGTGCAACAATGCTGGTTTTCTTCCTAAAAAATGCAACAGTATTAGTTTTTCTTCTTTTCAGGAATGCACAACAAATAGTTTTTAGGAAAGCCAAACGTCAATTTGTTTTTTCAGGAACTTGCAACAGCACTTGCGTATTTCTGTTTGAGAAAATGCAACGTAGTTCTGTTTTAAAAAAAAAAAAAGTGTCAAATCAATCACCTTTTGTCTTTATAAATCGACAGGTGCCTCCATACTTTGTCTTTGTTTTGGGAACGTGCATCATCAGTACTTTGTCATCTGCTTAGGAAAGTGCAACGTGTTACCTTTAATAGTTTGTCTTGATTTTAGGAAAGTGCCTTTTGTTTTTGTTTTACCATTCTAAAATAAATAGGGTCCCAAATAATGTGCATACAGGAAAACAAACATTAATATCACAGCTTAAATATGTTGTTTTTCTGAGTTAAGGTCACGACCAATTTATTTTCTACAATCCTGAAATGAATTTGGATGTGTAACATTTCGACCAAAAAAAGTGAACAAAAAGCAAAAGCATCTTAGATAAGCTTGGTCATTGGCCTATTTTGAGGAGCTAAAAGTAGTCATGCATCCGAGGTACAATCTTGCCAGTGGGACTGAGTCTATTCCGGAAGGTACGAACCGTGAGCTATCTGCTTCCACGTGGCTAGAGGAATTGTGTTTACAAAGCTGAAAGGCACTTGGGTGGTCAGCTGCTACCCTGAACGAGGTTGGGGGGGTGCAGTGTTACAGTGGTATCAAATCTGGGTTTTTAATTCTCCTTCTCTTCATCTTTCGTAACCAACAGGATTAATCTTTGTCCTTCTTAAAGGCCCAAGTGAGTTAAAAAAGCTCGTGTACCCGCTCACCGCGCCACTAAACAGCTTTGCGTTAAAGCCTAGACCCCCAATTCTCCCCGCTTCCCTCCCTTTTCGTCCGCCCTCTTCCAGCCGGGATTAGGCGGCGTACCGGTCGAGTCGCCGACAGCAAAATGGATTTGAGGCTTTGGCGGTGAGCCGCCGGGCTCACAGACTGAAAAGGCGGCTGATGTATGCGCTGTGACATTCCAAACAACCCGGGCCCGTTGTATAACAGGGGGTCGCCAAAGGGGTGCCGTGCCGGTCACCTGATCGAGCGATGAACTCGTCTACAAATATGAACGATACAGTCTGATGACAGTGAGAAAACACATTAGCGATCTCTTGTGCTGCATGCCGAGAGCAGCGAGTCCCAACCAAGGTGCTGCCGGACACCGGTGTCCAATGAGAGATCAGCATGGGAGCTGTGGGAAATTGTCAGAGTTCACCTAATTTGTCCGTAATATGTCAGTTCATCTTCTTTTGCGGTTGCTAGGCAATTAGGGCTCAGGGTTCGGGTTTGAGTTATGTATTTGAGATTAGGTATGGCCTTTTGAATTTAAAGTTGCGGGGGAGGTTGCGGTTAGGTTTATGGCTGGAGATGTTTCTATTGGTCGTATAGTGTAGCAGTTTTTATTCATATTTATTTAAACGTAAATAGACTTGAAATGTGAGATACGCAAGAGATATTCAAAATAAGGGACCAACTCCATTTCTTCGTTTCCCAAATGTTCCATAATTTCTTGTTTTGGTATTCCTGATATTTATGACTTCTCCTACGGAATTGTTATTTTAAGAGTTATCTCGATTTGAATGTCGATGCAGAGTTGCGTGCAATGACGGCCAAGGTCATTGATGCAACATCATTTATAAGGCAGAAATTTTCAATCTCTCGAGGGGGGTAAAAAAAAAAAAAAATTCTCAATGTGATGATATTATTTTTGCTACGTCCATCTGTGCCGTCACAGGCCGCACTCTCATTGTGCAAAACACACAGCATTGCCGGGCTTAACAGAGTTTTACATCTGAATGTTGGCTGGCGATGCGTGACAAAAACAGTTTAATCTTTTTGCAGAGTTGCACGCTCTTCTCAAAGAGTTATGATCCGCACCGGCATCTGGCCACCTTCCTCATCACTGTCATCCTCTTATCTGTTGGCGCACCGTCGCAAAACATACCCGGTACATCGGAAAAAAATGCACCTGGTATCATAAACCTGAATTATTACATCTCTTCAGCCCACCACAGAAACTAGAAAATATGATTTCTTATGAAAATGCTCAACTGCTAAAAAGCTAATATGCTAGTAATTTGTAGGCCAACTCATACCAATATAGCAAAAATCTGAGTGCAAAAATTGCTGAGGTAGATTGTTGAGATTTTAAATCTTGGCCTGTGTTGAGGTACTATTTCAAATGACAACTGATAGCATTCTAACAGCACAAGATCACAACCTGGGTTGATTCATAAAGTCAATGAATTGGCCTTGTATTCAGACACTTTTCAATTGGAATACCTAAAATGCTAACATACGACATTTTTTTGCGCTCTCAAATAGGCAACGCCAGTCCAAAAAGGCAACGTTTTAAGTTTTGCAATCTCTTAGCTACTGATACGTCCTAACACGCAAGCATTTACTATGTCATGGTGATAAGATGATAACATTTTCACCCCACATTATGTGCCTTTGCTACAATAAGTTGGGAAATATTGTAACTGGATTTAAGTTATGGAGCAACTCGGGTTCATCAGTAATCGAGTCGCCGAAGTTTATCCAACGAGGCGATCAGCTAATCGACGACGCCCCGCTCCCAGTCTCAATGAAGACCCGTCTTAAAAGCATCAAACAAGGAAGTCCTTGTGTCCCAACAAAGGCAGCCTTCTTCGTCAAAACCGCCCCAGAATTTCCTAGGCCACTGCTGCTGCTCTTCTTTGGGATATTTGGGGTCTTTTAATACGTTCTTGCTCGCCGCCTCACGAGCTGTGAGTACAAATTGTGACGTCGTTCCAGTAGAGTTTTCCAGAGGCGAGTGGCGGTGCCATTCCCATTTAGGGGGGGGTTATCCCCACTTCAATGCTGCTCTTTGAATGTCTTGATGCAGAAATTCCGGAACAAATCTGTAAGAAGCGAGATTAGAAATTTGGCCTCAAACAGACACTATTTACAGATGTGCATGTAACTATTGCGCACAAATCGTCTTAACCTTCAAGTTTCAAGCAAGTTCCAAATTACTGGGATTAAAATTACACATGAGGAGACCCCACCAGATTTCAAGCAAGTCGTTACTTTGGTGAAGCATGTCATAAGTCATTAACTCTTGCTTAATGACGTTTAATATTTGTTCACATGCATAGGTATAATGCTATGCTAACTGAGGAAATATATTGTAGATTTACAGTATTGCAATTACAGCTCTAAAATGTATTATTTAGTTATTTTTGTGGAAATAACCATCGAATGCCCTCCATAGATACACCGTTACACTTTCTTAAATAAGTAAAAGCACTTGAGTTGGTACATCCCGGCTGTTGTGTGCATTGTGACGCAACTTCAGAACGGAAGCAAACTGATGTTATTCATGCTAGCTAGTTATTAGCCCTGGTAGTGCGTCTAAAATACTTTTCCACCACTTATATTCAATAATACATTTTGATGTGCATATTTTAAAATGTTAAAGGTAAGTACCAATTTAAAGTTGAGTCTTTTTGATGCTTCAGCCAAGCAAGTGTCAAATGCTATACTTGGTCATAGAAACGTTATTCATCATTTCGGGCTTTTTTTTGTGGGCAGTTTCGGCAAGCGATCGGCAGGCAGTCTGAGGCGTGGATGTGAGTGCATCGTCCTGGAACCATCAGAGATGATTGTGGTGAGTCTCCCTGACTGAAATGTCTGTGGTCAAAGCAAATTTAACGGTATACGTGCTGGAATGCGTCCGCTGGTCGTGGTTGGCGAAGTTCTTTACCGACATACTTGTTACGTATTTGAAACCATACAACTTTAAAATAAATGCTGTATTTAAAGCATACAACTCTGTTTGAGAAAAATACACGTTAGGCCCACTCGAGACTCAATGCTTGATGTTAACAAAATAGGTCCACTAGGTTTGGTTACATGAGCAACATGTACTCTTACTTGTTGTCGTCATGTTTATGTAATGGTAGCCTCTCGAGCCGCTTCTCTCGAAGCATTGGCGTGCAGTGCTACCAAATAACAGCTGGCCGGCAGCGCGTCAGATTGCAACGGATCCCACTAATCTCCCTTTCGCAAGCCGTAATTGCTGTGCGTTGACTGAGCTATCACACGGCGCACCCCCAACACCAAGCCCCCCTTCCCCCTACTAAGAATAACACTCGCTGCCGCTGTTTGCTGTAATAGGTACAATCCAGCCCTCTCTAATTGCTGTTGTAGGATGCCTATGCTATGCTATTGCAATAGATCCAGATGATCCCTAACTTTGGAATAGACGTGCAAAAGCAAGGGGAGGAAAAAAAAAAATACACTTTCTCGTTTTGCATGCACCGAGATTTGCAACCGGAGACGGTTGTCATGGTAGCGGAAGAGGGAGATTTCAGTGGTGTAATCCCTGTCGCTGTCGGAATGTGAAGCGGAGAGGAATCAAAAGAAAAAAGAAAAATGAAGATAGAAGTCGTGAAAAGAGAATGACTGGCTCACTTTTATACTCTGAATTTTCTCTCTTTACCATGAAGTAGAAACCTGGATTTTAGCTTTTACAATTTTCCACTTTCAACCATTATCACTAAAGTCATTCAATATCACGCCTACAATTACGACCTGCCTTTTTTATTCACATATTTGATACAATATTTCATAAAACT
This sequence comes from Syngnathus leptorhynchus, assembly GCF_054491065.1. Classification (NCBI taxonomy): domain Eukaryota; kingdom Metazoa; phylum Chordata; class Actinopteri; order Syngnathiformes; family Syngnathidae; genus Syngnathus; species Syngnathus leptorhynchus. The sequence goes on along the minus strand of NC_141196.1, from coordinate 10,773,189 downwards.
GAATTGATTTTCTGACTGTTCATATTTGTTTCAGTGACTAACTACAGTTCTATCATGTTCCAGTAATCGTTTTTGACGTTTACTAAAATGTACGCTAGTCAAGTTTTGCCTCTGGTTCATACAGCACGTCAGTTCTGCCGGTGAACAGTACAAATTTGCGCAGGTCGCGCTCATCCAGCCTATGTGTCATCAAAAAGTGAAAAACCAAATCAGTCAATGGCAAATAGAAGATGACCTGAAATTTGTTTCATAACAGGTTAGCTCCGGTTGCACAAAATCGTTGTGCGTCAGGGCTGAGACCTTTTTTTTTTTTTTTTTTTTTTTTTTTTTTTAAAACAGCTTGATTAAAAAATAAGTTCTCCCATCACAGACAAGTTCAGGCATGGCACTGCCATTTCCCGACCCCCTGCTCCGGCATCCCTCATAATTGTCTTCTCTGCATGTTTCCCAGGTGGACTATATGGATGAGAATGAGGAGTACTTTCAGAGACAAGCCTCCCACCGCCAGTCCCGCCGCCGCTTTCGGAAGATCAACCAGAAAGGCGAGCGGCAGACCATCATCGACACAGTGGATCCGTACCCCGCCGGGAAGCCGCCCATGGCCCGGGGCTACCACACGGTGAGTTGAGTGGGGGGGGGGATAGGCTGCTGGTTTGTAACCCTTGCTGTGCTGGATATCACCGCTGCTGTTGCTATGTTGTTGTTTGTGCTGTTTTGTAGGATTTTAGAAGTAGCTCAGCTCACCCTGGTAGTTTTTTGTTGTTCTTGTAGTTGTCTCTTCCTTGCCAGATGCTCAGTGTTGTTCATTGAAGTGTCTTTTAACAACTTGTGTTGATAGCTTTCGCTGTAGTTTTTCTGCTAAGGTGTGTTTGTGTTCAAATGCGTATTTTTGCTTGAGCCTCCCTCTCTCATATTTCTATACATGGTAAACACTAACATGTAAGAAATGCCTGTACGGGTTCCAAAGTTCACTGAAAGTTGAATGTGATATCTTGTCTGTGTTTAGTATTTACATACTTGGAAGAATTCAAGGGAATGTTGTTTGTAAAAGAACAGCTGCTTGCCTGTGCAATGTTACACATGAACCTATTAGGTGAGTCACGAGTATTGGTGACGAGTTGACTGAACAAAAAGTAGTTTGTGGCAGCCCTGGTTATCTTCTGGGTAAGTCTAAACATCTCTTTCCTTACCTTATCCATGCCCGTTTCTTTTCGGCTTAAATCATAGTGGGGGTTTTTTTTTGTCACTATTCCTACCTGTTTTTTTGCATTATCAATCCTTTACAAGCCCATGCTTGAAACATGAATGCCACATAACTTAATGGAAATGTTGCTATTTCATCTGTAAACTCGGTTCATTTAGATTTGGGGCACATATAGTTTTTTTTGCATTGTACTGTAGTGTACAGTACTGCATGGTGAAAATCTTTTGAGTCTTTTCTTCCTGGGAATAAGAAGTGAGGCGTTCTCACAGTGTTCAGTCTGTGCATAGTGCCTTTCCTGTTCTGCACAATTTCACTGCATTCCGTACATTCCCGGCGTGTACCCGATCCCTCCTGGAACGCTATGAACACCCCCCCCCCTCCCCCCCCCCCCCCCCCACACACACACACTCTCCCCAAAAAGGGGAAGAATGCGGCAAAGGGCTGAGAGGCCGCGCCCTGTTTCCTAAATTTAGAGCAGCGTTTTTGGTCATGAAAAAGGCCTGCACTCAACTTTCTCATGGTCACTTCGTCGCACGCTGCACTCGAGGGATGAGAGCAATGGGAAGGAGGCAGGACACCATGGCAACCAAATGGTGACAAGGAGAAACTGAATGTACACTAATCTGATGTTCCCGCCTCATCTGCTGTTGGGGAACGTGAGCTTGAAAGTCTTAGGCAGCTGCAATTAGACAACACGCTTAACACCCACAAAAATGAAAATGTTCTCGTTAATTTATCCTTAAAACCTTGCAATGTTGTCACTCCCAAAAAATGCAACAGCAAATTAGAAATCTCGTAATAAAGTGCCACTGTAATATAAAGACATATTCTGGTTACTAATGAATTTTTTTGTATACATTTACTTTTGTTTTAATGTAGTATTTTTTTCATTTCAAATATAGATTGTGCTATCTATTTTATTTATTTTGTTATTAGCATTAACAAATGCCTATGTAACTGTTCTAATTTAGTTTCGCATTTGAACTCAAATGAATGAAGGCAGATGAGTCTTTGATGACCAACCTTTTCTTATTTTTTAAATTTATTTTTACTTTAATTTTATCCTAAAATTTGATTATGTGGCCAAATTATTTTTATTTCTTGGATTAGTTAATTACATATTGTTTTTTATACTCATTTATATTTTAAAATTATTCAATAATAAATCTAAACCTCTTGATGTTAGCATTAGCTAACGTTTATACATGTAGAAAACCTGGGAAAATTCTTAGCAATACTTTTCTGACCCTCGTGTGATGGCCTTTGATTTCACCTTTTTGTGTCATACCTTTTGCTGTGCGATTGAGTCATCAAATTCTACAATTTCAAATCTTTTCACATTCAGTTTGGTGTTCACGCTACTTCCAAAGCTTGAGCCCGCTTGGAATGTTTTGATAACTTTCATCTCTTCTCTCTCTTCTTTTCATGGCTCCTAGGAATGCAATAAGGTACCATACATTTCACTATTAATCATGTGTGTGTCGTGTTTGTGTTTGTGTTCCCTAGCAGTATACCTTCCATTCCATCCAGCTAGATAAACCAGCTCTCCGCTTTTACTGTAATAAAAAATGTCCACCCATTCGTCTCAGCCGCTATGCGATCTGCCCCATTCGCTCGAATATGAGAACGGATGGCGACGATACGCTTGTATGGCTCGTGGCGGCCTGTAAACGGGGAGATAATAGCCGCCGTTTAGCTGATTGAGGCACGTCTAAATAGTTTTTTATGTCTTGAGGCTGTGAGTGTTGCTAGCTGTATGTGGGTGTGGTTACAGCGTGCTACCAATTGTGGCCATCCAAACTTGATGCAGCTGTTTAATGGATGCTTTTATGCTTGATATTTTTTATGTTGGAAAACACTCAATGTGAAAATGTTTGTGCTGAATATGAGCCCACAACCAGAACTTAGTTAGTTCTTTGGAATGTCTATTATTACCATTTTAGTTTGAAGCTGCCATTTTGGGCAGGTTCCAATGACCCTTTTCAAACTCAGCCCCAATCAGTAGCTTCTTCAATAGCATCAATGCTAAATGACCATAATCCTGTAATTACGATTTTTATAAACATCATTGTCAAGTCTCACATCGTCGTTTATAGAGGTGTCTGGCGCCTACACCTGCTGCGAGACGGTCGACAACAAATCCGCCGCTGCTCTATTTTTAGCGCCGTCCTTTGTGACGAACCTGGGCACGACTCGCATACAAAAGCCGGCACCGGCTTGAAAATACGGCGGAGGAAGTGCTTGGCGGTGAAAAGCAGAGTGATTGAAGCGTGCTTTTCGTCACGTGATGCCAAACTAAAAATACGGAAGGTGTCTCCTTTACTGTCTGTGGCATACAATATTTTAGTGTCAAAGTCGCTAAAATATGCAGATGCACCCTACCAACGTTTATGCTTATTTATAGCACACCATCAAACATTAAAGCCAGGATAGAAATAGAACAGATATTTTTGGATGAGTGCCAAAAATGCAAATGAGGGGCAGGGGGTTTTACTGCAATTCGGCATCCATTTCGTCTCCCAACGCGCCGGCCTGACATTTGACGTGTGTTTCATGTTGCCGTTGACATTCAGCTGCTTTTTTTTTTATTTATTATTATTAACTGCAATGTATTTTCAAAAAGCTTGTCAGATGACATTTATTGAGTCGAGTTGGGGGACGGGGGGGGAGGGAGGAGGTGACAATCGCTACTGCTGTTATGGCACAATTGTTCGGTATGTTAGCCATAATTTGGGGTCTTACAGCTGTTGAAATAACATTTTAAAACACAAAAGTAGTCGTTGTATTCACATCAGGCATTGCGCGGTACTGTGAATGATAGCGACAAACTGTACCTCAACCAGGAGTTACTCTATTGTGAGTGTGAATTGCGTAATGAACAGTCCACGGAATTGGATGTAGAACAACATGTCTACTGTATGAGCAGGCAAGAGTGAACAACAGCAGGAATAGTCAGCAGCATTTTATGTAATGTAGCTAAAAATAATACTGTACGTGTCAGGTATCAATAAAGAATCTATAATTTTTATGTGGGGAATTTCATGAACACCAGCAGGGCTATCAGCAGTCTCATGAGAATTGTACTTGGGGCAAGAATAGTCAGCAGCAATGGATTGTATGCGGCAATCAAACTATCAATATATCAAGAAACGATCTATAGATAAGCACTTGAGAATTTAAAAAAAACACCGCCACTTTTAGATTACATATAGAGAAGAGATGTGAACGGGAAGAGCAGCAAGATTCGTCAAAAGCACCGAATGTAGCAAAAACATATAGATGGTAACACATAGTATCCATGCAGTTCGGGATTAAATATACACCAGCAATTTTTACATGCAGTGAGACTAGTCACTTGCGTCATGAAAATAAATATACACGTACCGAGAAGGTATATAGATGAGCAGTTGAGAATGAAGCAAACTACTGCAGTTTGTATTAATACTTGTTTCCTATTGCTACATGTTGCCGTGGCTAATAGTTGTGCTTCATTTAGCCCATTGCATTGGTTAAACATTGCATTGTTTAACCACACTAGTTAAAAGTCATCCTTGTCTCAGTTAAGTCTAGAACATTTCGCCCCGAGCAAAGCTAAACGACGTCCGCTTTATGACCTAAGCACACCTTGTTCCGCAACCCCAATCGGAAGCTTCTAGTTACATGTTAACCTGAAACGCGACGGCTCGGAACTACCTGCCTGTGTGGATGATTAATGCTACCAGGCGGGTCGTGCGTTTGCCCCCGCCGTCAACCTGCAAAGGGGCAAACCAAAAAAAAAAAACATTGGCTGTCTGTACTAGTGCTGATTATTTCCAGGCAATGGCAGCGTGATGAATGAAGTGGTCCCTGGGGGACGGGACGCAGTCTGGTTATTATTACGTCGTCTTTCTTGCGCTAACAGCGCTATTTAGATGTGTACGAGAGTTACATAACCACAAATCTTTGCTTTTGAGGGCCAGACATGCCCAGAAGTGTTTGATGTAGGTCGTAGAATGTTATTGTGTGATTCGTGTTCTGGTTAGTTTGTCCAGTTGGTTTGTCAAAGCACTCCATCAACACGTTTTTTTTCCCCCCCAATATATTATTACGTCTACCTTTCTAGAACTCACAATAAATCCGGTTTAGAGAATTCACCCAAATGAGCCCCAGTTGGATGCAAATATTCTAGTCAAATTAAGTTTCTCTGTTCGTTAGCAGGAATAGACTACTGTATATCAAATGCTGCTGTAAACGTAAAAGGTAGGGAGAGAGATTTGGTCAGGGCTCATTCATGTCTGAATATTATTAGTGATTCCCACGTCTCCGTTAGATTTCTTCACCTCATGAAAATCAAAAGTCCTTTTTACGCAGGTGCCGTTTTGGCACCTCATCTTCTTCCGTATAAACCAATAAGATAACTTTGGAAGTAATAACACTAAACGTACTCACTTGCACGGTAGAACACTGCTTCAAGACACTTATTACTGTACATGGTGATTTGTGTGCGCGTCTGCACATGTGCTAAACATGATAGACATGCCTACCAAATCTTATGTCATAAATTCACTGTCAGGGATGAATTTTCCTAAAATTTCAGGAAGTTCTTGTAATTTTGTGTGTGATAATGAGTTATCAAACATTTTCACAATGATCGGCCTAAAATCACATTTATGTCAGGTTTAGCATGTAGCGTCTGTTAAGTCTCCACATACTACGCTGTTTAAATTTGGTAGCAGTCGAGAGCCAGACTGGGATCATACAACTGACTACCCAAGTGTCATATTTTTCATCACTGTCTCTTCCTCTTCCACATTTAACCGGTGGTTAATCAACGGAAAAAAACAAGAGGGGATCATCACATCATCAGGAGGTTTTGATATTCCCTCAGCGTGACCCCCCTTCCACCTCCATTGTTGTTGTAGTGATGACGCTATAATGATATGCTAGGCTTGTACCCCCCCTGAGCACCTGAGCTCTTTTTTGTTATGGTTTGAAGCATTACATCATGGTGAGTGGAGGTGGGGGAGCTAACGGGGACAGCAAGCTGCACCCCCTTCCCCCAATCCGCAAATGTCGGCTAGCAAGGCTTTGTCTGCCATGCTTTCTTACTGGAAGAGACAATGATATTATTTGTCTTTTATAATGAACAGGAACAAGAACAGGGCTTTTTTTGTGTGCGTGTGTGTTTTTTTTCTTTTATATTTCAATGAATTAACTTATTAACATTTACTTGGCAATTCTTGAAAATAACAAGTTGATACTTTTTTATCATCAACTTATCCTTGAGATACATTGGTGAAATTAAAATGATCAAAATCCACATACAAATTTGGCAGAGTGTTTTGCGTTTTTCCAAAACGTCATTTGTAACCACCTACCCACCTACTTTCAGACAACGATCAACATTTTTGCGCACTTTTTGACTTGTTACACATGAAACCATTAACTGAATTAGAATTTCTAATACTTTTCTGTTCTGGAATAAGGGGATAGAAACTTTTGTTTTGAAACTATTGTTTGTGACAGGGACAGTCTTATCCTTAAAGGGGGATTAATTTTGACACTAAATATGAAAACTTGATGTGACATTGCGCGGTGATGGGACGTTTCACTTCAGCAATCTTCTGCAAAAGCTTGATGTTGGAAAATAGGCTCTGAACCTCTGTGTTTTGTATTCACAAGTTTTATCTATCTATGAGTCTTTCCTTGCTCTTATGATGTAGTATGTGCTCAGACATTTTGGGCCTTTCCACCAATTTGTTACCTTTGTCAGTAGCCGTTTGTTTTAGGGAAAACTCATTTCCATGCAACGGATAGATGGGACATCAGCCAACGAAAACCCATTCAATTTTGGTGCGCATCCAGAATGTTTTTGACTTGTTAACAGTGAGAGACGTGCCTTGTTTAAGCACTAAAAAAAGTAGCTTGGTGCCGATCCAAATTGGGATTGCTTGGCCTTGGCGGAGGTCTGCACTGTACTGATTGGCAGTCTCGAAGACCTCGTTAGCATTCGCAATGTCAAAAAGACCTTGTTCTACATCTGTCTCATCAGAAGGTTCGTGTCTCTCTTCTTCTAAGGTATCTTTGATAGGTTAAAACTTCTTGAAAGACTCCTGGAGATGACCAAAATGGTCGTTTCAATCCAAAATGGCAGATTGATGTAGAGAGTCGTCTAACGACGTTGCAAACTATGCTGCAGTATTAATTGACATTCAAATTTGGTTCTCACAAAATACATACATATATATATTTATTTGAAAGAGCCTCCGAAATGCCCAAATATATAGATTTAATGAACCTCGGAAATGCTCAAACTGAGCTTCAAACGGCTCTCGACGAGGACAAATGTTGTCCCCCATTTTTGGACCCGCCAATTCTGGCTGACAGAAGAAGCGAGGTGACACTTTTCTCCCAGTCCCCTCCCGCTTAGCTGTTTCCGTTGCCACGGCAACCGTTGTCTCCCGGAGGGTGTGCAAAGCAGTGACGGGAGGGGCCGGTTGCCAGGACGACCCCAGCTGAGAGGCAGAGTGACATCATTGCTCCTTGCAAAAATTATTTTATACCGAGCTTCTTTTTAGCACCTGATTTTTTTATGAACGTTTTTTTATTGTTGCCATGACAACCGTCTCCAGCCAAGAGACGTAATAGAGCCCACTCTGCTTTCTCCTTCTTCCGTATCGGCTCCTCTTTCCATCCCTTCTGTCTGGGGGCGTCCGTAAGGAAGGAGGCGCTTAAAATACTAACCCCAGCACCCCTCCTCCTTCTTCCCACTTCACCACAGCCGCCATCCCCTCCTCCACCCGTGACACATATGAACCCACCCACCCAACCATCCACCCCCCGTGCTGGCAAACAAACCGCTGGCTTTTTTTCCTTTTCCTTTTATAATGTTTTTTTATTTTAGAAGGATGCTCCATTCTCCCGTCGCCATGGAGGTGAGGCGGCAGAGGAAAAGCAGTGACTGAAAGACGTTTTTTTTTTTAACCTCAATGCTTCCCACTCATTATTTTTGGGAGGTATATTCTCCGGACTGGATTTTAACGTTGTCGATTTGGAGCGTCTAATCTAGTAATCTAGCGGATACTCCCTTCAGGGAAGGGGGGGGGGGGGGCAACAGGAGAGATGTTAAATGTTGGTACATTTTGAGCCCCGGAGAGGACTGTTATCACCATGAAACCGTTAGCAGCAGCGGCGGTAGACAGCAATGGAGTGCCGAGCCAGCAGGATAAAACGCCGGTGAGTAGCAGCGCGATGCCGACGTCCGGCCGCGTCCTTGACCCTCCCCTCGTTGGGGAACGAGGCCGGCGCAGCCTGGGATGTGTGTCAGTGTGTTGTAGTAGAAACGGACACCATGTGCTTTTCTGTTACGCGGCCACGCAAGTCATTCATAGCCGTTTTTAGGGAGGTGGCAGGAATCCAAGATCAAAATGCTGATATCATGCTCTTTTGGTGGTTGTACATTTTATCTGATTTTATCCAAGCAATGGTAGGCTAATTATTGCACTCAAAGGATCCCTGTTTACCCTTCTCTAGTGCAAAGATGGTAGGTAGCTAAGGTGTGAAAAAGCAGCAGGGAGAAAAAAAAAAGCAGAACCTTCAAAGACACCACCCCAAGTGACAAGGCGCTTCTCACTTCAAGGTACAAGCATGCCAGTTAAACCTATCGCAAAAAATTACAACCTACTTGTGACTGAGCACATTTCAGTCGAACTGACAGTGACTTAAATTGGGGAGCAACATAACCAAATTGATGGGACAATTTCATCTTTGAGCAACCTTTGGAAATGGACCTAATGAGCTTAAAATGGCAGATTCCAAAGAAAATAGCAGACTTTGTGACTTTCCGTGGTTCCGCTCATAATAGACATGCCTACCCAGCAGATTGTTGCAAAGTGTCTGCAGGAGGCTGAATTGTCAAAGAAACTGCTTCATTATAGTCTTGTTTTTGATGGTGAGGCATCAAACTTTGACATCATGCTCCACCCATATGCAATGGTAAAAAATTTGAATAATTTCTAATTACTACTTCATTTGGCTCAAATTCGGTAGCAAGGGCACTAAATCTCTTAACTGTCTAACTTGAAGTACTTGTGATAGTCATGTATACCAAATCTCATGTTGCTAAGTGAAATTAGCTCCTGGGGCACAATTTTAAAGCTATCATGCTAGAAGCCTGGCTTAGCCCACTATGTATGTCAGTGTTGTAGTAGAAACGTACACCATGTGCTTTTCTGTTCTGCACACGTACATCATCTGCTTTTTAAGAAAAGTGCAGGCACTGGACTGTTGCCATGGTAGTGTAAGCGTGACGTACATTTTGACATGTCGTAATTATAGCTACACTAACGTATTTTTTTTACTTCAACGTAACACATTGTATATTTATTACTACCAATGGTGTCGAAAAGCAAAACTGTTAAAGGTGATATAGTTAGAGTATAGAGATAGAGGTTTTGCGCCAGTGTTCCGAATGTGAGTCAAATGGTTGAAGTAAAAGGCTTTGATATCACTTTCTAACCCTTGTAAGGATTTATAATGACGGCCGTTTCCTTCCCATCAGGGTCATAGAGTCTGTGGTGTCGCTATCCCTGGTGCTGAAACGTATCTGGTCCCAGGCTCTGAGACCACTTGAAGGCATTGATCTCTTGTCGTTTGTCAACACCAACAACTGTGTTCGTCACACCCAACCGCCCACGCAGGCCATAAGTCGTCCCCCGTCCCCCCCCCCCCCCCTGTATATTGTCATGTTCACAAGTGACATTCACAAGTGACAACAAATCACTGTAATGGTGGCAAATGCATCATCGTCCCTGCAGTTTGTGTGTTTCAGAGGCTTGATGGGGCCACAAAAGCGTCTTGTATGTACGTACATATTCTGGTTTTAATCAACCACCGTCGATTTTACACCGTGTTGATAAACGGTGGTTCGCTGAACCCTGTGCATTTCATTTTTTACTAGCTGGTGGAGTAGCGTTATGAATTGGTTGATAGTTACTATTTAGGGTGATGGTTAGGCAGCCTAGCCAAAAACATGTTACGGTTTTGGAGCTTATGGGTAGTGTTAGGGGTTATTAGTAGCATCGTGTTGGGTCTAATGTTTGATTCAGGGCTTGATTTAAAGGTTAGCCTTAATGGGTGGATTTTAGGGGGTTCTTGTTTTTTTACTAGGCATTGGGTACGCACTGATGCTGTGTTGACAACTTCAAATCCTAACAAACAGTCCACAAGACAAAACTTGGTGTCATTTTCCCTTGTTAAACTGGACCCTTGACTGCTGACTCAACACTTTCCAGGGAACTGTAAAAATGAGCGCTGCCGTAACATTTATCTTGGTGTAAAAACAATATTGGGCACATAATGCACAGTGGCTGCACATGGCTTATTCTCTGCCGCTCTTGTTTGCAAGGGGAGCCCGCTTATCAGCTGTCACACTCCCTTCATTTGATTGTTTCCCTGTGTCGTTAGCATATTTATTGTGGCTTGTGTAAATATACGCTCAACCCGGCAGGAAAGGTGTTGGGCCGAGGGGTAAACAGCGGCCGGCACCGAAGCTTTCTTACTGTAACCGTGACAACGTGGAGGAGAGAACCTAGATTTAACACAGTTTTCAAAACAGAATCAGTAAAGGCTAATTTCCTAAATTGATCATACATACGCTTCATTAACGCAGTAAGGTTTTTGACGATATGTCAAAAAGATGTCAATTCGGTCAAATTGTTATGCAAGTGACGGTTTGGACGGTGGCAGCTCCGTGTTATTGGGTTGGGAACTACCTTCAATGATTTGATGATAGATTTGCCTTCAACCAACAAGATCCCAACAGAGTTGCCCCCCTCTACCCCTAACGGTAAAAGTGGTCACTAAAGGCATCATGTTTAGTCATGCGAACTTCAACACAAAGCAGTTTATGTAAATGTGGTACAACTGACACATAAGGTCAATTTGGCTACCTGCTGACCATTACACAGAGGGCAAAAACCCTGTTAGCATATAGGGCCAATTTAATCAGACATACTGCCAAAAGAGGCGTTAATCTCTTGATCCCTAAGGCTGAAGACAGCCGACCGCACGGTCAAGAAAACTCTGCCAGACTCTGACGTCCTTCAACATTTTTTCATTCAGCCACTCATTTCCTTTCCTCGAGTCCTTCAAAGACAAAGTTGTCGTTGAGATTTTATCAAATGTGCACCACATATACGACACAGATGGCAACATTAAATTGTGAACCATTTTTAGTTTTCGTCCTTGAGTGTGAGCTGAGTCTGCTGGGCAAATTTGATCACTTGCCTTAAAACACAAAACTAGTAAGTCCAGAGTCAGTTTGACTTACAACTTGGAACTTTGTAAGTACGTCAAGTAGACTCAACCCACCCCAAAACATTCTACTTCATTGCTGCCACATTTGAACAAGATAATTCTACTCTAATGGGCAACGTTAAAGTGTAAAATGTTGTAGTATTTGTCTGCCAGTATTACTTGGCGGCATAATTTGATGACGGAAAAAAGAAACAGCTAACCGGGGCTAGCTTGGAGTGGGTCAGGTTTTAGGTTATGGTTTAGTATTAGGGTTAAATTCTTGAGATGTGATAATTGATTGGAGGCTAGACTTTAGGTTGAGTTGTTTGGGTTTTGGGGTTGGTTTAGGGCATTTTTGATGCATTTGGTTAACTTCTAGTGGTCTTTTAACAATAAACTTGTCCTTTAGTTTTTTTCTGATTGGTACCAGTTTTGAGACCAGTATCAGAGCCAAGTGATTCCCAACTATCGTTATGGACCACGAAGGATTATGCGGTGTATTTAATTTCAAAATCTATTTTCTACTAATAACATCAAATTGTTCAATTGCACAGAACTATAGAAAGAGTCAAAAACATTAAAATTATTGTACACAGTAAGATTAAAATGACAAATTTCTGAAAAAAAAATTAGAATTGTTTTAGTATGTATACTTTTCGGGATATTTTTGTGGCATTGTGCCGTGAGGGTTGTACATAAAACGTGCCATTGGTAGGAAATACTGTCAAGTCCATTTTTATTTATATAGACCTTAATCACAAACACACCTCAAAGGGCTTCACATGGCTACAATTGACAATTTTTCTCGACGTCCCCTGTTCTTGACAGAGAGAGGAACAACACAAAATTGTGAAACATTCTAATTTCCGTCATTGCGTAATGGCAACGTTTAATGATTCACCATAAATCCCCCCCACCCTTCTATTTGCAGCTTTAATTTGACAATCAAGCTATAAAATCTAATATTGTGTGCTCTCCCGCCTGGTGGAAATGGGTCTTGCCTCGCCCTGCCCTCACACTTCACTGGATGCTCACTTTAGCCTCTCGTGGCCGTAATGGACATCTCGCAGTGATTCTCCGGTACCATAGCTGGGTGCTAAATAGATTGAAAGGCAGCCCCCGCGCTTCCCATCCCACTGATCTAGGTCATTAGGTCTGCAGTGTAATTTAAGGAGCACCACATCTGCTCACATGTAGGCCGCGGCTAGCTAGTGAGTGAGCTCTGTTGCTCCAGCAGTAGCAGTGAGCCTGGCTTAAGTCAACTTTCTCCCGAGCCACCCCGTAACAGCTGATTGGACACATGCTTTTCCATTTGCCAGACAAACTCCGGGACCGCATCTCACCCTTCGTAACGGTAGGATCAATCAAGGCGATTGTTTCTGTTGCGTGTTGTCCGAGCAAGGCGGTCAATGGAGCACATGCTTACGGAGCTATCATTCGCCGGCTTATTGACCCACAGACAGATGACCTAAATGAACGGAGAGAAAGGATTTAATGTTTTATTATCCTCTTTACCAATGGGGGAGGGTCTCGTGGTTGGCGGACGCTTTCACTGTGATTGTGGAAATCACGCAGGGGGGGGATTGTAATTATCGGGTCAGTCGGGAAAACTCTTATTGACCGGCTCCTTGCGACCAGTCTTTCCTACTAGTTAAGATGTCTACTTCCTGTGTGATATCAGCTGTCAATGGCCACAAAAAAAAAACAAATGCTACTCACTACAGAGTTAACACGGAGATAATTGTGTAAAAATGCACAAAAGTAGAGATACTGATTCAACTGTAGCTAAGTTAGTTTAAAAAAAACTCACTGAAATGCACCGATGAAATATGAAAATGAATAGTGAATTTTATACAGTAACTGCTTTGATGACTAAGCACAATACCGTATTTTCCGGACTATAAGGCACACCTTCAATGAATGGCCCATTTCAAAACGTTGTACATTAATGCATCATGTCAGATTTTTAATCCAAATCAAATCATTCTCCATTTTATCTTTTTTATTTCAACTTCAGATGCAACAAATTACTTTATAATCACAAAATAATGATTCATAGTCTTTTTGATTCATGATTCATAGTCTTCAGCGGGCCACTTAAGATTGATTTCATGACACAATGCTTCGGGCCAGTTTAAATTTAGGAATTTGGTCCATATATAAGGTGCACTATCAGCTTTTGAGAAAATTTTAGGTTTTTAGGTGCGCCTTATAGTCCGAAAAATACGGTAACTTCTCTGCCCCAAAATAGCTTTCATCTTACTAATTTGCATAGTGCTCATATAACCCACATAACCACAATTCATGTCAGACACTGAATGCTATTCAACTAGCTCGCATTGGAATGAACTTTTATGGTATCAGAATGTGTTCAAATAGCTTTGCTAAAGTATGAATTGATGAGGTTTAATGCTTAAACATCATTAAGTTGTGGTTCGCACACTTTTTAATGTGAAGTATTGCACTGTGAGAGTTTATTCCACTTTGATCAGGTTACAATGTTTTTCAATTTTAAATTTAGGCAACACAAACTCAGTATGACTTTTAAAGCTTCAACCATTTAGTGCACTCTTTGTTTATTGCGACTTATTGTACTGTATTGCAGTAATGTGTTCAATTTAGTTTAGATTAAAAAAAGCCAGTGGTAATTTTAAACGCTGGGTAGTGGGGGAAAAAAAAACTCTACATTATTTCATCTGTTTAGAATTACTCAAGTTAAAAAGCAAAACAGTTCTGCTTATCTTACTGCTATACAGTACATGCGAATCACGTGATCGAACAGTTGAAAAGTGGTTCACCGGGTCAATGCGTATGAATATTTCACACCGCCTGCTGTTCTATTTACCGAATTTATCGAGATGATCCCCAGTAGGCAGGCCTGCTGTGCGTCTGGCGATGTGGTGCACCATCAATATTACATCTGTGCGCCAACCGCCATTCCAAATGTGGCGTGCCAGGAAATGGGCCAATTTCTAAATGTCCCCAGAGTAAATATGCTGAATCTCACATATAATCTAGATATAGAGGGTAAAAAATTAGTAAAGTGGCTTTGTCTTCTGGAGAAAAAACGAAATCTGAAAAATGTGTCAAAACTTGAGACTTTAGTCCTGTCATTTCCTCACACATGGGCACTGTCCCGTTTTTTATTACAGGAAAAAATGAGAGCGCTATCAAGTCATCTCCCGTGCACTGGAGGTTGGATGTGATTGCTCGGTGTCAAAAATTTGCCATGTTGTTTAATTATCTGGCCGGCTGCACTCGCCAAATTGGTGGACCGGAGCGATTCGTCCTTGGTCAAAAACTTTCCTCAAGCCATTGTCTTCCTCGTCTGCTTCACTACACCCGGACCGCCGTCGACCGAGCGTGCCGTTATTATTGTTTTTTTTTGCGCCCCAGACACTTTTGTGCTAGTGCGAGAAATGTTCGTTACATGGGATAAACTACCTGATAATGTCATCCCCAAGAAAGTAAAAACAAATGACAATATAAAAAAAACACATTGGCGCACTAAAGCCCCTTTAACGCTAACTGTAAATCATTTTTTTCCCCTGCGTCACGGCTCATACACAGATAGAAGGGGGCCGTTGTAACGTGTGCAACGATAATAGAATACATTATAAAGCCATTGTTTTTTTACAAGAAAAAGTACAATTTGCTCTTAGATTTTGTAGAGGTCTCAATCTAGATACTATAACTACTAACTATAATAATAATTCAGTTTGGATCCATCTTCCAAGTTTTGATGTTGAAATGGCATGGATTACAGTTGAAATAATGTAATATGCATTGCTGCCCTCTAAAGGACCGGAGTGGAATGGCGTTGATGCCCATTGTCGATTACATGCGTCTTCAGTTTGCTTTTGCGGCTTGTCTTAAATGTATATATTTACACGTTCTATTTTCACGATCATCTGACGTAATTTAGAGACAGGTGCTTTTCAGTAATCTAAAGGCTGCTACAATTACTCAGATAGATGAAAAAGGGTCAAACAAACCAACTATACAGTCATGTGCTGACGCTTACATCACTCGCTAGTTCAGAATCCACCTTTTCAAAGCCTTAGTCACGACACTCGAGTAGAATGTGAGACCTCAAGTGGAGAAAAATAATATCTGCAGCCCACAAGTACTTGGTATTGTGGTTAATTATGACAAATACATTTTTTCCCAATAATTCATAATTCTAAAAATATTCAATAGCCACAGCCGTGATCATGGAGGTAACAAAAGGCATGTGATGGATTTAATGCCTGGGTTGCATTGGATTGCTTTATTTTCTTGGCCTAGAAGTGTTTTTTGTAGAAATAATTGACTCATCTGATTCTAACTTTGCTATCACAGTAGCGTACGTTAGTGATTGAAGACGTGGCAGGCCGACATGCTTCCAATCGTTCGCATGACATCCTTTTCATTCATTTTCATCCTTTTTACTGTATGAATTCTTCCAGTGAGTGTTTGTCTCCGTTAGAGCCACGTTCATTACGCACGGTCTCCCAGTGCGTCCCTCGCTGTAGGCCCTGCGTCGCCATACTGACGTGTGTCGTGTGTGTGTGTGCAGTTACCCGCAGACTTCAGCCGACTTCATCTGGCCGACGGCTTGCACCCACAGGTGACGCACGTGTCCTCCAGCCACTCAGGATGTAGTATCACCAGCGACTCGGGAAGCAGCAGCCTGTCTGATATCTATCAGGTGAGGCACGGGGGAAAACGGGGCCGCCCCGCCGCCAAAAAGCCCTCCATCAGACGGCTGGGCGGGCGGGCGGGCGGTCCCGACTGCCGCGTTCCTTTGCGTTGGTCAGTTCTTTTCTGATAGCTAGGTGTGAAGGTAAGTAGAGTGAACCCACGCGTTTTTGCGCTTTGCTATGAATGACTTCACCGGTTTTGCGTCCACTTGGATTTTTGCTTAGCTTGTTCTCTGCAAGCTGGTTATAAAGCCAAGGCTAAGAGGAAGGTCGTAATTGGAAGTTCTGCCGCTTGACAGAGAGATCTTTGAATGTCGGGGAGGAGTTAAGTTTAGCCCGAGTTGTTGTGGGAAACTATGGAGAATTTTAGTACCTCCATATAGTGCAAAGGACGATATGTTGTGGTTTGTTTAAACGTCATGCTTGTCTTTGTCTTTGTGTATTTTCCTGGTTGGTGTTTTTGTAAAGTTTACAGAGGATAAAGCATTGGGGCGGGAAAAGCGACAAATAGTTTTACTTTTGCGTAAATTCAATTCAAATATGGCGGTTGGAAACAGCATGACAATTAAAGAAAAAAACATCAACTGTATCTCTAAATGCTGATATTTGATATGTTCATGATTACAAAGCTTTTCTATTTATGGATACTTTCTCCACGTTTTTTAAATGTGAGAACTTTTAAAGGTTTGACTGATGCAGCATTTGAAATTGATGGATTAATGAAGGGTATTTTTAATAAAAGAACTCAAAGTAGCATCGTCATCCCCGCCGGCATAAATAAAACGGCTTAAGTGAGCGCAGAAATCTTGCGCCAACTAATCCTCTTAATTCCTACGCATCTTAACACCGCCGCATTCTTTGTGAGTTCCATTTCACAGTCCACACACACACACACACACCATCACTCGACATCAACCTTGTGCGTGTGCTTGTGTTATGACAGGCCAGTGTGTGACAGTGATTTTAAGGCCATCTGGCAATTGCGCACACAGTCAGTTTACGGTTCCTGACGCTGCTTTTAAACTCAACCATTATTATTATTATTATTTTTACATTTTTGAATATTACCACTATTATTTTTTTGTGTATATTTTGCCTTTTATGTACAGTAATTTAAAAAGTGTTTGTGTATCGTTCATATACCTCTATATTTTCTCTTCATATTTTATTTTAAATTTGTCATTTTTTGTAGATTTTTTGTCATTAACGTCATATTTTTATCTTAATATTTAATGTTAGCTTTTCTGCATTTAATACCATATTATCTTCGGGAACCTCACCGTATTAGCATTACATTCAATATTTTTCTGATACCGTATTTGTGTCTTTTATTTGTTGCATGTAAGGCGGATTGTCTATCAAGATCAAACATTGGGTTTGAGAATGACAGCTTACAAATGACTGTTAGTTAAAGAAAAAGATTGACAAGTAACATGTAATTGCTGCGCTATAATCACCCCCTGACCCCACAGCCGGTTTATTTTTAAGAGCCCACAGTAGGGGGGGCTCCATTGCACATTTCCGCAACAAACGGGATTATATGACACCTTGTTCAAAGAATGGAAGACTACGTTTACCCTTACCAGCCAGTCCACGACAACAGTCCCATTTCACCAAGCTCGTTGGCTGATAGGTCTACACACCCAGGAAGTTTATTTGAACATCTGAGCTGTATTTGGGTTTAAGCGGGCACTTTAAATGGTTTGCGCTCGCTCCCATTTAACATTTTATTGATTTATTCTAAACACGGACACATGCCCAGTGATAAGCGGGTGGGCACTCTTTTCCAACCACTTATCTATCTCAGTCCCATCAAATATTTCATTTTTTTATTGAGTTGTACAGGTTTGTAGGGCAGTTAATCGAAAACTTATCATGGTTTCTTACAATGATTATAATGGTATAATCAAAGAAAAAATGAATGTGCCAAACAACGCTCTGCGTTAGCAAGTTCCTGCATTGTAAAAGTACCCTGAATGCATCTGTTCTGCTTGCAGCAACCATGTGACATGTTATTCTCCTCTCCCTGAGCATGCCATAAGATGTTTTATGACACCCCAGTGGGAGTTTACTGAAATAAGCTTCGTTTTGGAAAGATTGCCAGCTTAACTGTGAATTGATGAGCTAGCAAGAGCGAGCATTAGAACTCATGAGAGGCATTTATTGTCCAAAAATGTATATTGGCATGCAAATACCGTAGAATCCTACACACAAGCATGTAGCAGACATATTTACTTCCTAATCAATTTAATAACAATATTAATAAAGTTCAGTCACAACTACTACTCTCGTCTTCAAAGCATGCACCACATTAGCCCTAAGGCCAAAGTGCACACAACAGGAAGTTATTGTTTTTTGTTTTTTTCATCGCTAGTATTTTAAGAATTTATTTACCTGCTCCAATAATCCAGTTCATTAATTCAGATTTCAAAATCAATCCAAATAACCTATAATCACCCAGCTAGGTCACATTAATGCAGTAAAAAATATTCATCTCGGTCCCTTTTTTAATACACAACCTGGTATTTGAATATGAATGTGTCGACATTTTATATCCACTGTATGTCAAATTCAACATGGAAAACTCAACAAAAATAGTGAAAAAACAAACAAATATTCATATAGTGTTCGAAATCCCAATATTCTAAGTACTGTTCTTTAGTTTAGGGGTTTTTAAAATTCACCACTTGTATTATTGTTTGACCGCAGTCTCCCCTCAGATAAAAACATAACTCGTTTCGAATGATCCATTGGATACAGTGTGGTTTTTAATAGTTACTCTTGAGTGCCCAGAAAACAATCTGTTTCTTACCTCGTCGGAAAGTGCTGACTTTGGAGATATTTTTGAATGGGACGCTCCAAAAAGCTTGATTACTGATGAGAAGCGTTCTTACAGTCGCTGTCAACAACACGACACGGATGTGTGTATTTTGTGCGTTCGTGCTTGCGTGTGCCTGAATAAATGATGACACTGGTCCTTCACGCAGCCGTTGAAAGCATTGATCCAAGAATAGCCCTGATGAAATATTAACGCCCAACTTTAAATGGCGGCTGCACATTGGTATAGATTTAGGATGACAAAAGGCGGGGCCCGCAACACATGGATAGGCACCCTTTGTTTAAAGGTGACTCGACATTTACGCTATGATTTGTCCAGATTATAGTTTGTGCCAAATGTTTTTTTGTTTGGGGTCTTTATCTCCTATTATCATATTTTACATCATGTCATTTTTTTAATATAATACTTATTTATGTTGTATTTCTCGAATATCTAATCTTAACATTAAGTATTGTTACTATTTGGTTTGCTACTATTTTTGTTGAATATTTGAGCAGTTTTGTATTGTGATAATTGGATGTTTTTCCGAATTTCAACCCATTTTTCCCCTATAATTTATTTTTCAAATATGTTTGTATTTTTTTTTCAATATTAAATGTAATATTTTGAGCATCATCACACCTAATATTTATACTTGTGTTTTTCCTTTGCATATGGAAATCACTGTCATATATTTCCTCTCGCGATAATGGTGACATCACTGACTATCATAACTGTTTATCTTGCATTAATGGTGATTAAAACAAAAACAAAAAAATTGAAACTTCTCATACGGGCTGGCCCCACCCACTGATGGGTCCACGCCCAAACGTCCTCGACGACCTGGTGTTGATGAATCATTCATGAGCTTCTCTGATCTTGTCTCGCATTTGAAGATGACACGAGAAGACGAGGGCTCTTGGCTACTCCTTACCTTTAAAAGTGTGAATTGTGACCACAATGCGTCTAGCACTGGAATTTTGCGGGAATTTTGCCAAGATTGCATTTTTTCCCATGGCCAATGAGGTGAGCTTGCAGAATATGCTAAGACAGCCATCTTCCTTCACTACAGTATTTTGTTTACTTGATAGCACCAAAGCTGAACTAATTGCATCACGGCATTCAAAGAACGCGACGTTGCCGGGAGGCTCGGCGCTGACTCGGGGGCTTGGGAAGCGCTTGGGAGTTAATGAGCTTGTCTCTATGCGCGGCAGCGGCAGCCTGTTTGTCATGCAGCGCTAGAGCCGGCGTGTGGTTGTGTGCTGAGAAAGTGGTCGAAATGGGACACGTTTTTGCAACGCACTTTTGCGTAGACTTGGAGTTGTTGCTTTACTGGAAGCTGGAGCATATTTGAAGTTAATATTTTTGGGGGTTTTTCAGAAATATTGAATGTTGTACTTTTTTTTTTTTTCATTAATTTTGGAAATATTTGTCAGTCAAATTGGACATGTTTTTAATATTACAGAATGTATTTCATTTATATAATTTATTCCAAATTTGTTTTTGTTTTACTTTATTGACAATTGCTACTACTATATTTCTTGTATCTAAATTTGGTTATTTTATTTTTCTAAATTATTTTCATGTAGTGTTGCTAAATATGGTTTTGTCTTTAGTCTTAGTCAATTGTCTTTTTAAATAGTTGTTTATTTTTGCTCCATTTATTTTTGTACTTTAATCTATTTTCCATTTTTTGTGATATTTGAATATATTGTATCTATTTATTTTTAGTCCCATTTTCTCAGAACATTTGGTTTTCCTTTACAACTTGAGACATAACGCTCTGTAACCCAGTTTTGCATGAGCTTGTAATTGCTGTTTGGTTGGAATCTGTAGATTCGTATTGTTGATTTTTTTGATTGATTGGGTGAGCTGAGTAGTGATGGCAGGATAGCGCTTTACTATTGGTCAGGACTTCAACCACACGTCCAAAATCCCAGGCAACTTTTAAAACCATGACGGTTTCTTCTCCCCCTTCTAGGCCACCGAGAACGAATCGGGTGACATGGACCTGAGCGGCCTGCCTGAGACTGCCGTCGACTCTGAGGAGGACGACGATGAGGAAGACATTGAGCGAGCGTCAGACCCTCTCATGAGCCGGGACATTGTCCGAGACTGCCTGGAGAAGGACCCCATGGACAGGACGGATGACGACATAGGTGAGACGGCGCTTGATGTTGTTTGTGCCACAAATTAAGACTTAAACGTGGTCAGTGTCATACACGGAAAAAGAAAATCCAAGAAACCAAAGACTTAAGTCGTATGGCTGTATAGCTTCATATATTTCAAAGCAGTACTGTACAGGACTTTACCTATTCCTACACAGAACACATTTGGTAGGGAGCAGAAAAAATGAAGGATTCAATTGTAGGGTTATTTACGAGGATATTTTTTTACAATTGATTTTGTACTTGTACTGATTTTGCACTTACCTAAAAAGATGGCAAACTGTTGATGGACTTTTCTGAATATAGAGAAGAACTATTGCTGTCACACCTTCCATAAATGCCTCTTTCCCCGTAGTTTTTGCAAAGCTTCACCGAAGTTTTGGTGTATCATACCATCACGAACCTTTGGTGTATCGTACCATCAAAGCTGTGGGTTAGCCACGTTTGAAGAGGCTTAATGTTGACAAGAGGAGGAGGAGGATGCGTCGGCTGTAGTGCGAGGAAGAGCGAGTGCCCTCTTTGTCGTCCTCCTCCATCTCTACAGTTAATCTCCCCCGCAGCAGCTAGCCCACCAGCCCTCCCTCTCCTCCTCCATGCCAGCCAGCAGGCTTTTTCTAGGTCACTCCTGGCACATCCTGCAGCCTCGCCTCGCCCAGTGCATCAAACATTCAAACGTTTGCCTCTGCAGACGCGAGACCTGCTTCTTGTTGCTGTGACGACCGCAGGTCACCGCAAACACCCTCACGCATGGAGCAAATATTTGCAATTTTGAATTTGGGTTTAAATATTTTGAGGATTTTGAGGAACCTTTTCTTAAGCTGCCTCCCCCCCCCCATCCCCCCAAAGAGGACAACCCAAGAAAATATGACTTTTGTAGTTACTTTTTGTGTTTGTGGCCATAAAACACCCTAATAAGTTCCCTACTCTTTCTTAGTGAGTCCACGTTTTAAAACAAAAAAAATGGTCAGTGAATAGTACAATGCAGTGTTTTGAAATCTGCAGTGAGGTCACAGAGTGTAACGTGTCAGCACTTATTCTGCTCCCCACACAAGTCATCGATGGCATCGATGTTGGACCTGAGAGCCACGTTTGATGACAGAATGTCAAGCACTACGCTACATGTTCTCAAACTGAGCTGTAACTTGCAAAATAATTTGCAATCATCATCCGGCCCTCCCTGTGTGGAGTTTGCATGTTCTCCCCGTGTCCGCGTGGGTCTTCTCCGGGCACTCCGGTTTCCTCCCACATCCCAAAAACATGCTTGATAGGCCGATTGAGCACTCCAAATTGTCCCTAGGTGTGAGTGCGAGTGGGAATGGTTGTTCGTCTCTGTGTGCCCTGCGATTGGTTGGCAACCAGTTCAGGGTGTCCCCCGCCTACTGCCCGATGACGGCTGGGATAGGCTCCAGCACGCCCGCGACCCCCGTGGGGACTAAGCGGTTCAGAAAATGGATGGATGGATGATTTGTGTGTCACTCAAAAGTGCCTACATACCTGATATGATATAACTCCTCCCCACATTATTGTTTGGGCAAATTAAAATATCAGTTACCAAATTTAATGGAAAAGACATCATTGAACACTGTGCATGGTTATTTTACGCTTTGTTATTGTGCAGTTCCTTTCCATGTGTACTCCTCGGCCCCTAGGGCAAGTACATTAAATAATTGCAATAGATATCGTACTGTAAATACACAAAGACGGTCACAGCTGCCCAATAAGTTGCAGTAATCCTTTTTTGCAGAAGATGAAGAATATAGGCCTCTGAATAGTGTCTTATTGTGTGTTTATTTCTCCCTTGCATAAACGCTGATGATGTCACAACAGATGCAAGTTCCACTAGCTCATTTGCAGCATTGTGTGTTAGAATTAAGCTAAGGACACCTAGCAGAGTCTTTTGGGAGGAAAACAATTTTAAGAACTTTTGCAGTAAACATTGTTTTTTTTTCTACCCTTTCTCACAGAGCAATTACTGGAGTTCATGCATCAGCTGCCGGCCTTCGCCAACATGACCATGTCAGTGCGGCGTGAACTGTGCGCCGTCATGGTGTTTGCCGTGGTTGAGCGCGCCGGTACCATTGTTCTCAACGACGGCGAGGAGGTACGTTTATTTTGTTGGGAAAAAAACTTGAATGAATCTTCTCCCGTTTGGTGTATTTTCCGCTCTATTAAAGCTGAATGCAGAGCGTCTCGTCTTTCGTGGAGCTCCTCGGGCGGGTGAAGCGAGACGCTGCTTTCAATGGCCACAATTTTGCCCCGCAACTGAACTTAAGTCAGTGGGTTGACTGAACATGCTTTAACCACAAGAGCTAATAGAAATGAACCAAGGCAAATGTGATCAAGGCCTCGATAAATATACCGGCCGTTTTGACTTTTGTAAGTCGCATGTCACGCAAGTAAAAAAAATAGTGTTATTGTTTCAAGATCCACCAGCCTTTCTTTGTGGGAATGTTCAATATCATAAATATAATGAATTTATTCCCACATTATATTTTTGGGTCACAAATATTAATAAAGTATTGTTATACGATTATGACTTATTTTGTCCCTTTAAGATAATCATGTTATACTTCTAAAATGAATGCTTTTTTCTTCCAACAAAAAAGTTCTTTTAATACAATTCTAACTTAGATCTCAATAAGATTTTGACGTTATGCTTATAAGATTGAAAACAATTATACTTCCCAGAAAGGTAACAGTATGCATTATTCTTATAAACTTTTTCTCCCGAAACTCAGAAGTAATGATTTTGAGATATTGTTTTCTTGAAACAATTACAATGGTACTCCCGTAACATTTTTTTGCGTTAAATAAATAAATGAATATTTCCTCAAGTTGTACCAGTACTCTTGCAATTTCTTTTGCAAAAAAAAAAGCCACATTATGCTCCACCTTTTTCTAAAAAGTATCCAACCATCTTGCTGAAAACCATACATTATAAGATATTTTCCAGTCATTTGTGTCATTGTCAGTGTCAATCAGGAGCATTAAATGCACTACTTGATTTGTCATTATATTTATTTCACTGGCATAAATAGATGAACAAAGATATACTATGTATCTTAAGTAAGTCTTAATTTTCTGACCAGTTAAATTTAAATTTGTGCAGTTTGGAATCACTTGGCTGGAGTTTTCTCTGAATGGGTTAGTGTGTAGCATTAGCGACGCCTTTGTGACCAATCATGTGATGTGATGTTGCATCTCTAGCTCGACTCTTGGTCTGTGATTTTGAACGGCTCCGTGGAGGTGACATACCCCGAGGGGCGCACGGAGATCCTGTGCATGGGCAACAGTTTTGGGGTGTCGCCCACCATGGAGAAGGAGTACATGAAGGGGGCCATGAAGACCAAGGTGGACGACTGCCAGGTAGCGTCTCCTTCACATGCCACCAAACATGCACGTTCTACGGCTGTTAGGCTCCTTAATGGTGGAGGTCGTTTGCAGCTAATGTTCTCGCCCCGGCACCTCCTAACGACCCCCTGGGGGCCTCGCTGTTGACGACGCTCTCCAGGGAGTCGACTTAATGGCCATTTTCAGGCAGCGCTTTCACGCACGGTCGAGATGACCTCTTGTTTGAAAATGATGAATAGTGCAAAGGAAACACCTTTTCCAACAATGTTCAGCCTCGTCACGCGTTTAATATCACCATAGCAACAATGTCATTTTCAAGATGGTGACATTATCGGGGAAATAACGATGAGCTTAATCAAGGAAAAAAAGCGTACACACACTCAAATGTACTCCACGCAAATGTACATAAAAATGTACATAAAATCAGTAGTGCAAACCCGTGAACGGTAATGTCAAATCAGGCAGAACATAGTGTCGACTAAAGTTAGAAAATGTATAAAATTAGTCGTATTTTTGCAGCAAGATGAAACGTGAAGAAAATTTGACTTGTTGTTTTGGATGTCTTTCTTTGTAGTTTGTGTGCATAGCCCAGCAAGACTACTGCTGCATCCTGAACCAAGTGGAGAAGAACATGCAGAAGGTGGAAGAGGAAGGTGAGATCGTCATGGTCAAGGAGCACAGAGAACTGGACCGAACTGGCACCAGGAAAGGACACATAGTCATCAAGGTGACTGCATAGAAACATTGCCGTCATGATTTGCAGTGTTGATTTTCTTCGTTATAACACCGCCGCGCTTGCTCCACTCAGGGCACTCCGGAGCGTCTGACCATGCACCTGGTGGAGGAGCACTCGGTGGTTGATCCCACCTATATTGAGGACTTCCTGTTGACGTACAGGACATTCCTATCCAGCCCCATGGTGGTGGGCAAGAAGCTGCTGGAGTGGTTCCACGACCCCAGTCTCAGGGACAAGGTATAGAATCTCAAGATATTTCATTTTTCTTTATTTTTTCTTTAAAAGAAATTGCTGAAGACATTTTTTGGTTTCGTTTTTTTGTCCAGGTGACACGGGTGGTTTTGCTGTGGGTGAATAACCACTTCAACGATTTTGAGGGTGACGCCGCAATGACTCACTTCCTGGAGGAGTTTGAAAACAACCTTGAGAGAGAAGTACGTGTCTGAAAAGTGAAATAATGAAAAGTAAGACGTGTTCTCCTCACACACAGTATGTTGTTGCATGCATCTTTAGAAAATGTGCGGCCACCTGCGGCTGTTGAACATCGCGTGCGCTGCCAAAGCCAAACCTCGCCTGGTGACGCTGACGAAAGCGTCCAGGGAGGCCGACCTTGCCTTCAGCCTGCTGGGAGGACAAGACAAAGGCTTCAGGGTCTTCATTGACGCCGTGGAGGCCGGGAGCAAGGCGGCGGAGGCCGGGCTCAAACGAGGGGATCAGGTAAAGAGTCGCGCAAAAACCTGTTTTTTGCATATCTGGGTTAATATTAATATTAAATATTAACAAGTTTTTAAAATATTGCTTTCTTTAATTTCCTGTCTCGCACACCCCCATTTGTTCCACTCGCAAGGTCAAATTGTATATGATCATCCTCAAATTCTCCTATCCAGTATTTTGTTCTTTGCTGCTTGCCCGCCTCCCACACCCCCCCGCTCTAAAGGTAACAAGCTAAGCCACATATGAACATCCGGACCTTAATCTAAGGGACATTTAAAAAATGTGTTCTGGTTTGAAAGCATCACCCAAATTTGATCCTGATTCCACCTTTGGGGACCTTTCTTGATCAAACGTAGTGTGCTAACAAGCTTCTTTCGTGTCCCCCTTGGACCGCCGTCTAAGTAAAGGCCATCCTGCGCTCCTCTCAGGCCAGTAAAAACACAAACAACAGCAATTAGCCAACTAGACTACACAGCATCTGCTCCCTGCCCAAGGACGAGCACCCACAGGCGGATGACTAAACTTCACCTCTGACTAATAAGAACGTCGGGACCGACTCCCGGTGGATCGTGTTAGTTAGCTAGCGAGCAAAAATAGGAAAGCACGCGGAAAGAAGAGCTGCAGGGAATGTTTGGATCGGACGAGATTTAACGCGGATTCAGACACTCTCAAGATGGGTTTCCAGGATTAAGGAGACTTTAGCTGGAAAGCTCAGAACATCGGCAAGAGCGAAAGAGCTTGCGAAGTCCAGCTTTGAAGAGAAAGCCAGCAAAGTGCCTGCTGCCACCAGCTAGTTCAGCTTTTAAAAAAAATAAAACCAAATGTTGTGGTTCATCACAAAACTAACAAGTATATGCTGGCGTTAATATCCTTTAACATTTCCCTTTTCTCAAGTCGTAGACAACAATTTTCCGACACGTTTGCAATCTCAATGAAATGGCTACATTTGTGCATCTTTGATGGAAATTAGGTGGAGTCACTCACCTCTAGTCCAAACATTATATGCAGTGTGTGAGGCAGGCAACCCGACAAAGAGAAACATTACGCTTTAAAATCAAAGAACATCCAAGATTCATTGTCTTAACTTGAGCATTCCTGTGTCTTGTTTTCCTTGCCGTCAAGATCTTGGAGGTGAATGGGCAGAACTTTGAGAATGTCCAACTCAGCAAAGCCAATGAGATACTGAAGAACAACACGCACTTGTCCATAACTGTGAAAACCAACCTTTTAGGTAAAAAAAACAAAAAAAAACAAAACACATGCACATTCAAAATGCATTTAGCTTTTTCTGTTGGTGACTTTTGATTGCTGACATCTCAGGATGCTGTCAAATTTCCAGCCTGTAGTTTGTGTACAGGAGGAATATATATTTTCTTTGGACACATCTTTTGAGTATCGGCTTCTTGTGGAGGCTGGCGAAACCAGCCACTAAACTTGAGGCTAGGGAAAAAAAAAAAAGTAATGTTGACATAACTTAACCAAATCTATTGTCCCCAACCCTGTGCAGTGTTTAAAGAGCTGCTAACCAGACCCGAGCAGGAGCTTCACGGCGACGTGGATGGCGAAGACGAGCACGACCGAAAGAACGGCGCGCCGCACCTGCCCAAGATTGGCGACATAAAAAAAGCCAGCCGCTACTCAATCCCAGATCTGGCGGTTGATGTGGAGCAAGTGATAGGCCTGGAGAAGGCCAGCAAGAAGGTCAAAAGCAACTCGGTGGGCGGACGCAACAAGCTCAAGAAGATTTTTGACAAGACACTCACCAGCATCCTGCCTCCCAAACCTTACAAGTAAGTTGGGCGTGGTTTGTGTCTTTTCCTAGGTGGGTCCTAGGAAACCCTAACCCAACCCTAGCCCGAACCCTAACCCTAGCCCTAACCCTAGCCCCAGCCAAACAAAAGTCTACAATCACAGAAAGCCCAAAAGAAAAAAACACCCAGTCACTTTTGTATGTTTAACTTCTTATGTTTAACTAATTCATGCTGCAACTTTCTGTCTGTTTACCACAGCGAAGTTTGCGTGGGCCAGTCGCAGGACGACAGCATTGTGGGCATGAAGCAGTCCAAGCAGATCCCGCCGGCGCTCCCCGTCAGCGGCAACCTGTCGTCGTCCAACCCCGACCTGCTCCAGTCACACCACCGCATCCTGGATTTCAACAACCAACCCGGTGAGCCTTGTCATCGTCAATCCCGTTCCACTTTTAAAAACAGCTAATCTGTGCTAATATTTACCAACACGTTATTTGTGTTCTTCTAGTGCCGGTCAGCCTGAGTAAGTACTTTGTGTACCTGGTAATCCCTTTACCCTGGGCACAATTGCACCTTTGATGGCCATTGGCGGTTATTGCGAATTTACTTAGCGTAAAGCCTGTGCATTCACTGGGGCTAATCAAGCCAAGCTCCAGCCTTCTTCTCCCGTGGGTCTTTGTTTGTGTCTTTTAATCACACTAGTTAATGGAATCACATGGAATGCTGGGTTACTGGTGGAGAGAAAAAAATGTTCTTTGCTTGAACGGTCTTAATGAGAAGCATGAATCCAAATATACTGAGCGTTCATTCATCATGGGAGTTGCGTTCCAGATCAGCCTGCATTTGGTGAAAATATACAATGAAGAGAATTTGTTGATTTTCTGTTATTTGCACACGTTTTTTGGGTTACGTTTACATTGGGTCTTGTTTACTTTGCATTACACATTTATGCCATGAGCCTGTTCTTGTTTTGGTTTTTTGCTCCACAATAACATATTGCTAACATATATATTGTTGTACTTTGACTTTTGTCAACTTTGCTTTTGTTACATTAGAATTCAATTTCAACCACAGCACCTTTACATAGACAACCAGCCCAGATGAACAACAGTACAGTTTGCTGGTAACATCCATCCATGATTTTAGAACAATCGTTTTGACCAACTCTCTCTCTCTGCAGATATGTCTGACCAGGTGCTGCGGGTTTTTAAAGCGGACCAGCAGTCGCGTTACATCATGATTGGCAAGGACACCACAGCCAAGGAAGTGGTGGCCCAGGCCATCCGCGAGTTTGCGCTGACAGCCGCGCCCGAGGCCTATTCGCTGTGCGAGGTATCGGTCACACCCGAGGGAGTCATCAAGCAGAGGCGGTTGCCCGACCAGCTCTCGAAGCTAGCCGACAGGATACAGCTAAGCGGAAGGTAGACACTTGCGCATATACTGCATGTTGTAATTTGGTAGTTGGATAGCACACACGTTCCGATTCAAATAGAAAAAGGTTTGCATTTTCTTTGCCCCAAAAAGATTTTGATCAAAAAGACATGTATCTCATATTTTAAATTTTTTCCGCTTTTTATTTGAAACTCGGAAACACTTAATATATTGTGTTTTTTGTGACAAATAATAAATTAGTTGCGAATTGGAAACAACTTGACCGAAGCATTGTCTCCTAAAAAAATTTTTCCGTTTTTATTTGTTACGTGAAAAACAATAAGTTCACATAGTAATGAAGAAAATAGCTCAAGACGTTAACCAAACTGGAAACATGGGTCTCATAGCACTAGAATAAAAGTCATATAACGCTCATGTAATGCCTTATTTTTCCGCAAACAGGTACTACCTAAAGAGCAACATGGAGACTGAGACACTGTGCTCGGACGAGGACGCCCAGGACCTCCTTCGCGAGGGCCAGATCTCGCTGCTGCAGCTGAGCACGGTGGAGGTGGCCACGCAACTGTCCATGCGCGCCTTCCAGCTCTTCTGTGCCATCGAACCCACCGAGTACATCGACGACCTGTTCAAGCTGCGCCCCAAGGCGGGCGGCGCCGCCAGCCTCAAGCGCTTCGAGGAGGCCATCAACCACGAGACCTTCTGGGTGGCCACAGAGGTCACGCGGGAGGCCAATCAGCTCAAGCGCATGAAGACCATCAAGCACTTCATCAAGATTGCGCTGCACTGCCGCGAATGCAAGAACTTCAACTCCATGTTTGCCATTATCAGGTTGGATGCGCCCTGTACCCCTTCCACATTTGTCATTTAGATGGGTTGTTGCTCAGTCATTTAATGACTTGCAGCTAGTTGGGCACTTATGTAGTTAGTTGCTTGGGTAGTTGTTTTTCTGGTTGGTTAATACTTATATAGAATAATTTAATCCCTTAAAGCGGTTGTTTTAATTATTTTTCTTTCTTTTATTTTCTCCCCCTCAGCGGTTTGAACTTGGCTCCCGTCTCCCGCCTTCGAGGAACGTGGGAGAAGCTGCCCAGCAAGTACGAGAAGCTCTTTGGCGATCTGCAGGACTTGTTCGATCCCTCCAGGAACATGGCTAAGTACCGAAACGTCCTCAACAACCAGAACCTGCAGCCGCCCATCATCCCGCTCTTTCCTGTCATCAAGAAGGACCTGACCTTCCTGCACGAAGGTACGCCGTGGGAAAACATTCTTGTAATTATTGCATCAATTTGGTTTTTAAAGATAATTTGTGATGTGCTGGCTCCAGGTAACGACTCCAAAGTTGACGGCCTAGTGAACTTTGAGAAGCTGCGAATGATCGCCAAAGAAATCCGCCACGTGGGCCGCATGGCCTCGGTCAACATGGACCCTAACCTCATGTTCAGGACAAGGTATGGAAGCCCTGGGGGAAAAAAAATATTGTAGCTCTCAGAAAGCTTCTCCTGTTGATGAAACCAATGTCAGTGTTTCCATTAAGTGGTCTTTAAGCTCCTCTCCAGTGGCTTTTTTTCCTACGCGGTGGCGTTTGATTTTCTTTGGTGGTCTTTGGTGCTCTTTCCTGTCCTTAAAAGCTTGTTTTGTCTTCTTCCTCTTGCTCATCCACCCTCCGCCCCCCACGCTTGTCTGTTCGTGGCCTCTAGGAAGAAGAAGTGGAGAAGTTTAGGGTAAGTTTACATGTGCCTCCACATTTCTTTGCTGGCTTTCCTTTGAACAGGTTGACTTGAATGGCTTGACTAATAAATAATACATACAGTACAGTGAACCCGTGCTCATTCAGTTATAACGTGAGTTCCTAATTGTGCACATTCTCGACACATGGTGTTGATGCATTCTCCATGTTGTGGCATCTATGTTTAATTAGAAGCTCCTTTTAGGGAGTGGCTATTATTTGCAGATTTTCACTATTCCTGGCAAGACTTGGTAATAGCTCGGGTTCACTGTATTCCCTCAACCACTAACACGGGTCATTTTGCTGGCGATTACCTTGACAGGAAATGTTAATGCTAAATATTGTAATTATATTGTTCTAACAGTGTAATAAGATTTCATTACACCAGTATGATAATAACATTCCGAGCATCTTGCCACCAGCAAAGTTGATCCTCGGTCATCCCTTGATTATGCATGCCCATCATTGCTCTCCAAGTCTTCTTTTATAATAGATTTTACAATTCCTTTTGAGACTTTTTTATTTATGTATTTTTCGATATCTGTAAAAATACTTTTGTCATGCACGTGCATTTCTATGCACATTTTATAAGATATGTTTTTAAGGTAGATGGCGACATTTACTTTCTAAATAGTTCCTTTTATTTCTCCCACCCCCATTTTTGAAGCAATCCATCATAGGTCTCTTGACAAATGACGTTCCCTATCAGCATTCTTGACATTTTTGTGGTACGCATACTCACCATTTAATGGCAAGCCTGGGGGAGAAAACACGAGTTGTTGTACGTAATGAATGTTTTCTAATTAGGGGAGGTTTATCTCCATAGATCATATCTCATTACTTGTTGAAAATCAGCTTGTAATCCTGTGGAATGTAGGTTGTAATTACGCTATAAAAAAGCGATTACACGAACCACAAGAATGTCAACTATGAAGGCAAGTAATAAACTTACAGCCACTTTCTTCTACCTGGAATACTGTGGAATTCTTTTAGGAGCACCTAATGCTGCTTTTCTGCATGTTTAGCATTACAAGACTCAAGTCAAGAGCGCCCTTTATTAATAATACCCATTGCGTCTACTTTGGCTATTTCTTCTGTGTTTCTGTCTTCTGTAGGTCCTTGAGTCAAGGCAGCGCCAACGCAGCCGTGCTGGACGTTAACCAGGCGGGCGGCCACAAGAAGCGCGTGCGACGCAGTTCCTTCCTCAACGCCAAGAAGCTGTACGAGGATGCGCAGATGGCTCGCAAGGTCAAACAGTACCTGGCCAACCTCAGTCTGGAGACCAATGAGGAGAGCCTGCAGACGCTCTCGCTGCAATGCGAACCCTCTGTCAGCACGCGTGAGTTACACACACTAGAAAAGAACACATTTGTTTTTGCTATGTTACTGGTCATCCAAAATGTAAATGTAGTCCCTACTCCACCCATGTAATACATCGGACTCATTTCAGCATGTGTCACAAACCCTAACGTCCGATGTGCCTCCTAGTGCCCAAGAACTCAGGGGTCCGCCGTGCCGACACTTCCCCCGTGGTGTCCAGAGCGGCTAGCCAGCAGAGAGGGCAACTGGCCAAAGGCTCCCAGGCCCTGCAGGTGCCCGCCGTGGCCCTGTACCCATCGCGCAAGAAGGTGCCTGTAAAGGACCTGCCTCCCTTTGGTAAGATTAATAGTGGGAGAAGAAATCAAATGTTTTATCATAGAAATTCTCAGCGTTTTCGCAGGTACATCATGTGGTCAAATGTATTGAGACAGACAACTTTGTTCCAGGCATCAGCTCCCCTCAGTCGCTGAAAAAAATCCTGTCTCTGTCGGAAGAGGCCAGCGAGCGCCATCGCAGACATCCCGACGATGCCACAGCGTCCAACGCCACCTCGCAGCTCTCTTCTCCGCCGGGCTCCCCACAGAGCTCCCCCAAGAAGGGTAAACACACCAATGTGGTATAGTTCCTCCCCCTGCTGCTTGGCTTGTGCGCTGCACATATGCATCCCAATTTGGATCAATAGAATTCAGTTACTTCTCTATGTGAAATGAATATTTGACAATTTTGACATTACTTCACAATTATTTTAGCATTATTTACTGTTTTGCTGGGATTTTTCTTACTCATTCCTTACCATTATAATGATATGCCACCATATACTTTTGTCAGTATCATTTCGATTTTTATGAGTTTCCAATATATTACTGGCCTTTATTTTAATTAAGGATGAGTTATTTTAGAATTTTGTTTAATAATTATTTTAATTTAATATTGACTGTTTGCCCCATTTATTACATTAATTTGAATTAAAATCATTTGACTTTTTTGTTTATTTCCTTTGGAATAATGTATCTATTTTTTCTTCACAATTATTTTCATAACGGCTTTTTTTTTTTTTTTTATAAAGGCAAAGTGACTTATTTTTGACGTGTGTTACAGGTTTCAACCGCATGGGCGACTCGTACTCAGACTGCAGTCAGAGTGAGATGTCGTCTCGCTCTAGCCTTCTCAGCAACTTGTCGTTCGAGGACGAGCGGCGGCTGAGGCATTCAGGTGGTGTCGCCGAGTCCCATGTCGGTGGAATGCGCCTAGAACGGCGAGCAGCCACCGATCCCGACCAGTATAGTCTAGGGTACGTGATTACGTCGCAAAACTGCAATCACGCGTCTAAAATCAATCAAGAAAGCGAATTGTCTTGTGGCATTTGGGTGATAAGCAATACGGTCGATTGCCTTACACCGGAGGATGTGACATGGCGTTTGGGTGGCAGGTCGTACTCGTCGATGCAGGACTGTAGGGGCATCTATGTGGGCTGCCCCACGGTGTTGTCGTCGCCCAGCTCTGAGGAGCTGACCCAAGACCAGGGGGACCGCGTGTCCCTGGATGCGGCCGATAGCGGGCGCGGCTCCTGGACGTCTTGCTCGTCCGGTTCCCACGACAACATCCAGACCATGCAGCAGGGCCGCAGCTGGGAAACGCTGGCCTTCAGTGGAGGGCTCCCGCCCGCCGGCGGTCCGGAGGCCCTGCTGTGGGCGACGCAGACACGGGGCAGCTGGGCCTCGGCCGGCTCCTCTTCATCATCGTCTGCCGCCTACTGGGGCGAAGACTCGGAAGGTGACACGGGCACCATCAAGAGGCGAGGCGGTAAGGACGTCAACGCAGACGCCGAGACCAGCAGCATCACGTCCACCGGGTCAGAGGAAGCCAAGCAGACTGGGAGGCCCTCACCCTCACCTGTTACTGCTGCCTGTAAAGGACTCGTATGTGAGTTTCTCCAATTGGTAAAATTTATAGTTGATTTCTACGGGGAAAAAAATCACCAGCTAAAGTTGCAATTTTGTGTTGTGTACCTGAAGCCCGGAAAGAGGGGCGATATCGCGAGCCTCCCCCAACGCCGCCGGGCTACACAGCACTGACCATCTCCGAGCTGGCGGATGGCCAGTCGCCGCCCCCTCCCGGACCGAATTCCACCACATCTGCGACGCCGACAAGCCGCCGTCCTCCCGACTACACCACGGCGCTGCAGCGCTCGCGCATGATCACGCAATCCCCCGACTCGCAGGCCCATCAAGCGGCGTCCAAGCAGAGGACCAGCAACCTCCGGTGCGTCCGGGATGACGACGACGAGGCGGCGGCCGAAGAGGAGGAAGAGGAGGGTGAGTCCCCTAAACTAGTCGCTCTGAGGAAGCCGAGGGCGCAGCGTACCCCCCGGCCCCCCCGACTGTGACAGTGTGTTTGCAGGAGGGGCGCCCCCTCCCCCCCATGGCAGGTAAAGACTGATTCATCAGATAGTCCCACCCCTTCCCTATCCCCACCTCAAAGCATGCCGACACACTTGGATTGAAACTTGACCACTCACTACTTCCTGCTACATCTTGGGGGTTGCCACCCCTCCCCTCATTCCCTAACAACTACCAGGTTTATCATCGATGTTTTTGTGAAGCGGTATTTTAATGCATGGAATAAATAGAAGCTCAACATCTCACACCTCAAACAGTGCCCCCCCCCTGCCCACAAACACACCACCTCCTTACCCCACCACTTTCCACAGCCCCACTCACACTGTGGATGGAGTCTGTCTAATTATGTTCGTAGAAAACATTTATATTAATGCCAGTTGTAATTTTGATTGTTACCAGACAAAAATCAGTGTTTACGAAGCTAAAATATTACCATTATTATTACTAACAAAAAAGGCGATTTTTTTTAAATTTATTTTTAAGAATATTAATCTAAATAAAATCTAAAAATCAAATCAAATGGTTATCAGAATCCTATCCTGCCAAATATTGGAATCAGAGTTTGCCATAAAAAGAAAATCCATATTGATCGGGCCATTGTAAAAACTGATATTTTGAGGGGAAAAAAAAACATTTAAAGAGGAAAAAGTAACATTCTGGGCAACATGCCGCATTCACCATGTTGCGTGCACACACAAACAGCTGACTTTGCTCCTCGTACATGTGGAAGAAATTCAAATTCCTCTCAATGGTTTTTTGATGATGGCGGAGGGAACCAAATGCGTGCTGATGTAACTGATGTCGACTGTTTTGTTTTCTGTCCGCAGATGACGAGCAGGTGTCGGCGGTCTGAGGCAAAAACAAACTCTTGGCCGTCCTTTCAAGCAACCAATAGACTCATCGTCAAGCTACATACGTGCCTGCTCTGCCTCCTGATTGGTGAATTCCTCGTTGGCTCCTCCTCTTTCTCCCCACCCCCCCGCCTTAAAGCATCATGGGGGGTTGACGGACCCTGCATGCAAAAACAAAGAAAATACTGTGAAGAAGAAGAAGATGATGAGGAGGTAAAAGATAACATGCCTGGCACTTTTTCGACGTTATAAAGACATTTTTAAACATAAAAACAACAATGTTGACATCCATCTGCACTATAAAGAGAAGAAAAAAAAAAACAAGCAGCAGACATTTTGAGGACTTTCTCAATCAAACGTTTGCACTCCTGACCCGCTCCAGGAGGTTGGAACAATGACGCCAGTATTAACATACGCACACACAAAAAGGACAACATTTCTCACACACACACACTTGACGAGCACTTTCAGCACAAGACCTTGCGAACGCGCTCGTGGACGCCAGGGTAACGATGACGACGAGGGGCGGGATCCCGTCATCTGCAGGGATGCTGTTGGGTATCCAAAAAGCACAACAATAATGACAAAAGAAGGAATCTGAAAAAGCCAGGACATGGCACCCTGAAGACTGGAAAGCTGTCAATCAGTGGCCCTCGTAGACATTTATAGTCAAGTTTTGCGTGAATGTTCAAAGCGCCTTACGACTGCACATTCATCACACAACGTGTACCCCAACTTCAATGAGCAGAGTGAAATGCCTTATTCCTCAACGCATTCTTGACATCATCGTCCCGCACCCCAACACACACATACACACAAAGACACATATAAAAAGTGGAGATCACCACAATCAGTAACACTAGGACTTGACTGAAGGACTTTTCTGTTGTTGTTGTTGTTTTTGTAGACTTCGGTGATGAAGGAATGGAATGGAATGAAATAAAAAAAAAAATAAAAAAAATAAGGCTACCAATGAGATCAATGCCGAGGAGTGTTAAAGCCACACAGAAATGAGAACTTAAATACATCAAATAAGGTTAAAACTAACTAATAACGGAAAAACAATAACGGGATAATCTATCAAATAATCAATGAATAGGATTGGTACATTTAATTTCCATCATTTTGGTATTGGTTTGCTGTGTTTGATGTTTTTTTGTTTTTTTATTAATGTTCAACACAAAGTCCACTTTCAGGAACGATTACAGAAATGAGATATTACCTCTCGAGAAGCTAAAATTGCTAGCATTTGAATAATTTCAAATTGAAAGCTAAACAAAAAAAATATTGATTATCAAATATAATTGCATAATTTGATAATTGATTAGTTATCAATTCGAAGTCAAAGAAACAGTAAAGTTGAAACATTCCGAGAATAAAATAACGTTTGAATTATGTTTGTGAAGCTTTGTACCTCCAAAATAGCCGCTTTTCAGAAGACCCTAAAAATGGCACGTTTGTTCAATTACATCATTATAGCCAACATTTTGAAAAGTAGAATTTACTCAATTCTGACCTCTGAGTGTCGACCAGATGCCAGCAATTAGGACGTTCTTACCATAAAACGTTACAAAAATTACATATGAAATCTGTATTGTTTTTTTGTTTTATTTTTAAACAGTTGGAAGTTTACAAGATTGCAAGCTACCTAGAAAAAAAAGCTTGAAATATTCAGCTAATTTAATTATGGGTAGCAATAGTCTTATTTGTTTAATGAGAATGAAGTTAACTTGTAAAGTTTACCACAACAAAATCCAAAATTTAAGGGGGAACCTTTTCTTTCTTTCAAAATAAGAGTTGTACAAAATGCAATATCGCAAGTATAAAATGGTAATGTTACCAAAAATTCACAAATGTCAGTAACATAATATAATGAAGTTGAAGTTCTAGGAACAAGCAAAGGAGCCCACAATATCTCTGGTGGAGAAAAAATGAGCATCAATTCATAATGTTAGAATAAAGTTCTTTTGAGGATAAAATCCCACTATTAATGGGAAAAGAAAAAAACTCCAGATTTTACCACAAAAAATATTTTTGCAGAATAATATCTGAATATTACCAGAAAAGTTGGAATTTTTACATTTAAAATAATGTGAATATTGTGAGAAACAGGTGAAAATATTATATAAGTATTGCTATAATTTGACAACTTTTCTGGTCAAATTTTGATTTCTGCTAAAACTCTGTGTCCTAATTTTCTGACTTGGTTTTCTGCCAATGAAACATTTTCCTGTAGTTTTCTTTTGAGTGTTGTGCTAAGACTCCTCGGGTGAATGATGATATCGCTGGTCCTCCAATCAGAATTTTGCTGATCACATTGATCAGTTTGGTGACAAGATAAATAAATATATATATATCATTAAAATGAACTAGACTGAAGGGGTGAGTGTTTTCCGCTGCGACAACACTAAAAAAAAAAAGTTCTTTTTGTTACTGTGTGATATATTTTTGTTTAGTTTTGTACGGGCCGCAATTGAAGACGTGACATTGCACAAAACGTGTCGGTTTGATGTCGTGGGTAGAACTGCTACTGTTGTGATGAAGATGATGATGATGGTGATGATGAAGATATAACATACATGTGTACATTTTAGCTGGTGATGTTCTTCCCTCTACTACAACTCACACTTGTATGTCTTTTACAAAGACAATCGGTGGAGTACGTGTCCCTCGTTCTTGTTTCGTTTTTTTGTATTTTTAATACAATAATTGTAAATATTGGTTCTATTTTTGTTCAAACGTATTATGTTCATGCCTCAACATCCAGTTTTATATGAAGCTGGGAATCAATAAATCCTGCATACAGAGTACTGAGTCACTGAGATTTCTTTGCGTGTGTGTGTGTGTGTGTGTGTGTGTGTGGGGAGGGGTGGGGGGGGTTGCAAATTTCAACCCTTGCCTCCATTCAAGCTTGTCAAAAAAAAAATGTTTTTCATTTCATTTTCTTTGTTTCAAGCAATGAATATATTGTTCCACTTATTGAGGACACTTCAAAATGCAAATTCTGCTCCCTTCCCTTCTAATGCCATTTTTTCATACTGCGCATGTGCTGACTTGAATGAGGAAATGGGCAGCAATTAAGAGAAGCAAATTTGTCACCGCGTTATGTAGAAAACAAAGCAGTCATCCCAGTAGAATAGAAAACAAGACAAATCAACATGGTAAGAAATATTGTGGAAAAACCTTTCTATAAATTCTGACTTATGCGGTATTGGAAACCCACTGGCGTTTTAAAACACCCGGTCGGGAAAGGTTTTAAAGTGTAGAAATGCATCGTTTTTTGGGGGATTCACTTTGTGTACAGAGCAAATAGCTGTCACTGTGAAAAAACACACTTTGTGCCTGCACCGGATAGATTAGTGCGAGTGACGTCGAGATGGACGAGCAAACAAACCCAAGAACACAAATGTGTCCACGTCCTGGCCAATTAGAGGAGACACGGTGTCATGTGCCAGATCAGCCACTGGAGGGCACTATCCTCCACGAAACTGCTTAGTGTAAAGGTGGTGCTTATCAACGGGTGGCGGGCAGTGCTTGAGCGCTCGCGCGCGCGAGAGAGAAAATGTAAATGTTTAGGCCCTCTTCTGGTGTCCATTGAATAATTTGCACCCAACCATTTTCCAAAAAATTGTTAGAAAAAACGACCATAATCTATACTGTGGCAGGGTTTCACGTTTCTCAACCTTCCCGTGTTATGCTGATAACCTGCATCTGTATTGTGTCGTTTTCTCATGATGTCACGCAGTGCCATTTTGACTCATTGTTTTCTTCTAATGTTTATTGAAGGTTCGCATCAAGAGCCCCCCTGATGTCAACCAACATGTTGGATAAACAAATATTCATCATGTGAGTCAAAGAGACCATTTTTCGGACCTTGTGATTGTTTTTTATTTTCCTTCTGGGCCATTTTTTTCTAAGCATTGTTTGTTGTGCTTCTATAGGTTGTTGGAGCCCAGACAGATGGCGCCTGTGAAACTAAAGGTAAACACTCATCAGATATTATTTGAACAAAATAACAAATAACAAAACATCATTATTTCAAACTATGAGAATAGAACTATGGGGTGGGTGAGCATGGTTGGGTGGAATGGAATTAGCGTTTTCTTGGCTTTAACTCGACTTGGACTCACTGACAGCTTCCCCCCGTGGCTCTGACTCGATGTATGTCTGAAGGTTTCGCTGGATGAAGGAGAGCAGTGGGGCCTCATTATCAGAAGGCGCACTGGAAGAAGAGAAAGAGGTGGAAAGTTCAGCAGAAAAAAAAAAAATACGTACAGGGTTCACCAGCTATAAGGAAAGTTCAAGTTTCATGGAAGGAAATGAAGGAATCTAAAAAGTCCAGACGATGTGTGACGCCGCGTGGCCATCACATCATTAGTGATGTCTGTGAGTGTCGGTTCTTCTAAGTCCCGGCCTGGCAATGTACTCTTCACCTCATTCCATTTCTGATCTGAAGCTGGAACATTGAAAAACACGCATCTTCATTTTGTGACTTTTGAACAAATTCCAGAATCAAAACAAGCATATAACCCATTCAAAATGTTGTTACTTTATTCTTTGTTTTAAAAGCACAATGAACAAAGAGTAGTGTAGCTGTCCTAAAAAAAAACTGGGTAATCCTAATGTTACTTTATCTTAATGTTGGTTTCTTGTTCAGCAGTTTGGTGCCATCCTTAAATGATAATTTTTTTTTATGTGTGAGCCCTTTAACGTGAGGAAAACAAATCACATGACTCTTCAAAACCTTTGGATCTTTTATACGTGCATTGAGAATTGTCGTATAACGAGTGCTCGTTTTGCACGCGTACTTTGTCCATATAGCATTTCCGTCATCCATGTCGTGTGCGTGGTCCCATGTTCCCACCGCGGCACTGATAGAAAATGGTGTCCCTCTCCAACATGCAAGTTGTCCATCCCTGGTCTAAATTGTGTGTCGGGTGTGAATGTGAGTGCAAAAGATTGGTTGACCGTGATTGACCGGCGACCAATCCAGCGTGCACCCCACTCCGCTTGGCCAAAGTCAGCTGAGATGGGCTCCAGCTGACTGAAAAAACACCACGCTTAACGTCGCGTGATTGTCAAAGCGGCATCCGTTGACGTGGCCCACACTTGGGGATTGAGGAAGGTCAGCCCTTCTCTTCACCCATCACCATGGTCTCCCTGGCCAACCGCCATTGTCTCCGGCGTAGAGCGAGAGGACGCCCCGTCAATGTTATCAGCACTCCGCAGACGGCGTTGGCCTGGAGGGAGACGCTCGACTTTGGCCCGTTGTCTAATTACCCTCGCGGGCGCATACTCACGGTGTGAAGCAGATGCCATTTCAACTGTTTGAACAATCCCAATAGGAACAATTTAGTTGGCAGCCATGGGCTGACGCTGTACTTTTAGAGGACACAACTGACTTGTTTTCAGCTTTGAAAACATTTTGTCTTGTCAATAAAACACAGTCAAAAGTACATTTTACACCGACCTGATCAGCCTGATAGATTTGGAAGATTGGTTGTCCTAAATAATTTGCCGTTCAAACAATGACACCAATAAGGGCCGTATAAATAAACTTGATTTAACCTGGAGGGAATTCTGAGAACAGCCTATTTTTTTGATGTCATGTTTAAATAACTTTAATCATTTTTCATGACCTCCTTTTTTGATTATTGGCACAACATGATATATCGCTCCTGGTGTTTATGGGATTGGGACAGCGTGCAAAGGCCTGCGTGCCGGATTTGCTCTAATTATCCTCTGACATGTTTTTTTATGGTTTCGGGAAACTAATTAGGCTCGCTGTGTGGATAAGTTTCCCACTGCTTTCTCACAGATTGGCTCCAAAATTGCTAATTTACTATCCTTTTTTTTTTTCTTTCCTCACATAAGAGCTTGGTTCGTTCTAAGGTGTCTTTGAAATAAGTCCTGCCGCTCTCCACCTTCCAAATGCTTGCGCTGTTACCAATTAAACCTTTAAGCCGCTGATGGCCACTCTGTCCGCATCTTGTCAGAGATTGAGATGGATTCTCTCTCATTTAAAGCAAGAGGTCGATTGACGTGAATTCTCAAAGTGGCTTTCACAGAAGTTAGTCGAAAGTTCAAAATGTCAAGATTTACAGCAAACAAGATAACCATTTATTCTTTATTTTTAACCATTCAAGGATGGCAGAAAACTGGTACAGAGAACCAACATTAAGTGGAAGAATTCCTTTTGAAGATTTTTTTTTTCTTTCTTTCTCAAAATATCCCCCACGCGGGCAGTGTTCAAATGAAATTAGTTACTTGCAGTACCGACAGTTGTGTAGCCTTTATAACAGTTTCAAAGGCGATAATTAAAGGGAGCCACACAAGTGCCAAATGTACCAACATCAACGTCCCCGTTGGGATCTTTGACGCAAGATTCATGGGAATAACATGCTCTCTTTTTAATACCCTCAAAGAACCCCCCTGTTAGGGAATTATCACCTCATCAGCCATGCGGGCGCATGCGCAGCATCTCACTTCATTTTCCCCCCATTGTTTTTTTTATTTATTTTTTTAATCTGCTCTCAAAGCCTTGTGAGACACCCCCGTGATGAAAGCACGGCGAAATGAATTCACGCTGAATGTCAATGAGAAGGCAGAGGCTTTCATTGGCTTGCGGCCGCCGCTTCAGAAATCATTCCGCAGGATTCCCCCCCGGTCGCTCTCAGTGCGAATATTTTCACACACGCCCCCGAGGTGGAGATATGGATACGACGGCGCCCGAGGGCAGGACCCAATCCGAACCACACATTCAGGAAAAATCAACTCCACATTTGCATGTGCTAACAGTGGGTGACCACTTTCTGCAGGAATTACTCCACATTTGCTCTTCGTTTTGTCCTTTTTTGAGAATATATATTTTTTTTTTCCACGATAAAAGAGTACAGTGAAGTCTCGCACTCGTGGTTCAAATCATATATTCATAAAAATGGAATTAATCACGGAGCTGTCAATGTGGTGTGATTTTTTTGGGGGGGCTGGCAAACATATTCAAGTGTATGTTTGAACGTACTTGAAAACGCGTTTGAACAGAATCACAAATACGTTCAAAGGTACTCAAATCCTCAAATGTACTCAAATACGTTTGAACTAGGGATGGGAATCTTTACCATTAAAGCGATACGATACACATCTCGATACACTGCCAACGATTTGATGCATTCACGATTCATGGAATTGCCAATGATAAGATGTGATACGATTCTCCCATCTCCTGCGATACGGTGCGATACAGTACGATTTAATTTTAAAACAATGCGATCCGGTGCGGTACGATACAACTGCATCTTACAGGTCGTATCGATTTTCCGATGCATATCGGTGAATCTTCCCAACCCTAGTTTGAATGTTTCCATAATACCACAGGGTAAGGACTTACGCATGCATGGAAAA
This sequence comes from Syngnathus leptorhynchus, assembly GCF_054491065.1. Taxonomy (NCBI): domain Eukaryota; kingdom Metazoa; phylum Chordata; class Actinopteri; order Syngnathiformes; family Syngnathidae; genus Syngnathus; species Syngnathus leptorhynchus. Next base: position 10,730,404 of record NC_141196.1, on the reverse strand, counting down.
AATATATATAAAAAGCCATTTTGTTTGAAGCATTTGGCCTAAATTATTTGAACATTTACAAAGTAGAATTGTTTAGCTGTCATTTTTCTGGTTTTATTGTGGCAGTAGTACGTAATTTACATTCAACATTTTGAATGAAACAGGTAACCACAAATCTTCTTGCCACAGCATCTGATTGTAGACACGGCGGTTGATTTTCTGGCCCGCTTTGTAGGGGGAGAATTTCTATAGTGAGACCGTTCCTGGACCTTTTCCAAAACACTTTGTATATCAGAAATTCTATTCGAAGAGCAGCTCTACAAAGAAAAGTGGAATGAAACTTGTTGCAAAATAGCAAAGGTCTGGTTACTCGGTAGCTATAACTATAAGAAATGCAATCAAGACTTAAATGACTGGGCTGTGTTAGTTAACAAAGACATTTCCTGTTCATCCCATACTGTATATGTGTCTCCTGTTGTAAAACGCTACGTTGGGACTCAGAGTTCACATTGACTCGGAGTCCTTTGTCGACCAGCTAAATGAATGACTGATTGTGTTTAAAGTCAGAAAGGTAGGTAACATTTACATACAGTGAGATTTATTTACAATGACTAATTGTGTTTAAAGTCAGAAAGGTAGGTAACATTTACATACAGTGAGATTTATTTCCATATTAAGCCAAGCCAGGTTTTAAAGCATCATTTGCATTAGATTGCATCTACAATACAACACATGTTGTCCAGCTCATTATTTTTCTCCTCCTTGGTGCCATTAATTTCTTTAATGCCTTCCAGTGCAAGGGCAAACAATACATCATAAGTGTTTGCATAATGAGAAAAACTTTTTCTAAACTCTTCTTTTGCTCGGAAGACCTTATGTCATAAATATTCATTGTGGCAAAAATAAATAACAATAAAGTATTTGATTCACATGACGTGTTTGTTCAATTAAAGCAACGAAAACCGTATGTGATTATGATTATTTTTTTTTTAAATAACCGACAGTAGTCGGCAAGATAAGTTGTTGCCATAGTGACCTTGGATTTTCTATTTTTGCTGGTATCCTGGTGACAATTAACTACTTTAACTTGAATTGAGGAGCATTATTTATTCAGGTTAAAGCACCGTTTTGCAGAAAAGTCGTGTTGTGGCATCAATAGGTAATTATAAGCCTTTTTGGTGGGCCATCATTTATATTTCTGGGGTATTCACAAAGCTTTTTGATTCAAAGTATGAACTGCCCATGTGTATTGCTTAAGTAGTTTCACTTAATTTCACAATAGCGAACTTCTCTTGAAACTTGTGTAACAGCTTCATTTACAGCTGTTCTAAACTGTGAAATCCATCACATCACTTCTGAGCAGCTGCTGTCTTTTTATTTTATTCTTTTCGCGTCCCCAGACGTGACGAGTCCTAACACACGACGAGACACTGAATAATTAAAAACCCATCCTCGAGGATTCACAGAAATTCACCGTATTTATAGCAAGCAACAAAATTGATCCTTCAGTTTGCAAGTACATTGTATGTCATGTCAAAATCCATCATCTGTAAAAATAAGTTTCAAATGCTGCAGTCATATACTTCATGCATGAACTATCGATGCTAAAAACACTGCTTTCACTTTCAGTACATAAGAGAGTTGATTCAGTAGGATTAATGCCATAGAAAATGAAGTTGCTTGTCCTGCCAACAAGCATGAGTCTGACTCGGAATTCCAGACTTCCCCTGATCTCTGGGTTAAATTCCTCCGTGTTTCTACAACGACCTGCTTCACTTGGTATCTAGTTAGCCTGGACGGATTCCTTATTTTCATTTACACAGAAAACAAAAGGCACTAAACCATACTTGTAATAAGAGATGCTAAATATGTCGTTATTTTTATGACTGTCATCGTGGCTTCTTCATGGCCGAGTGCTCATTATTGGTACGGTTATGGAGATGAGAGCCAATGTAATAGTTACACACCAAAATAGTGGCTGGGGACTTTCATTACCTATCAGCACAGATGACGGGAGGCCTTTATTAACACGTTTTGGGAATATTTAACACTTTTAGCAGGAATACAACTCCGGCAAAGTGAAAATGGAGTTTAAAATAAAATGGGAATTTTAAATATCATTTAGAATATTTTTTGTGTGAACAAGAACAGATGTAGTTGAAACATGTTGTTTAGTGCACTTAACGTGAAGCGAACTGTGAACTTTAAGCTAAAGCGTAATTGTCGTTGCACATAACAGAAGCATTGTTGTCATTGTAAGGAGGATAGTTTCCCGAGGTCATTACGACTGCCTCCCGTTTATTTGAGGGAGGCATTTATTTATCTTGAGCGGATGACGTACACGGAGACTAATTGTGGCGTCTGTTAATAGGCCAGCCACTATTAGCGGTAACAAGCTAATCATGCAAATCTTGCTAACAATGTCACACAGGTTTTTCCCGACTGTCTCCATTTAGTCATCCGATTTGCGTCTGTTCGCATATGAAATTTATGGAGCCATTCAATTCTTTATCGCACCTCCATATCCACCACCAGGTTAGCACTTGCTAATTGACAGTTTGTTCTGGGCCAGATGAATGGCGCAGATCAGCGACTGCCGCTGCCGCCTTTGTACGTCCTAATAATGAGCTCGTAAAGATAAGCATCGTGGGTCTCACGATAGCCTACGTCCCTCTGCTTTCTGTTTTCGTATTATGACTTGGTTTCATAAATATGACATAGGCCCACAAGAGGCCTGAGCTTCAGTGATGCAACTTGATCATCTTGCCAGCAAGGCCCAATATACTCTTGTGTCCTTCATATCAGATCACTCACTGAAACGGTCTTGTATTGGCTGAGAAACGGATCCAGACTCCTCCAAGCAGACCAGTAGAATCCTTTTATCTCCAGTTGACCTGATTATTGTTACAGTCGTCCGACTTTACCTGACTTTGTCATGTTTTCAATAGTTTCTGTTAAGATGTTTATTCCTTTAAGTGATTCTGGTAAGATTGTTTTGTTGACTTGGTGTATGAAGTGCAGTTTTCTTAACTACGGTTTGTAGTGAAATTCCTTGTCTTTTTATTTTTTGTTAGCAACCCTTACTGTCTCAAGGCTTCCGCCACTTGTTTATTTAGCTACCAGTCGTAGTGCTTTTAAAATCAATAAGCAACAAAGCATGTCAAGTCAAACCTCCAAATAGCATTATGATTGTTTTTCAGCTCTGAAAAAGAAATTTGCCCCTTTGAAACGGTCATGCCACTTCCTATTTAGTCACCACATACTATGTATAACCATTTCAAACTCAGTTGGCAGCAAATCAATTTGTGTCTCACCTCAGATCGCTGACTGATCAATCAATATACCCTGATGTGAGGATGTAATGTGAAAAACATGTTGGTTTTTCCTTGAATGTGCTATCAAATTCTATAATAATGAGCTCAAAATCAATTAACTCCTATGTCAATTCATGTTCTCAGTAAGGACTTTCCAGATCTTGGGCAATTTAGTTCATATGCTCTCATATTATGATGAAAAGAAATACTGTTCTAAGCAAATGCCACAAGTACTCACTTAATGGTTCCTTGAATACACCAGTTGTCATTAGTCAGACTGTAATAACATCCACGCTATTGAGAGGTCTTCGAAAAAAAACGTTACTCCATGTCCAACTGGACAATTGTGTCATGACCACGCCACGTATTTTCAACTGTAATCATGCAGAACCCTGTCATGACTCTCTGACTCCGTGTCCCTTTCCAACAAATATTCATTTAACCCAGCAAAGAATTAAAGGTCGGTACACATTAACAGCCTTGCAAAGCGGCAAGCAGCCACTTATTAATTGACTCGTTTTTCTTTGTCAAAATGTGTGTCCCGGGAAGCCGTCGCCCGGTAGCATCGTCCAATTTTGAATGAACGTTGAAGAGAATGGAGGACAATAGACAAATACGTTCATTTAATCCCACACAATCTACTCTCAGATGAAACAAATGCTTTCTATTCCAATATGACCAATATACATCTATATTTTGTTGCTTGGCCAAGGGGGGAGGCCTCTGAGGGTCATTGATAAGTCTGAAGTCAAATAGCAGTAGAATAACAGTGCATTTGTTTTTTTTTTCACCCATTCTCTTTATTAAAAGACTAACCCGCTTGATTTGAGGCATCTAGTGCAGACAGCGGAACGCAACGTAATTGGATATGCGTGGGGGGAGATTGTGGTGCTTGATCAATACAAATGACTGCAGGCATGTTTCGCCTCCCGCTGACATTTTGGAGTCCTCACCAGTGATTTTTCGAACCAATTCAAATGTTCATTGGGCCTGTCAGAGTCTTTGTCTTTACGATCTCGCCGGTCCACTTGTTTGGTTGACACGCTAATGCATTAAAAATAGACTTTGCTTAAGATGTTATTTGTCTCAACAGCCGCACTAGATTTCACTCCATTACAACAAATTGATTGTGGCAGCTTCAGTACTTCAAAGCGGGTTCCACTTGCAAAAAAAAACAGAAAGTAGAAAAGTAGAAAATTTGTCCCCCACAGTCACTTTAACCCACCGATAGTCGTACCCACCTAATATAGAATTAGGTGGGTACGACTATCGTGCAAAAAAAGAAGCTATGGGTGTAGACACACTCGATGTCTCCCATTGTAGTTCGAAGAAGCCATTTTAGAGTTTACTTCAGAGAGAACGAATTGCAGTTTGGCGTGTAGGTGGGTCATGGTGCTGAGGTTCCGAGACGCCATTAAACACACGTCACTGCTTGAAAATTCGCCGCCCAAAGCCAGTTTAACTCGGGAACAAAATCATCAGGAGACCCACAAAATAGAACTCAAGAGAACTTGCCTGAAAAGACAGTCAATCCTTGAGAGTATATGTCCAACTTTGAATCAGGTCTACCACACAGATGGATGACACTGAATCGCAAAAATATGACGAAACAAAGCCTTCAAGTTGAAATCGACTCGGCTCCAATGGACAACATCCATCTCGAGCTGCATGACGTAAACGTCTGCAATAAAAAGCTATAAGCAGAAATGAAAGTCTGCGCGTGCCTGAAGCGAAGCCTACCAGTGTAAGGTTGCAAAGTCATTCATTAGGATTCGCACCTCTCCCGCGCACCTTTCCAAAATTAGCCAACGTGCATTAGCCGCTAATTGTCAGCTCAGTGGGAAGTTAATTGACAATTTCAAGCAGTCGTGCCAGCAATGTCACATTTGTTCGCAATTGGTTGCCAGTCGTGAATTTAGCTCCTACCAAAAAAGGCGCTGCATTTTTATTGTTTTATTTCTAGAGGTGACGATAAACTGTTCACAATGTCACAACCCGACCTTACCGCCTCTGCTCGCGGACAGAGTACAAATAAAGTGCAAACGCCCTAGCCTTGTGCCCTTTATTGATGCTGTTTCCAACCAGCGTGTTCGTGCAGACATCATATATTTATATCGGGGCTGAGAGAATATTTTACTCGCATGTTTCACGAGTCCACGGAATGCAAATCCTCGGCATCGCGGCCCAGGTCACGAGATGAGATGTAATTCCTTGCGCTCGGTGTGCTTCATCCGTATAGCCACTCCACATATAAAGTTAATGGAGCATGGTGAAGTCAAGGAAGGAGAGAATACAGGACGAGAGGATTTAGTTTGCCTTTTTTTAATAGCTAAGAATACATCCTCTTGTTTTGCAGATTTAATGGTGCAGCGGTGTTCTCGGCATGTGACTCTGTAACAGGTCCCAGTGGGGAGGCACACACTGTGAGAAGTCGTTGAACGGAGCCTTTTGTTTTCTTAAACTGCATCAGCAACTTGTTTCACATGTATAGGTAAATAGTGTGATAGCGTTAAGGTTAGAAATGGCATAAGGGGAAATGTGCATTGGAACCAGACCACCAGTAGAGTCGGTGTAATGCATCTGATGTTTGGCGCACCATCACAAAACACAGTTATTGTTGTTTTGAAGGGACCTCTTTTTTTTTTATGGTAGAGACGACTACCAAATAATTATGCCTTGCTTTCTCCTGCACAATAACCTAAACAAACACTATTCTCAGATATATTTTATATATTTTAACTTTGGTGATCAGACAAAATCTCTCCATCAAATTCTTTCTTTAAGGACGCCAGGAATTCATTTCATGATGCAAATGTAAAAAAACCCAAAATGGCTGATTCTGACAAAAATGGCTGATTCTGAGAGAAATAGAAAACTTCCTTTGTCTTATTAGACCTGACTTCTTGAGACCTTTGAGAACGGGCATGGAAATTTGACGGAAAGCGGCTGTGATTTGATGAAATAGTTTGTGTGCTAAAATAAGCGTGATGTAATTAAGGTGCATGTTTTTTTTAAACTCAATTATGAAGAAAGCCTTTATAACATTTGAATTAGATGCGCCCATAAATTATGAAAAAAAAAATCATGTAATTCAAATGACTGCAATATATTGTCTTGCCTTGATTTTAATTGGAGGTGGGGTGGGACTAATATGAAGGATAAAAAAAAAGACAAGGGCATTTCTTGTGGGGGAGGTTATGAATGGTGTGTAGTGCATTTGAGTCCTTATGTTTGAATTCCCGTTGGGTTGCTCGCTCTCACAGCCAGAAGCCGTTTGTTTTGTAAACACATTTCTTTGATTTGAATCTTCTACGACTGGTGTCGTGTATTTGAGTCATCTGTTTGTGTTTGACAAGATGTTGCACTGAGTGAAGATGTTAAATGCTATGTTAGCATCTTCTCTCATTAGCCGCAATCTCTCTCATTTGGTAGAGAATGTGAGCGGCCTCTTGAGCGTGATAGTCAAGAACAGGGAGTTCCTGCTGGTGGCGGGCGGTGGGCGCAGATGGATTTCCCAGGTAATTAGGGGTGACATTTTCCAAAGGCTAAAGCTGGCATCAAAGCGCACATCAGCTAAGGAGGCGCTTGTTTCCTGAGAAAAGGTTAGGAAAGACCCCGACGCCTGCAGGCCCGTTTGCCTTTTACTGCTTCTTCAGTGAAGCAGACAGCTGACAGTTTGCATTAACGCCGTGCAGACCAGCATGGAGGCACACTGCTTTGACTCCTCTGCTTTCTCGGGATAAGAAACCAGCTAGCCAAGCAAATGATCAAGCACAAGTGATAACAAAAAAAGCATGCAGTCCTTTTCATTGCTTTTTCAGACATTTAGTCAAGGGGAATAACCTCAACAATGCTTTCGTTAGTCTGTTTTTTTTACAGAAGCGTTAGCCTGCCAATGTCGAGTCAAGTTGCTTGAATCCCCTGGTAAAGTTTTTGGAATGTACTGGTAAAACGTTGTCTAAATGCACAAACTGGAATTTGCCCATGATGCCGTGAGGTTGACAATATGTCTGAATGACTTTACCAATCATAATGGAATGACAGCCCATTCAAAAATATGTTTTTCACATTGGCCGTTCGGTTTTTTTTTTAAGCATATTGGCCGGTCGCAACACATAAAGTGAAACCTTGACTGACACGTTATATTTATTCTGTGACCAAGCTCTTAACTAATTGTACATTACTTGACTGTCAAATGACTTTTCAGGTTCTCCTATTAAGCTGCAGTAAGAGTGTTTTTTTCGTCACTTTTTGCATTATACGTATGTTAGCATGCAGAGAGCAGATTTTCATTGGTTGAACATAACAGTGTTTATTTAACGATGTTGAATACTCTGTTTTTTTAATGTGCCAATGTTAACCTTGACTAGGAGTGACAGCTCGAAGGAAGCACACTGTGCCTCCGAGACCCGTTCTAGCAAGTGAGATTTTTGTTTTGTTTTGTTCGCTGTTTGTGAAAGTCAATAGAATAATTTTTATATGCACCTGTGCACCTATTTCACATTTGAATAATCAACGCCAAACTAATAGCAATAGTGAATCATCATAATGATGATCTTGTAATCATAAAAGTTTCTTATACCAACATTTTAACCGTTGTGCCTGTCACTATTCATTCCTGCCATAATGAATAATATTACAAACTGTAATAGTTTCGTCATCTGAAAAAAATTGATGGGCAAAATGTTTGGAGACGCGCATATCACATTGAAATTATGCTGAAACGAGTCCACGTAAGTTGGGCTTTTTGTTGGCAGTCAACTGAAGGCATGTTTTTCTTTGTCGAGTGGCACGACTGAGTTCACCTGAGGAACCCACTTCGCACTTCAAAGGCGTCCCGAAGCTACCATGGCATGGGTGACAAGGGTCAATGGCGTGCCTCCTTGCTTGGTGCCTGACAGGCAGGATGTCACGGCAGGGTCACAGCCAATTCTCTTAGTTGCCATGGAAATGCTTTCTCACCGTCGGCGACACACAGACGAGGTGGGTACTTTTTTAGGTACACCTGTACAATCGATGAGATCCAATGTTACTGCTTTTTAAAAAGATACGGTCGGTATATCCACCTTTTTATTCAGAGTTTTTCATTTAACCACATTGAGTATTGTGACTATCCCCAAAATCTCTTATTGTTTGACCAAATATTAAATTCAAAGGTTATCTCAGGGTACGGCATGAGCAGAATGCACACACAAACACGTTCCGTACACACCGTAAACTGAAGAGGGAAAAAACGCCTTGAGTTGTTCATGAGCATGCTGGTGAACATAGCTTTTAATGTCTGGAGTTTCATTTTTGGATTCCTCCATCTGTTCCATTTGCGCTTTTTGCGTGAATGAAAGCCAGCACGGGAAGACGCTTTAAATCCTTTCTATTTTACTCAATGGATTTTAACTTTGGGGATTTCTGCCTGCTGACTGGTGGTTTGGAACAAGGCTGTATTCTCTTTGAGTAAAGTCGTTTCCTTCAGCAGAGCCTTTTAATACCAGGTTGCATCTGGTTTTACGAGATAAAAACTTGATCTTCCCTCACGGACGCACTGAATTTATGCCTCTATTTGTCATGCATCACATCAAATGCATACGCTAAGGGAGATGTGCGCATGTTTGATGGATACAAACCATCGATGGAGACATCAATATACGTGAATGTTAATCAGTTGGATGTTTACTGCACACCCGTGACCACAAAGCGTCGTCCCCAGCCCTCGTTCATGTTTCAACAATGAAACAGAAACCCTTTACCCAGGTCATTATATATTTTTCAGAATACTGCCTGGCAACAAGTGGCTAAGTACAACCGAATCAAAGACGAATGATTCTTTTGTTTTGCCTGTTCCCGTACCCAACCACCTCTATGCATAAATTGTTACTAAATTCATCTAATTTAAGATGACAACATTTTTCAAATAGAGTGATATGTGATATAAGACTTTTCCGGCATGATTCCAATAAGTAATGGAGGTTGGAGGAGAGCACATATGAAACAGTTTGAATGGGCAAAGCTAATCAAAATGTAGCCTTTTAAAAAAAAAAAGAGAAAGTGATGTCTCGCGCCATAGGCAGCCGTTCATTTCAAATAGAAAATGTCAAGACGAGGGGCCAAGAACAAACCCACGCAGGCAAAGAAGATTAAGATTAACAACATCTCCATCTTCCACAATGATGTTTACCCGTTTTTTTTCTTCCTCCTCCTCGCTTACGTTTGAGTTTGATGTCAATCTCCTTTGTGTGTCTGCTAGATATCACACAGTGAAATGTAAAAGGTGCTCATCCTCATTAGGATTTGCTTGATGAAAACCTTAACGAGAAACTGTTTGGCTTTTTTTTTTTTTATCTTAAAATCTGCGTGACTTCACTTGTTTTGATAGTGGCACTGCTAACTTCATAACTGTTGTCTTTGAGCTGCAACAACTAACCCACAAAAGACAAATCAGCAGATCATTTGGGATTCCTCAAGCAATTATCACATTTGTGTAAACAGATGCTTCTATTTGTGTGTTTTTATGTTTTCCAGTGGATTCAATCGTTGAATCGTGTTCTTCTGTATATTTTTCATGCTGTGTGGAAGCATGTTGAAAGTGAAAGTTGAGGTAAGATGGTTTAGACATTTATGAGTTTTGGAAGATGTTCACACTTTAATGTCCCTGTCAAGATGAAAGTAAAAATGTCACAGCACGGAAAAGTGTCGTTAACTACCTCAAGTTTAACTTCACCCTGGTCCTTTTTGCACTAGGAATAGATGCCATTTTTAATATAGTAGACTTTCTTTTCATTTCTGATTTTTGTACTGTATAAGTAATAATAATTGAGAATAACTGTCAACCGTGGTAGTTTATTATAAATAATGTTAATTAAGAATAACTGTCAACTGTGGCCATGGTAAGCCCTTTGAGACATGATTCAGGGCTATATAAATCAAATTTAGTTGACTTGACCAAACTGCTCAATTTTATGATAACAAGTAATGCAACCTCAGCTGATGAATTTAATTTGCTCTTTGGTCCTACTCTCAAATGCCAGTTTGCCCTTAAACAAATGTTTTAAACCAAGGTTCCACAAAATATAAAATGAGCTTCAAAATCAATGAAAATCAAGCCGTTGTCTCCGCTCTCAAGCTCTGTGGGTCTGTCTGCAGAATTTGTCTAACTACAGCCCATTATTTCTTTAACAGTCAATCAAATACCACCGTATCTGATTTCACTTCACAAGGACTTTAACAACATAATAAACATATTTAGGCCACTAGCAATACAAGCTAAACGTAGCTCCTCCGCTGTACTTACACATGACACCGATTACTACTTTCCTGTGAGGCAGGGTTTGCTGTAATTCTCAATGAATCATTTACTAAGGCCATTCAATGCAGCATTATACGTATCCACAAGACAACAACAAAAGTTGTTGTTATACCCTTTCCGTTGGTTGCTAACCTTGAGTGCGTCGCCATGGTTATGCCTGAAAGGCATTTTGCTCTCATCAAGAAGCACAAATCTCATTTGCACGGCACATTTTGCCGCACAAGAATCCCATAAAGCGATATTGCTTTGTGAGACTAAATGGATTTGAAAGTGCCTTCACACACACATTGATGTGTTTTATGTTGACTGCATAATATCACTGCAGCCAAAAGCAGAACAGTGTATATCTATATACTGTACAGTCTTCCATTGGGTAACAATAACTGTAGTTGAGTCATCTATCTGAGCTCTCGTGCATCACAATATTAGTTCTCAGTACGGCATCTAAGCAACGTAAAGACATTTAGTTGTCACTTTTAGCTGAAGGTGATCATTATTTGCTGAAATTTGACGCAGCCGCATTTGGTCATCGAGCTCTTAAAGTTTTGGGTTTTAGTTTAGTGTGCCGATTTGCAAGTAAAATATACAAGCCCATTTCATAGTGCTGGGAAATAACATTCATGTCTCAGCATTATAATGCGGCCCAAAAGAAGAGTAATTGTTGAAGGCGGGGTGCCAGTGTAAAAATTAATTATCTGCAGGGTGTTTTGCTTCATGTGTAAACAATACATCTGAGCAGGTTCACTCACACTAGTGCAAGGCCATTAAGATGCTGATGTGGCTATGCAGCAGTCGTTAGCTTTAATGACTCCGCTGATGAATTAACACTTAAAGTGGAGTTTGTCCTCCTCCTACCTGCACGCTCTAAATAAAAGACGACCATCATAAATTGAATCCGGAATTTTAAAGATTGGCTGGAATTTAATCGTGCTAACATTCACATACGCTATCTGCTATCTATTAAGAAAGCTAGCATCCTATTGATTAAGTTCCGTCATGGTCAGGTTAGTAAAAGGACACTATTTCCTTAAATAGTGTCTTCCCCATAAATTGGAGGGTCATCTACTTAAGACAAATAAACACCTAACTCAAATCGACGCCTCGGGTAATTGTAGTCAATTGGGCTATGTCGGTCCGTGAATAGCTAAGGAAAAAAATCGTACTCATTGATGTCTACTCTATAATGTTTATAATTGCCCATATTAACTTTAAACTTTAATCATACCACAGAATATAATCACAAAGCACTTTAAAATCATTCCAAACTCCTCTTAGAACAGTATCTTTAAAATTATAATGCCCATACTGCGAATTGGTCGCCAGCCATTTGAAACTTTTATTCTACTACATTTTGATGTCAATTTGAATTTGACTAATTGTTTAGTCCTTGAGATGTTTTCGGACGTCACTTGTTTGTATTGCAACCAGAGTGATCTTGGCTTCTTTCTAATCCCCACTCCGAATACAGAAGGTGTTCCGGTGCATTACTGTGAGGCGGTAAGAAGTATGAAAAATCCAGACATCACACTGCATCTGATATATGTTTCTCTCAGCATCGAGTCTGAATTTTGAATAGTCTGTTCTCATCGGGAGAGTTCATATGCGGTATACTTGAACAGTTGCAGTCGCTGTATTTGCAATGTCACCCCATCGTCTCTCTTATTTGCTGTCCGTCGTCATCCCGAGTCCCAGCCGGTGTTATTTACGCCGCCGCTGCGGATCCAATCTTGCTTGGAGTGGTGAGCTGCAAAAGACTTTCACTGTTGAGTGTCAACAACGGTGCAGAGTGCATTTCCAGAAGGGATGCTCTTGTATGAGGGAGCCTCAATGGGCATTTTAAACATCAAAAAGACAAACCTTTATGTGGATTTGACCTTTCAACCGTGCTTTAAGGCGTCAAAACAGTCCATCAAAGAGGGGGCTATTACAGTCTCCTCCCTTTGACACATTCTATTCCTCCTGTGAATTAGCTTGTCAAACGGAAAGCCTCCCACTTGTTTCTTGTTAGCTTTGAAAATTGTGCATTCAACGGCCCAACTGAGCTGGACATTTTGTTGCGAGAATTTACAAGTTACCCACCATTATCCACAATCACTTTTGTCAGAGCTCAACATGTTACACAAATGGAACTCTTGAACTCTCCTTCTGAATCCTCCCCACCCCGTGGAACGAAGCTTAAGCCATTTGCTGAAAAACACGCATTTGTAGTTTTTCACAAGATGCTGCCAAAGTACGGGCTAACTAGAAAAGTAGGCTAGTACCGTATTTTCCGGACTATAAGTTGCAGTTTTTTTCATAGTTTGACCAGCGGTGTGACTTATACTCAGGAGCGATTTATGTGTGAAATTATTAACACATTATTATATAATTTCGCATGTTATTTTCACACTATACCGCATGAGGGCGCTCTGGGCCTGTGTTGATAATTTCAACACTTCAGTCTAACGTAAGCGATGTACTAGAAAGGGAAATGTCGTAGGGTAAATATGAAAAGAATTTTGGGATAAGTTTGGAACTCGTGATGCATTTAAACTACCGTATTAATAAAGAAAGTGTTGTGGTCGTGTTAATTATTGTTTTTTTTTCCTATTTGTGCCAGGCTCGATGCCTATCCTGCATGAATTGCAAATTTATTTCTCAAAAACCTTCAACTTGTTTGCATCGCAATGAATGTGTTCAATTAGGCATCTAAAATCAACATTTTCCAGCCATAAAATGTCTGGGTAACCTTATTGTGGAAATTTCTCTCCACTGCATCCATGGTCCCTGTAGACAATGTGTGATACCAATCAATCAGCCTCTTGCCGTTTAGCTGGCTTGATGCTAATGAGCTATTAGTGCAAATGGTTTTAATGATTTTTAGCCTCACCGTATTGAGCAAATTGAAGGCTGAAGCCTAACTGTCAAGCATTCACATAAATTAAGAAAGTGGATTTTCCAAAATCTCTCCCAATCGTGGACACAATGAATTTATTGATTTCACGAGGCAATAAATGCAGAGGCCCCCCGTGGAATTTCTGTTTAATCTCTGTGTTATTTCTTCTTATTAAATTCATGAATTGGCGTGTAAACAGCCTCCCAAACATTCACTCAGTTGAGCCCTCTGGAAAGTTAGGAGAAAAAAAATGTGCACACCAACTTCACCATCCACAGGAAGTTTCCCGGACAGATCTGTAATAACCCAACACAAATCCTCAAGGATCCATGCCTGAAATCCAGCAGGAAGTGTCGTGTGAAGCAGCCATTTCTCAAGCTCACAAACTTCTACTAGAGAATTTAACCAAGTGATCATTGATTTGATCTCTGAGACACTAAATTGCAAAGCTTTTTCCCCTACGCCCTCAATCATTCCATCAATAGGCTGACTGACATTCAGCCTTGTGTCAAAAACGACAATGTCTTCACTTTTAACGCCGTGTTTTTTTTTGTCTTTAAACTCTAATCAAGTCTTTGAGTCGAACATGTTTTGGATGGGAGGAAAACAGAAGTGTTCATTGCGAGGGTATTATCCAGCTACTCTGACACTTTTTTTCTTTTCCCGTAAATGTCTGTTTTAAACGACGGAGCTGTCTCGACAACTTCACTTGATTTTCTTTGTTGGTTTTTTTTCGGGAGAAATGATTTTGCCTTTGAGCAGTTGCGAGAAGCGACTGTGCAGCAGACAAGCAATTAGTCCACAAAGGCCAGACCATTAGACTGAGTGAGGCAACCCTTCAAAGAGACGAGGGCATAAATCCTTCCGGCATGCCGGCACACACATCTTGACTGGACGGCACTTTGTTAGTTTGTGAAGCAGGTTGTGGGGAAGCTCTCAATTTGAGTCTCCCAGATGAAGCGCCACAATTGTCCTTCCCGCAGACAAGCAGCGCCTGGGTAATTTTGCGGTTGTCTATTCTTGACATTCAGAGGCCGCCACCGCCGCCTGCACTGCTGGGAATTTCCGGCAAAAGCCCGACAAGACATTTGCATGTGAATGATCCGACTCAGCCTCATAAAACTTCTCGCCTGATGGAAATGAAGTTGGTGATTAAATCCAGTCTATTATCTGTCATTTGGTTGGGCAACCTCGCACAGCCATAGATTGACATGCCAACATTAGAATGCGTAGCAGTAATTGTTATTGTACAAGTGATCGTACATCGGGAAGTGAAGACCTGCAGTAAGCTTGTAGATACGTTTAACTGAAAGATCCGCAATGATGAAAGAGGCGAAATGCGATGAGATCGATATCTGCCCTTTACTCGCAGAAACATTGCGCAATAACTCTGAGCTTTTCTTTCCATTTCATTTCCTCCATCTGCTCAACCTTTCAACTTTAGGAGCAGCGATGGGCCGTTCATGGGCCAGTTGTAACTTTAATTTTTCATGTCATCTGAAAACGAACTTTTGATACATTCCGTTGATCGAGCTGCTCACCATGAAGCCTATCTCTGGAAACTTATGGAAAGTCCACTTTCCACCTCATTTCTAGCTCTGGAATCTGAAGAAAAGGGAAGGATATGCTTGGTGCCCTCAACCCTGCGGCTCTTTCTTTTGTCTCTTTTGCAATTGGAGAAAAAGAGCATTTGGCAGATATATTTCTCTTTAGCGGTCCGGGTTGAGCTCAGACAGGGAAAAAAGAAGAAGAATAAGAAAAAACGGGCCGACGAGTCTATTCAAGCAGAACGTACAAGTGAGATGTAAGAGCCTTTGTCTGAAGCGAGTCTACGGGAAGTCGTTTCCTCTGTTCTGCCTGCCTGATAAATGTTGTATGGAGTGTTGAAGTAATAGCTGCATCAGCGCGATGGGTAGAGATGGGCAGGCGGGAAATAATTTGGGCTGCTCGGAAAAATGCACGTACAGAGAGGGACCTCTAAAATTGCAATGGAAAGTACTTGTTTGAAATGATGCCTCTTTCATGTTCGGGCTCTACCACCGCTTTGTTTCGAAGCAGCTTTAGTCCGCTTCAATCATGAGTTGATCGGAGTCCATTTTTCCGTTATGGCCTGTTAAAGTAGGAAACATAGATACGTTTAAAGAATACACTGAGCCAGAGATGGATTTATGTGTCCCTTAAAAACTGTCTACTGAGCACATCAGGGTTTTGACATTTTTTTTGTTCTTAGGTTAGTTCATTAAGTTAGTTAGTACTGGAGTTTTCCTTAGTTTGTCCTGAGTTAGTTAGTGCTTTAGTATAGTTTTCTTTAGTTTGTTCTCAGATAATCCACCTTATCTCGACACCACATGATCCTTTACGTGAAATGTTGGCGGAACTTCCGGTAGGGCTAAAACCAGCATTTTATTTCTATTTGAACTGTTGTGGCGATTCCATTTCGTACGACAGTTTCCGACTTTAACAATGCGGGAACGCTCGCTTTTAAGAGAAAGCAGCTTCCTCCTAATCTAGCGATTTAAGCGGACAAAAATTAAGAGTGTCCAGCAACATTATAGTTATATTATATATTATATATATACTATATATTACATTATATAGTTACAACATAACAAACTCTGTCGCTTCTAAAAAGCTCAATACCGGCACAGTAAAAAAGTTGGCCATGTTTTATTAAGAGGGTGGAAACTGTCTTATTTAGCTTCAGGCAAATAGATCTGTTTGCAGCCACTTTCCACTGCATGCCAAGCACATGACTACAGCTTCATGTCACTTGGGAGAAACGTGAGCCTGTTTGCAACGGACTTTCCATTGGTAATGACAGATTGCTCACCTCTGGTTATATTATAATAATTATTGTTATTATTATGCATATGCAATGAATGAAGCAAAATAGCCTCCTATGAATGTTAAAACCTTGCAACTGCCTCTTTGGCTGAATGACATGTAAGCATCAAGGAATTGCCAATACCCGCCCAATGTCTCCCAACAGCGCGGCAGGCTTCATTTACTTCCAAAGTGATGTGCTCTCAGAAAGGCTGGCGAGACTCATTGTAATCACGCCTAATGCAGAATACACTCAGTCTGTCTGCGAAGCGGCCGGCTCATTCTCCGTGATTGCGCCAACTCTTTTAATCAAGCATTTGGAGGACACAAAAAGAGAGGAGAAAATAGTTTTGCTGATTACATTTAGTAAATGTCCTCTCGGCAACAAAACTCTTATTTGTGGGGAAAATCTTTTGTGTTATTAAAGAGCCGTGATATTTAAATGGAAGGGGATTCTGGGATTCCTTGAAAGACGCTTATCTGTCCATTTTCTATACTGCTTGTCCTCATTAGGGTTGCGGACGAGCTGGAGCCTTTCAAAGCTGATTTTGGACATGAGGTGGGGGCAACTATCATTTCCTCCTGAGGACGATTAAATTTGTCTATTTTTTTTAAAACTAGATTTACTTAAGTCTCATGTGATGTCACAAATGACTTGGGTCTGGCAGCATAATCTGAAGATCTTGTTAGTGTTCAGTTCAACCTGGTCGTCTTCTACGTTAGCACCATGTCTGACGATATTTCGTCTCCGTTGCTCATTCGCTGAGGCTTTAATGCGATCGGGCGACTAGCTCGGAGGTGACAAGTGAAAAGACAGGAATGCATTTCACGCGCGAGGTGTCAAGCAAATGGAAGATTTACAGTTTACGAGGCTCTCTTGTTCATAAAACTCCTATTCAATTAAGGAGGGCACCAAAACAGCTGCAGCTTCTCCTATAACATGGGCGCCATTTCGACAGGCGGGCCCAAATTGCGGGTTTTCAAATACTGAAGGACAAAGGATGTAATTCATTTTATTATTGTTGTAACCATTAAGGGAAAAAAAATGTTTTTTTTTCTTCACTATATATACTTGGCAAAAGAATCGGTTCTAAGACTTTTATTCCGTCAAACATCCAAATTGGATTTTGCCTAAAAAAAACAAAATCCATATCGATTGAGCTCTAATCTGGACTACACCACACGCCCAAAGAACAGTAAGGTTTTTTTCCCAAGGTCTCGCATTTATACAATTGTTTTTTTTTTTGTGTACCCCAACTTATGGATTCCTTGACATGACTTTGACAAATGCATCCAGCCGCACCAAAGCTGCTTACTTTGTATTCTCAGCAAAAACAGACTTGACTTTGTCTTCTCTGGCAGGAATGCGTTACTCACGATCTTTAAAACATTGTACTGCCGTGGCAAAAGGCCAAACACAAAGAGTCGTAATAGCTTAGTGTAGTTTTTCTGCCCACGTTTGAATTCATAACGGCATGGAATGTTTACGGCTCACATTTATGTTTGTGTGCGAGTGTTTTCTAGATGCGTCGCTGCAAGCTCAGCATCCCTGTGTTGCAACAAAGATCCAAAAGCACACCGAGCGTCTGCCTTTGTTTGCTGGTTCAAACAAACTACTCTGGCAGGTGTTTTTCTTTTTAAAGGTTGTGTCTTGAACGATTTACATATTGAAGGTGCAAAGTGAGTTAGTTTAGGGTTCTTTGGCTTTAAGCTCACATTCGGGAAAAAAAATACTCAGTAAAGTCATGCACTCTTAAAATGGATCAAGAACAAACCAATTTTGGTCAAAAACATTTGGATCAATACGACCAAACCTTTTGGCTTGTTTTGTACAAAACAGCCCCAAAAATTGTTGGGGCGGGTTGGTCCAATTTTTAACTTTTTTTGGTTTTTGATCCAGCAGTTTCAGCAGTGTGTGAAATTAAACAACCAAGTATTTTTTTGCCTACTGTCCGAAATGTCAATGGTAACCCATTGGAATTTTGCCTAATGATGTCACTACTCAGCAAATTTACATACCGTAATCCCCATTTCCACCTATGACTTGGAAGCTAGGGTGTATCGAAAATCTGTTATTTTAAATTGACTACCTGCCCAGGTGTTAACAACACCATAGCAAGCTAAAGTGTAAGCAGAGCTGCATTAGACGGCAGCATATTTGTTGTTCTGGGCAAAGTTTTTTTTTTTCTGTGTGACAATATGTCCACTGCATGTACACAGACCTGCTACTTTATTGAAAGTAAAGTGTAATTTGGCTCTTTGGTGCTTCTTCTGTGAGTGAAAATGTCTTTCTCTGCTTTGACTCTTCTTTCTTGCTCAATTTTTCTTCACAGTCTACAGATTGTTTTAGAACAAGCAGCTCCACCTCTGGTGGTCTCGCTAATGAAAGCCTATAGGCTTCGTGTGCTGGTGCCTTTCATATAAAACACCAACCTGGAACAAAGGTGGATAAAGACTGCTGTTTTCAGGCGGCAAAAAAATTCACACTCAGGAAATTGAAATGCCCTAATTATCATTATTGTTCATCATTTTGTTGTCTACTGCCTGGTGAGTCCAGATGCTTCATTGCTGTACATTGTGCGTGGCCATTAACTAATCAGTGAGGCTTTCAAAAGTGCGCTATTAGCATAACAACTGGTGGTATTCGTCACGCACACGATTATGCATCATTACCTCCTGCGAGCATGAAAAACGTGAGGTTAGATTCTGGAGGTCTCTATTCATGTCTGGTGCAAATTATGGAATGTATTTCTACTTATGCTTCCAATCTGATTTTCTTCAGGTCAAGTTTGGTGGAGTCTCATCAAATCCAGACTGAGCACAGCGTTTTGTAACCACTTCAAGTATTGCCACCTACAGGACTGGAGTGCAACTGTACCTACAGTAAGCTCACTTTACCTCATTAAATACTGCAAAAGTCATGTAACAATAACATGAATGATTCTGGACTATTTAAACGGGCGTATAATGTGGGAAATTTCATTATAAGTGTACAGAAATAACGTGTGCTTGTAATTCTCGATCCTTCTCCAATTGGACAAAGCATGTCATATTAAGAGACCTGGGGACAGTTTAAAAGTGTGAAAAGGACATTCATGATACCTCTTTTGGAAACCTTTGCTTTCATTTTTTGCATTATATTCATCTCACATAGTATGCCCACTTACAATTACGGACACACATCTACCCAAAACACACACAGAGCATATGTGCAAGGTATCATCCGCTGATAATGAGCACGCAGCCAGATGGAAAGCGTCTCTCCTACCCTGAGAAAAAGATCCCAGGCGACATTAGTGTTGTGCGAGCATTCTATAGAGGAACCTGGCAAATCCAGGCCTGCTTCTTTTATTGTTTCAGGGTGACGCCAGCTTTTGTGTGCTTGCTCCGTTGCATTGGAATTACCTTCCAATTCACCTCGTCCGTTTTCCTGTCGGTAATAAGTGTGTTTGTGCCGTATCCACCAACGCCATGCTTATATGGAGCTCTGTGAAAGTTAGCGTCTTTCCTCTTTTGAGGGAGAAGAAGCTCTTGTAGTCACACATCAGACAGCTCTGAGAATAAAACATCACAGTATCACAAACACACACACGCACACAGAAAATGGTTGGCTGGTGTGCAACGAGCCGCGACTTTGTCTCTGACGAGGACGACATAACACGTCAAGACTCGTAACAAGCAAGTCAGGTCAGGCTGAATAGATGTCATTTGACAGGTTGGTTGGTTAGTTGGTGTGTGTGTGTGTGTATGTGTGATTTGTAAAATGTAATTTGAGATTACATTATTTCCATTATTGTTTTGAAACAAAATGTTCTGATCTCATGAGAGGTCAAAGTAACAGCGACCATTGCAGAACAGCCAATGTTGTACCCATGCGGATGAGACATAGGCAAAAAGTCAAGATGTTCATTTTTTGCAACGACTTAACAGGAAAATGAAAATGTCAGCAAGACATCACAAAATCGATTGTCCTTAAGAATTAGAATGTTCACCGAGCTGCCCGCTGAAGGACATTTTCACTATAATTATAGTTACATTTTGTTTTCTCAAATGTTTCAGTTTATTTTTATAAGCATTTTATATGATGAACAAAAGTGTTTTTTTTTATTTATTTTAGTCTGTATCTTAACTCACAATATTAGCATGCCTGTATTTGCTTTTTGACATATTGATTGTGGAAGCGGGTCCTCTCAATTGCTTTTTGTTGTGGACTTTACGGTGTTAATTTGACAAACACTGAGCCGCTTCCTTCCTGGTGCTAATGCAGTTGGTAAGAATAACAAACTATTCATTTTGATTAAACCCAGACACATTTTGCTCACTGGCCAAACATGACAAATCTCTTTATATACAGAAGAGAACCTGTGTGTCATGGGACGCCGTTAGTGCTGTGACTGGCACATGGAACCACAACCCATCAGTTGCCTCAATCAGTCGTCACGATGAAGCGTCCCGGTTAACGTTTCCCGATAAAGGCGAGACTGCCGCCTGCCCATGTGACCTAGACGAGATAAAGCGCCGACTACAGATAATTAAGAAAGTGCCAGCACCTTCTTTCCATTTCCAGCTGTGTTATTAAGGGACATCCAGCTACGGGGGGATTCATATAAATCACCAGCCTGTGTAGCTATATGGAGAATAGAAAATGGAGATAGGTGGCCAAGGAATGCATTCATTAGAACTTTGCAGGTACATTCAAGTCATCCTATTCACTGGTAAGAGGGGTCAGAGTACCACCACCAATAATGGATATACGTCACTAAGTGACCCCACCCACCCAACACGGTCTGCAGTTGACGATAGCAATGGCGTGCAGAGGATTGGACAATTAGGGTTAGGGTTTCAAACTAGGGTTCCAAATTAGGTTTAGGATTTCAAACCAGGGTTTCAAACTAGGGTTTTAAATTAGGGTTACGGTTTAAAAAAATTAGGGCAGGGTTTCAAATTAGAGCTAGAGTGTCAAACTAGAGTTAGTGTTTAAAACCCGGGTTTCAAACTAAGGTTTTTATTCCCATCCTCCTCATTTTTCTTCTCTTCCGCTTTAATTTCTTCACAAGCTTGTTAGTTTTTTTCTTACCTTCTTCAATCCTCTATGGACATTTTGGGATATTAAATTTTACAAACTACGCTGTGATACCCAGTATACCAAGCTGTTATCATCTCGCTGCATTTGCACCCTTTATTGATTTTATGTGTGTGTGTGTGTGTGTGTGTGTGCGTGCGTGCGTGCGTGCGTGCGTGCGTGCGTGCGTGCGTGTGTGTGCGCGTGCGTGTGCGTGCGTGTGTGTGTGTGTGAAAAATAAAACATTTTGGGAGTTATGCAACCTCTTCCCAAACATTCTCAAATCCCACATGTACTTGCTGCTATTGTTTAATTAATTCATGACTAAATATGTACAATACTTTTTATTTAGCCCCTGGCTGTCTCACAAGTTTTACATTCAAAAAGGAAAATCATTCAAATCCAAAATGTAATTATTATGCATCTTAGATGGGGCTCACTACTGTACTTTTGCTTTCATTTAATTGCTAAAACGTGTGAACAACTTTAATTTTGACATGATTGGCCCATATCCATATCTATGTCAAAGGTCTAACTCTAAATATCATGTCTGTTGAATGTCTAAAAATATTACTGCCAGTTGAACAGCAAGTCTCAATCAGAATCCCTTCTGCTCGTAATTGCATCCTCTTGTTGTGATCATCCCACATTACAAGAATCTTGGCCACCAGATGAATGCGTGTCTTGCTGCCATGATAAGGGGCAAATGTTATATTGATCAACTTGTCTTCCATCTAGTGCGGAAGATTGCGGTCATGATTGAAAGGGCAGATATGACACATGGTTTCATTTGTATAGATTTTATTGTTGGGTAAAAGGACAAGCTTTATTTATATATGTATAAATAGCAATCGGCCATTGCACAAAGGGACACGCGCGCGCGCACGCGCACACACACAAACAGAGGATACGAATACCATGGATGTGGAAAGCAGTTTAGTGGAGGACCATCACTTGTGTTTTAATCTGTACACTCGGAACAAACCAATCGAATCAGCCGCTCGGGGCGTAAACGAAATTGTGTGGCAGAAAATGTGATAGTGACGCGTGACACACGGTGAGACAGGAAAAACAGATTTCGTATCGTATATACACACGCCAAAAGTCCATTGTGAATTTTTCAGATGCAATTGGGATTGTTAATGCATAGAAAGGAGTCCATTGTCAGCATGGAAACTTGTCTTCAACATTGTATATCATAAATAGCCCCAGTCTATCTCACTCTAATCTCTAATCTCACCAGGGCGCATCCTAGTCTAGTCTAAATTCCTTTCTGTTCGTTTGGTCAAGGTTTAATCTTTCATACAGACAGGTGCTCTATTAACTCTTTCTCAAGGTGTTCCTTCTTTGAAATTTTGTGATATTTTTGCTTTCTTAAAGCTGAAAGAAACATCACAGTCAACTTGATTTTCCTGCTTTGGACTGTAACAAACAAAAATGAAACACCAAATTAAAATTGACCACATGATGCTTATTATTTTGGATTAGAGGTTAGTAAGCATCGGACTGTAATGAGACTCTTGGGCTGCACTTTAAAGCAGACAGCATCAGGCGGTGCTCAGCGTGAATGTGAAGGGGCAAGGAGAAAAATGACTGATTAATTTTCCTTCAAGGCACGGGAGAGAAGTTCAGGGTAAATTACGAGAGACGTCTGGATGTAGTTTGGATTTTTTTCAAAGGTATCTCTTCATTCATTAAATAACACTTGGTCAACAGCGAATTTTAATCACAGATGTGTCCCTTCAAGTATTTTGACGCCGATTCAAAAAATGTCTTTAATATTTTTGAAGCACATCAGGTTTTGTTATTAAGGTTTATCTAGAAAAGCTTGAACAACACGGACTTTACCATATGTTGTCATTTATAGCTAAGATGTTTAAAACAAGTACAACTGTTGCTGTAACACTTCATATTATTATTATTGTTGTTATTAGAATAAATACGTGATGTGGTAGAGAAAAAACAAGGGCCGATTCGGAATGAGTGCAAACAGTTTGTCTAGAGAAGTTTACTTCCATCTCTGATTGAATTAAAAAAAAAAAAAAAAATGTTGACCAGTGTAATTATTTTATTGACTCTGATTACTTTTGGCTCTATCGTAATATGGAGCTCGGCATTTTCAAATCTGTTGCTCTCCCACAAAATTCAGTACAGCAATATGGGAACTCAATTAAGTCTCCCCGACCCACACCAAGACGTTGCCTTTGACCACATCGGTGATCTCGCAGTTGAGCTTGTTGAGCCGTCCATCCAGGATGAAGAGGGACTCCCTTGAAGGAGTCATGAGGTACTGGCCGAAAGTCCCGCCGCCCACCACCGCCCGGTTGCTGGCGCTCCAAGGCCATTCGTACGGTTTGATGGCCTCTTTCAGGCTCTTGATCATCTTGACCTTGCCGCTGTGCAGCTCCACAAACAGTACGTCGGTCTGGCGGCCGGAGCTGCCGAACACATTGTACCGGTGGGCCTCGGTGAAGGAGCGCTGGAAGGCCAGGTCGGAGAGGTGCAGGTTGGTGTGGATGTCGAAGGGCTCCCCGACGTCGCCTCGCTCCGAGACCGTCTGTATCCGCATTAGGCCGTGGCCGTCGTCCACGGTGACGAGGTAACGGCCGTCCGGGGACGCGTGGGGCGTTCCGGTGACGTCGCGGTTCTGGCCCACCACGCCGTCCGTCACACTGTCCAAAATGACCTGAGGCTGCGTGGCGCCCGTGGAGTCGGGGCGGCAATTGATAAAGTAGTAGCCGCCCAGGTGGGTGTAAGCTGCCGACTTGGGGATGCAGTTAAAGTCCCGCAGGCTGATGTTCCTCACATAAGCCATCGTGTCCAAGTCGATCTTATGCAGGACAGGCTCGTTTCGGTGAAAGATGAGGCCAAATCTGTTGGCAATTTCGGGAGAGACAACACAAAAGATTGAATCAATAGATAATGATGACATTTCTGTGCTTGAACCAGTAATTTGCCACGGCTGGACCAGTCGTCGCTTTGTTTTTGACTGAAAAGTCATCAACTCTTTGGATGGAGCGCAACCATATTTTGGACAGACAGACAACTACACACTTGGGTCACATACTGGACCGTCCATGCAGCTATTCAATTCATACTGCTCATTGTGTCAAGGGTCTGCTTTAGACTACTATCCAAGGTGGTGTTTTAGGCCAGTTTAGCACAGGGCAGATTGTGAATTGTTTGCCTGTCGCTCAAAGGTCAAATATGCACTCAATACTTTGGATTGGATGAAAGGCGGACCACAGCCTAGAGGGATTTGAGAAGGGAGAGCTGCTACAACTGAAAAACTAGTGTACAGAAAAATATTTCAAACACGCCGCCACCTCTATATGCGAGGACAGGTCTGATGTATAGATAAACAATAAAAATGTAAAATTTTGTGTTGTTCTGATTGTGATCTTGTGACGTTTCTCTACGTCTGAACATTCTGCGCACGTATTTACGATGCCTCCAGGCTTAATTCTAATTACCTAGGGGTAACCCACATCAACATTCAGCAGCGAGTATAGAGAAATGCATAATCCAATCCAGAGCAATAATGCTACAGGCTGAAGTAGAGATGATAATGCTTCGTTTTTTTGTTGTTTTTTTTCCCCTACATTTACATTTATTCAAGCAAACAGTCTGGTGCTAAGGAACATTAGTTATTGTCCCTGCAATGCGACACTGCTGCATCTGCCTATTTGGACCTGGTCCACAAAGTTTCTTGTGTTGGTAAGCAGTTCTCCGCCGATGTTTAAAAGTCATAAACATATCAAAGACAGAATTGCACAGATTACCTCCATAAAGATTTATTTAAAAAAAAAAAAAGTCTTACAAAGTTAATTACATGGCTGATGCTAAAGGCGAATTTGACTGGATAAGTAGCCAGTCTGACACAAGGCACATTTTGGGTGTTTCACCGTTTACTGTCTTTTTGGTTATTTCATTGTCTCATTATATGTAAAGTGCGTTGTTACATCCCCAGCAGTTGTGAAATGCGCTATATAAATAAAGTTCTATTGTACTGTATTGTATTGTATTGTATGGCATGGCATGGCATGGCACGGTACGGTACGGTACGGTACGGTACGGTATCGTATCGTATCGTATTCCATTCCATTCCTTAATGGACAAATCCCATCTTTGACTTTAGTTTAGAATATCTAATACAGAAGAGCTCAAAGATCAGCATGTTTTGATCTTCTCTTCATCAGTTCCTGGAATTTTCTGGATGCCATTAAAGCCACTGAATAACATGAAGAAGAAAAAGTTATGCCCTGACTTATGAAAAACTAAAGGGACAAAAAACCCATTGTCTGATGTTTTTTTAATGGTTCAATGTCTAGTGTAGCCCCTGACGGTCTTCATATTGAGCTTCATTGTCCCAAGAAGACATTGCCACAGAATGAAAGAATGTGCGAACGGAACATCGCACTCAGACAGAAGGCAACGGTATGCACCCTTTTGACCGGCTGACGGCCATCACAATCTCGACATCGTTCGTCATCTTTTTATGGCGTTTGAACATTCAGCAGGTGGCGGGCACACACTGAGTGCATATTATCAGGCTTTCTGTCAAGGCAATCATCGATCCACAGATTCTGTCGCCAGGCAGCCGCCAGAACTCTTTATTTGTACGTGCCGCAGATGGATAAGGGACATATTTATTGGGCTGTAAACAATCTTTTACATGTACCGAAAGCTGGTCAAATTCTGAATTTCAGTAACGTTTAGGGTTTGCCATCTTGGGTTTTACGTAAAGATAAATACAAGTGAACTGAAGCACCTTGTTCGGGGCGGGATTATGCAAATTAATTGATGTTGCGTCAGGATCTGACGGAATTTGGAATGGTTTGCTCCGACACATTTTTAAAAATATGAAGCTCAAAAGGGTTAATCGGTTTAATTTCACGTTTCGTGTTGTTTTCTGTTTTATTTTTTGTGGTGGTCTGTTTGTTTTAAGTCCATTTTACACTGTATACACAGATATCAGGCTCGCGATCTGAGAATATCGGATTCATTCACATTAGTGTAAATCCACTTTTTGTCTTCTGCCATAAGACACTTCTCATACCTCTAAACTAAAACCTGTTGCATTTCATGGATTTTTGTGTGGTATTCAGACCTGAGTCAAATTGATTTTGAACAAAAGTGTCATCACATGGTTGAAGTTGCCGCACTCACATTCCAAATCGATCAGTGTTTCTGTCGGGAGCTCGAGCAATCCGCAACGATGGCCTTCAAACTCTTCTTCACATCACAAGGAGTGAATCCTATAGATTTTCTATAAATACACCATGCCTATTGTCCACTTTTTCTTTTGTTCCAATTCAGTCATAAAACCAGCATGTTTCCTTCAGCCACAATGGCAGGTGGAGCTTGATGTTTCCCAACACTGTTTTTGATTCATGGAAGAGAGTCATGAATCGTTCACACAAAGACTTCGTTTTAAATTTTGCCACTACCGTGTTCATCACAAGATCGTTTTGAATGCTTTGATTTGTGAACACCCCTAGGTAGAGATGGGAATTCTCAACAAGAACCGGTTTCCACATTACCAATTCCTTGGAATCGTTTGCTATTTTGCTAACAATTCCCTTACCGATTCCAGTCAGCACAAATTACGTCACTACACGTTATTAATGCTACGCAACATGTGTAGCAACGTAAACACTGATGGCACCTGTGAGGCAGAAGCGCTCCAAGGTTTGGTTACATTTCTCCAAGGACGAGAATAGAGCCAAGTGCAATTCTTGGAATGTTGATATTTCAACAAAGGGAGAAAATACCTCAGATATGCAAAAGCATTTGTACACGCAGCACGAACGACCGAGCACCAACAGCAACATTAGCCCGAGCAACGCGCAACATCAGGCTCGATTTAATGAGGTCCAATACAAAAATAAAAAATTCTGCGAAATGAAAAGTTCGTCCAATGCCAAAACATTTTAAACATTATTATGTCAAATGTCGTGGTGAGATGTCAAGCGAGTCACCGACACCTGT
Organism: Syngnathus leptorhynchus; assembly: GCF_054491065.1. Classification (NCBI taxonomy): domain Eukaryota; kingdom Metazoa; phylum Chordata; class Actinopteri; order Syngnathiformes; family Syngnathidae; genus Syngnathus; species Syngnathus leptorhynchus. Next base: position 10,703,060 of record NC_141196.1, on the reverse strand, counting down.
AAAATGCTTTAAATTTTCAAAAAAGTGCAACATCTTTTTATATGTGACCGATCTCTTGTTTCTTGTTCTTCTCTTCTTGACACCAGTCAAGTCCATAAAAAGTATTTGTATAAGTAATAAGGGCTGCAGTCAACCTTGGTTGTCTCGGAGTGGGGCATTCATTGATTTTAGTCATTATTTGTGTAGAATTTGTCAGGATCATTTGTTGCTTTACCCCTATAAATAGCGGGGGCGAGGGAGGGGGCGGGGCTGTTATTTCAGGACATACACACATGAGTTAAAATAAGCCTGTCTGTACTCTCCACGCCGGATGCCAGGCAACGTAATTACGCCACCTACTCGCTCTTGGCTTGACGGACAGGCGGGTAAAAGCAAGCCCGTTCGAAACGACAGCAAACAAACCACCTAAGCATTCCCAAGGGCCGACTTGAAAGCCCAACGTGTGCGCGGATGGGGTGTACTTACGCACCTTAAGCTGTCCACCATTAGGCTGGTGGAGGGGATGAAGAAGTCGTCCACTCTGTCGAAGCGCCCACCCACCGGCTGCATGTGCACGGTGTGGTGGGACACCCTCACGCTCGCCTCACCGATCACCTACAAGAATATTTGAAGAGTATGTGTGTGTATTAGAGATGTCCAAAATAACACATTGATATCAAAATCCCTGAAAAAATACCTTAGCATTTGCATAAGTAACCTCGGATTTTTGAATGAAAATGCTCATCACAAACATCCAGGTCCTAATCCACCCAATGCCTGTTCCAAGTATGTCTTATTGACATTGTTTCTCTCATCCATGGGAACAAAGTCAAAAAGGAAAGTCTGAGATTTTTCTTTCCTTTACCTGCAGAGTCGGGAAGCTCTTCTGCCTGTCCCCCCAGCTGAGGATCCACACCTGGTCACGGGACTTATCGTAGTGCAACTTGACAGGATATGGGTCAGTGCTGACTGTCTGCATCACACACACACACACACACACACACACACACACACACACACACACACACACACACACACACACACACACACACACACACACACACACACACACACACACACACACACACACACACACATACACTATCAGCCTTTCTGCAATCCCAATGGACTGAGTTATATAATTACGTTGGTATTGAGAGTTGGGTTAGCCCCCGCTGAAAGAATTGAACGCCATAGCCTGCCACTGGAACATACCACCATCTGGGACTTTTAACTTTTCATTGATTCCCAATCTGGGTACTGTTACATTGTTGGAGTCAACACTTTAGTAGAAATAAACTACAGCGCGTGTGTGCTCGTGGAGGCAACGGGAGGTTTCAGGTGCTTTAATTAACAGCTGCTAATATAACGCAGTGGAGCTCAACCTCTGGGCGGCCTGAATAAATGAGCTGCTGACAGTTTTCGGGGGAGCTCGGCCTGCTTAGCAGCAGTGGCTCTCCTCCCCCCCAAGAGACTGGCGAGGCGTAAACGGCCGTCTGCAGGGGGTTGCAAAACACACCCAGAAAAAAAACACTGACACATATGACTGCACTCACGGCCATTTAGTTTAAAACAACAAGCATAATGGATGTTTGTGTGGCAGCCATGACAAATACAACAAATCCTCTCTGCAAAGCAAAAAGACGATTTAATAAGTGTAATGGCCCCTGTGTGGAACTGAGATGGGTCGCAATGAGATTTTGATGCAAAAAAATGTGCATTTAATCTTTCAATGTAGCTTTTCGTTCAATCTCCGAGTTGTACTGTATGTCGTATTAGAACATAATATAGGTGATCAAATGTCATACCGTCTTCATGTATATTTCCTGAAATATAACATGTAAAACATCATCTATTGTGCAATAATATATAAATAAAAATAATTATAGAAATAAAGCATGATTTAAAAAGGGACAATTTGTTTTGAAATTGAAGAAATGTTACAATGTAAAAAAACAAGAAAACACATTTATTGTCAAATAAAATTAGTAATTATCCATCCATTTTCTGAACCCGCTTTGTCCCCACGGGGGTCGCGGGCGTGCTGGAGCCTATCCCAGGCGTCATCGGGCAGCAGGCGGGGGACACCCTGAACTGGTTGCCAGCCAATTGCAGGGCACAGAGAGATGAACAACCATCCGCACTCACACCTAGGGGCAATTTGGAGAGCTCAATCCGCCTACCAAGCATGTTTTTGGGATGTGGGAGGAAACCGGAGTGCCCGGAGAAAACCCACGCGGGCTCGAGGAGAACATGCAAACGCCACACAGGGAGGGCCGGAGGTGGAATCGAACTCCCGCCCTCCTCACTGTGAGGCGGACGTGCTACCCAGTGCGCCACCGAGCCGCCTAAAACTAGTAATTAATAGAACAATAAAATATTCTGAAACGTACACAATTTAATATTTTTTAAATTGTGTTTAAGATTTAAAAATATTTAAATACAAACTGAGTGCCTTGCACACTACATAATTACATACATACATTTTTAACAGAGCAAGAAATATAGCTTGGCAATCTCTCATAAAAATAATGAGAAATATGTGTTACATTTTCCAGTGTACATATGGAGTTAGTATTCCAGCTGTACTGCTTATTGCTTAAATAAGTGAATGCATTTTGTGTGCTATTAATCATTGCAGGCATTGGCTTACCCAAACCTCCTCGGTTAGCATTTCTTCTAAATGATGCGTTGGCTTATCAAATTTGACTGCATACCAACTGTTTACTTAGGGACATGAATTCATGTTAATTGAGTGTTAACATGTAAATTGAGTTACCTGGACAGCCTTCTGCGACTGGACGTCCACAATGAGCAAGCGATCTAACGTGGGCTGTGCCGCGTAAATAAATTTGTCCTTGACGTTGACCGCCGCCGACCACACACACTTCTGCACTTCGTCGTCTTCTGAGGCAGGACACACTTCCTCCTACGCACACAGACACACACGCACATGCAAGACAGTTTGCAGTTATCTTATCAACAGTGTTGCTGTTCCTTTCCTGCCTACTGACAAATGAGTTTTTTTTTTCTTTCTAACGCATAATCCACACAACAAAGCCTGCACGTTCCCACGGATGTTCAGCTTCCAGGCCCTGGCAGCTTTTTGCCTGGCTGGCTGACGTGGCTATCCCCTGCCCGGCCGTCTGTTCCAGACTCTGCGGGGCGATTTAGAACGGCTGCCGGCCAGGAGAGTTGAAATAAAAAGGCTCCGGGACGTTGGAATTAACGCTTCTCGTGTGTATTTATAACCACAGAGGCAGTGCGGTGACAGGTGCCTTCCCGCTGGCCAACTTGTCTCGGTTAAGAAGGGGCATATACCGCTCTTGTCTTCTCTAGTAGTGCAGTAAATCTACACCAACACTAATGTTGTGACATAAAACCGATAGCAGTAGCAGCTAGGACTAGAAACTACCGCAGTAATCTATAATCAGATGCACGGCAGCAGCCATGGACGTTCCAGGGCAAAGAGATGGATTCAGATACATGGCAAGAGTAAAAATAATTAAAAAAAAAAAAAAAAAAAAAGGATCCACATTAGTCAATTGTTCAGAAGTTATTTACGCAAAGCCAACACGAATGGAAGGCCGCTCCGAGCTAATGTAGTAATCTTCACAGCTTCACTCAGAAGTGGACTTGAATGTAAGAGAGCAGTCACGGCAGATCAAAAATGTATCTAAATCTAGGTATTCTTTCTCTTCTTTTACCAACATTCTTGTTGATGCAGCTGGTGTATGCACAAAGGCGGCTGCAATGTCTCGGCACATTGCATACTGTACTTTGTGTGGGGGTTGTGTGTGGGCGACTCAAATATGTTTGGTTTTGTTCTGTGTGAAATTCCTTTGACAGTCAGAAGTATATTTTTCTTGTGAATTCATTAAAATCCTTAATGCAGCATTACTAGTCTTAATTCGCCTTTCCTCAAGTCTTTTAGATTGAATTTTAGCCAGATAACTCTCGGTAAGGCAAAACTGGAAATTATTGCCACATTTTCTACTGTAGCCTATGATTGGTTGTGAACGTAACCCCCCAAAAAAAACAAAATCCAATTATCCACAAAAGCGTCTCACCAGGGAGCGAAAACTTCAAAACCGTCTCTGCAACATAGAGACTTCCTGGAGGGATACAAAAATATCGTGTATAAAAAACCGACTAACCAGCAGTTGAAACTTGAATTTGTCCAAAATGGCTTCCTGTTTATTCTTCAGAACTATCTTGTATGATGGACGTTTGTTCAATTTAACGTCGATCGGTGGAAGAGAGACCCCAAAAGTACATGAAAAAAGCCCCAGTAAAGTTTCATTTAGCAACATCAAATTTTCTTCTGCGTGTCTATCATGAATAGACCCTGAAAAATTCTCAGGAAAGGAAAACAACACAGGAAATCTGCAATCTTGACTGAACGCCTGAATTTGGTGAGTCCTTGAAATAACAATGAAACAAACGCTCGGCTTGGCAATTTAGCATTGCCTATCCACCCGGGATACCGAATTCAGGATGCAAGGGCAGCTTCAATTACCCTTCAATTTTAGGCTTGGGTTTATTACACTTTCTTCAGACAGAATAAACATGTCAAAGCAATTTGGTGTCCATGGGTGAAAGTGGCTTGTGTCCCCCCCCGCCCCCCCTTGTAAGATTTTGTCAGAGTAGCGTCCCTTAGAATTCATTCAAAATGATTCAAATCAAAAAGTCAAGTTTGGACATGAGATATTTTCATGTGTCTTATGATGGACATGCCAATTGTATTTGTGCATGGAATTAGTGGAAGTGGTGGCCAGGCTAATTTTTGTTTTTTTCCCCCCAACCATCCACGCAGTACTATTGAGTCTGTCACCTTAAGAGCCAGCAGTTTCTCGCTGGGCTTGATGTGTCTCTGTATCTCGCACGCCACCGGCTGGATGACTTTAATGCCGTCCTGGTAGAACACGTAGAACATGTTTCCGATACCAAGACCTGCAACAACAAAGAACGTCACTCGCCCGGTGAAATAGGAGCGACACTGTACACCCTAAAGTAAATAAGGCACTGTGCGATCATTTAATCCCTCTTGTCACAGTTGGCTAACCCTATTACAGGAATTCAATTAAGTCACTTTAATGAATGCAACCACGGATCCGTACCTTCATCCCGCCACAGAATGTTGGCCACTGCCAGGCAGAAAAAGAGAAAGAGCACATTGAACATTAAACGCCACAATCAATAACATCACATTTGTGAGACTTTTATTGGAACGCCCGGGCCCCGCTATCCAATGCAACAGATAATTGAGTCTTCTGCTCGGAAATAAGGATGTTTGGTTTTAGACATCGCCAACTGTGTTTGCTTATGCTTACGGGAATCGACTTAAATCAACAATATAATTTAGCATGAGCCTGAAATGTTAGCAAAGCAGTGGACAAGCTAGGATGACTTTTTTTGCTACATTTCTCTTGATGTAGCATATAAACAACACAATACTTTGGGAACTTGACCTGAACAATTGCCAACAGTATTCCTAGTGTACATACATGTTTGTGATCCACAATTGCAAGTTTATTTGTCACAATTGTACATCAAGTTTGCAGTTGCACATTATTTTGGTTGACAGTTGTATATTTATGATTAGATGGACGTTTGTGATCGGGATCCCAGCTTTATGTTTTGCTCGCTAGGCGGCTTAGTGTTGAGAAATGATCTAGACAACGTTTGCTTGTTCCCTCGTTAATTATCACCATACTTTCCAAATATATTAAAGGTCGTGCCCTTAGTATATATTTAGTGCGAGGTGATATGGGTTACCTCAGGTGCCCCAGGTGACTCAATCATCTCTCATGCTAAGGTAATTTTAATACTTCATTAATATGGATTAATGGCCCATCTTTCTGTTCTTAGAAGCAGCAGACCTTGATTTTTCTCTTTTTTTTTCTTCCCATTAAAGTCATTGCGAGATGGCTAATGACACTCGCAGTGCCAGACCAGAGCCTGAGTGCTTCTGATAGCTACCCCTACCAGTTACCTCTATCATTACTTTGTCCGTCAGATATCTTCAAAGGGGGTGTAGTTTTACTCCATTTCAGGTGATGGATTTTGCGGTGGTAAACCTTTTCTTTATTGTAACAGCAATACCTGCAAAAAAGCCACTAAGTGACTGCATCATTTTTCGTTTCCCCTCCCATCACGCCTGTCAGGCATTTTTGTTCAAAGGGTGAGTAATTCCACTTTGTTGTAGTTATATTGCAATTTACAATTTTGGGGTAGTTCAATTCAAAAAGAGAATCACGTATATCAAGCCAGCAAAATTATGTTTCACTGCCACCATATAGCGGTCGTACGTCACATTTGCTCACAAGTCAAAACAAAAAGATCGGCTGAATGAAGGCTTTGCCTGTGTCGTTTTATGATGGAGTCTGACTTATTTCTTTCCTTCGAGTGAAAATGAGTTTTTGTATGAGGACAACTGTGACAGGGTCACTGTTGTGAGGAAGAAATGCAATGGTGATATAAACTCAGTTTTTATGCAAATTCAACGCTGTGTCCTTAATGGCGACCCTCTCTGCCTATTGTCTGCCAGTCCCTCCATCAACCCACTCCCATCTTCCATTTTCTGACGGGCTGTCCAATTTGTGGGCCAATTGGCGCCGATGCTAATCTGTCCTCCTGCACTCATTCTCCCGCACTAGCAAAGAGACAAAGCGTCGAGGGTCAGACGTAATCGTCACAAAAAAAAAAAAAAAGCGCTGTGTCGAGTGTTACCCTTCCTGTGCACTCTTGCGAATCTTTTTCAGCTCATTAAAAAGCGTCACAAAAGTAGCGCCGTGTCGTCTGCAAAATGGACGGTGGACAGAAAAACTGGAGAACAATGGCGTTTATGGCAGCGCTTGCCAGGGATGGAAACAAAATGGAAAGAAAGCAGAGTCGTACGAACGCCATATTGATGCTATTCATCACCCGGGGTCGGAAAGACTGTGGCTGTTGTGCGCCTGCGAGGGGCCCATATATCAACTTCAGCATCCATATACAGTAGCAAAAACAAGCCGGCCAACGGCGGCGGGCAGTCGTTTGGCTCTCTTGTGATAACTGTTTGCGCTGGACGCCAAAGCTCGGGGACGTCACGCCCGGGAGGCCCAGCGGCAAGGTTACGCTGTGACTGGATCATGGCAATGGCGACCCGGGACAGACCATACACACTTTCACGGCACTAATTAGCCCAGAAACAGTGTAGAGAAAAAGTAGGGGGGCAGGCCAGTCATATAGTATGAGGTTAAAAAAAAAAAAAATGTGGTAATCATAACTATTTATTAGACCTCTGGCTTCAGACAACAAATGTATAACTAAAGCTGTTTATATTGAATTAATTCAATAACTAATCTAAAAGATAAGTGAATTCTCTTTTTTAATTCATAACGTACTTATGATAACACTAAACCTCGATTTACTTTGGCTCGTAAGTAACTGATGCTCTCCTAAAATGTTTAGAACTACCTGTTAATAGTCCAGTGTAAATGTACCACAAACAGTTATCATTAGAATTTCTAAATATAAAAATAAACAAATAAATGCGCTGACGTGTACATGCACATGCGGCAATAACATCCCCTCAACTTCCAACTAAATGTACGCTACTCCCTGAGATATAAATACATATTTCAATATACTTCCTTGACACCAACTTGTTGCATTTTCGAGCATTAAAGACAGAGCATTAGAAAAAACTCAAACAAGTGAGGATAGGAAAAAACCCCACACACAACAATTTGGCAAAAGTCTTTAGAATCAGGTAAACAAAAGCTATTTAGTGAGGGACTTAAAAATGTGTAGTGACTGCATAATTGCTCCCAGTTTTGTCAGTGTTGTCTTTTCATTGCTTTCCAGCCTGCTCTGTGCAATCTCAATATAAACAACACACTTCTTGCATCTCATTTCACTCAGCACTGAGCCAACAGAGTATGGATTACATTGAAGCTTCTAACCATTGTTGTTTTTGTCCATTATCTGAGAGGCTGCCAAGTTAAATAAAAGTATTGAATTCATTTCAATAGTTTCTTAAGAAGATATCTTGAATCAAGTTAAGGTCATTTAATAACCTGGAAAAAATGCAGCATAAAAGCTCTAGTCCTATTTTTCAGGGTTCTATTTTCTTTTTTTTTTTTCCATACAACGCCCGACTTTTCAGCCCACTAGCTTTCCAAGACGCCGTGTTCTGTTCCCGTTGAGGTCATTTCTTATCTAACAGACCTTCACTGTGAGTCATAAAGTTTGATGGGGAGGATTTAGCGCAGTCGTGAGACCAGACGGCGATCCACAAGCACTGATGTGCTGACATTTTGACGAGCGGGGCTTTGCAATAGCCCGATGATGGCGTTAAAGTAAGCCTGCAACGAAATGATTTTTTTTTTTTTTTTAAAGTACCATAAACGCATCAAAGGTTGCACAGGTAAAACGGAGATGGTGAAAGCCACCAAAAGTTGCACGAGTTTAAATTAGCAAAAGCCCTCAAAAGTTAAGCTGTACAAAGTCACATAGGCATGCAAAAGTTGGAGAGGTCAAAATACTACCTTAAATCCCCCCAAAGTTCTACATATTGAATTAAGACTCCCTTAAATATTTCCAAAAGTTCTACATTTTGCATTAAAAGAAGACAACCGAACCTCTTGAAAGTGCTCATATTCAAATAAGATGATACAAAGAAAATACAAATAAAAAAAGAATAAAAAGCGCATATCAAAATAAGAGTATATTAAGTGAAATGGTGTGTTCTGCATCCATTTTGCAGGTTCTCTCTTTGAACGGAGTTGTGAGTCTCTACTTAACGAGGCTGAAAATGACAGCGGTTATTTGAATAAGTCCAGTCAACATGTCAACAAACAACATTATTCCAAGACTACTTCATTGAAATTTAGAGGCTTTTTTCTAAATAAGGAGGGCAACCTAATTAACTGTGACCTTTTATCAAATGTCACGTTGTTTGGGGGTTGGAGAGCCGTTGTCGGTATGCCGTGGCGCTCCTCAGGGTAATTAAGGGTCCCAAACCACACACAAACACACCAGTTAAAGGAAGTCACCCACGTTGTCTCTTTTTTACAGTTAAAAAACGTGGGAAGGCATATCAATGGAGTTCTTTTTTCCAAAGACAGTTTTGTTTTTCTTTGATATGGATTTTTTTTGTGCACAGTAGATTTTACCATCGATTTTAGAATCAGAGTATCTACAGTGGAAGGACAAGCAACAATCATATACTTTTCGCCAAATAAACCTAAGAAGTGTAAATCAGTACGGCAAATCAGTAGAGATATTTTTGCAATGACAGTTTCATTCTCTACCGTTTTATCTCTCCTCATTAGTTTCCAACATTAGCGCTTTACTTGAACAACAGAAAGTTGTCAGTTGCAGCAGCGTGTAGCTCACAATAAACAAAGTGTGAAGACAGTTCTCACCATAGTATGCTACTTGTTTTTTTATTCTTTTAATTTTTATTTTTTTTCTACTTATAGGTGAGAAATATTTTTGTACAAATATTGACTCCAATGATGTGTTAGCATAGGCTAGTAATAGACTATTATGTGTAAAGATGTTTGTCCACATTAGAGTTACAGTGTCAGCGTTTGAATGGAACTGACATGAACCAAAGACTCCGTATAAAAAGATGGACAGTCGCTGATTTGGCAGAAGTTATTTAATTTAATTTTGGAGGGGTTAATGACAAGAGGACAGGAATCACAGAAGTTCTTTTTCCTGGTCCAGACACTCAAATACCTCATTGTACCTATCGTCATTACATTTTGGGTTTAACAATGGCCTGCGAGTCGTGTACTTTTCACCCGCGATACTTTATTCCTCCTCTGAGGAAAATGAAATTGGAAGGAGTCGCGCTGTCGTTTTCATCCCATTTTGCCGCTAGTTTGAATGTAGCTGCACTTCATTCTGCCTTTAACCCACTGGCTGCTTTCCTTGTGAAACAGCTAATTGAACCCAGTTTTAACATGGTCAGTAAATCACCAAGCTTTTAGCAGCGGTCTAAAAAAACTGAACAACGCAATGATATACCCGCCGCTGAAGGTCAAACCATTTTTTTACTCCAGTTGGCTGTCAATAAAGTACATTTGGGAGCAGAGGACTTATTTTCCAGGCCTGTTAAACAGTCCGCCGTGCCTCAAACGGCAACAGTCTGCTGCTAACTGGCACAAAAGAGATGCCCTTCACAGTGTGCCAATTGTTTTTGCTTTGTCAGGCTCTGTCGACGCAGTCTGAGGCTATTTGTTATTTTCTGTCACTGCTGCATCGGAAATCAAGGGCGGGCAGACGGGTGGACATCTCAAATGAACGTCTCTATGCTGACTTACAGGTTTTGCGCGCTGAGTCCTCGACGAAGAGCGAGGAGATATCCTCATCCGTGCCTGCCTGGTTTTTGGCGATGCAGGTGTAAGCGCCGGTGTCCTCAAAGTGCACGTTGCTGACATGCACCTCACTGCCATTAGCTGGGATGAGCAGACGGACACAAAAAAATTATGCTTCTCTAAGTATTTTTCCAACATCTGCTCAGGTTAAAGTACTCATTCAAATCACCTTCAAAAATTGTGCAGATTCAAAATAAGATGCCACAGAATACTTACACAAGTTTAAAATAGCCAAGCACTACCTTAAAGTCACCAGAAATTGAACAGATTAATTTATCATAAATACCCCAAACATTATGCAATTTAAAATAATATGACGTTATATGTGCTAAGAGTTAAACTTGTTAAAGTAAAATGACTGTTAACTTATTTAACTTACAAATTGACAAAAAAATGCCATTTATTGCATTGGTTGATAGCACTATTGTAACTCCCCCCAGTTTTTCTGGCTAAATTTACATGACCTGAAATCCCATCCATTATTAGAGAAAATAAAATTAGACAACTTTAGCTACCAAAAATCTAATAATAGTTGTGTAGATTAGCATGACTCCCTTAAATCCCCAAAGACTAAAAGGACTGTTGAATAACACAAACGATGCATAGTTTTGACAGCAGTCAATGAACAAATTGCAACTATTAAACGGAAACAATGTTGAAACTCCCAAACAAGAACAAATTAAATTCCTTAATCCCTTATTTTAAATCTGACGGCCTTCAATTACTTCAAAAATAAAAAAAATAAAAAAAATAAAAAAACCGCTAATGTGTTGGATGAAAATAAAACTACCTTACAAGAAAGTAACTACCTTGCAGTGTAAGTTGCTTGGATAGCTTGGGTGTGATGTCCATTCCGTTCTTGAGCCAGGTCAGCTGCGGCTGGGGGATGCCCTCGGCGTGGCATCGTAGGCTGGCGGTGACACCCGGCTCCCTGGCTTGGCTCTCCGGGTACACTCGGATAACGGGCGGAACTGTGGGGGCATGGACACCATCAGAATTTCAATACACTGTTAATATTAATATTAATAATTGGGTTTAATTGTGTGTGTGTGCGCGCGCGCGCGCGTGTGTGTCAGGGATGTGCGGTCAGAAAAGGGCAAAAACAAATTCAATTGTTTTTATGAAAGTTATTTTCCTTTTAATTGGAATAGTTTTGTATCATTTTGAACCAAAATCGCTGAATTGTTATAGTCATTTTAATACCGAGGACGAGGAGCCAACTTCCTGCCTCGCCTCCTCTGAGATTGCGTAATCACACGGCTGCCTATGTTGACAGGCTATGCAGTTAGACAGAACTGCTCTGTCTTTATGGCGCTGTTTTAAGTGTTCACACACTGGTTATATTAACTAATTTCCGTAGATAAACTGGTTTATAAAATATCTTACGGTTTTTGTCATCTATCGAGAGCGTCGTGTTTATTTAGATTAACAAAACGGCTTTGAAAAGAGACCTTACGGAGGCTACAAAAAAAAGGTTCTCCAGCCTTATGGCAGGGGGTGCTACTGATCCCGGGATGCTTCATGTGCCTATCTGTAGAATAAGAAAGAGATCGCGAGTTCAAATTTACAGTGAGCAACTGAAGAGCAGTCGTCCATTTTATTTTGTTTTACATTCGGGTTCCCCCCGCCCCGTTTTTTTCATTTCGTTTTACAATGGAGGATTACATATCCAAACGATTTTCAACTATGGATTTTCGGTCGAAGTAGGAGGTCATCAGTAAAGGAAGAGCAACTCCGGAGTTAAAAGGTTTGATTCGGACAGCGGGACTTCGTAAAGGAGTGGTACGCACGATCGAAAACAAGTTTTTGATTCGATGTGCTTTATTGAGTGTTTTTATGTGTTAAGACTGCTGATATGAGATTTTAATTAAAATAGTTCAAATTAAATAATGAATAAGCCACACTAGAGCAGCGTTCCCCAACATTTTTGTGACACGGTTAGCTTTTCTTTTTCAGCCATTCCCTCAATTACTGCAATACAGGTGAGTTCCCTCTAGGTACTTTGTTGGCAGGTTTGCGAAGTGGAAGGAATGAATCCAGCATCTCCTGAGGTTGTGTGTTGTCATGGACAAAGAAGATTGCTCTAGAAGAAAGAAGCTTTTTTTTTCTAGGTACAACTGAGAGGAGAGCACTGGGGAGGCACTGCTTAGTCAGAGCTGGCGCCAGTGCTCTTGGACCTTGATCGAAGGAGAAAGGCAGCGGTTCACCGCAGCTGGTTCTCACTGATCGGCGTGGATTGATCCCCAGCTCTTCTGCCCTGAGTGGCTTGACCTGGATACCTAGCGGTGTTAACGAAGGGTCAAGGCGACTCAGGGGGTAAGTATGCGGCCCCCCTGAGTTCCGACTCTAGGAACAAAGCACGCAGGGTGTGGTGGTCCAGAGCGGAAGGACCTTAATCGAGGCTCAGTCTTCTATGAGGGTTAGCCTCGCTCATGCTACAGCACACCTGGCACCACACACGTTAAGATTGGACTCTAAATGGGGAATTGGGACTTTCTCGAAATTCTTACCCCTAATATTCACATCCCCTAGTCCAGCTTAGGTGACTAGGCCGAGGATGCACCGGGACCTAGGTCAAATCGGATAGGGTCAAGGCGACTCAGGGGGTAAGTGTGCGGCAGGAATGTGTGGTCAGAGGCGGCAAGGGAGGATATATATATATATATATATATATATATATATATATATATATACACACACACACACACACACACACACACGCAGTTTAATCAGAACTGTGCCAAGTCCTGTAAACTTGAAATTTACTATCTAATTGAAAAAACTATTAGTATTCTATTAGGATCACCTTTTAGGTAAGCTTTAGAGTGCCGTATTTAGAGCACAATCAATGTTTCCGTTGTTTCCCCGCAGCCTTTGGTCCCGTACGATTGAGGGTAGACAAATCACGCATATAAATGAGCAATAGAACCATTAAGAGGTCATTGACTTTTTTTCCCTGCTTCCTATCGATTTCAAGCAACCTTTTGTCAGCAAGCAAACGAAGCACAACGTCTAGTACCTGACTTGGCTCTTTAAAAAAAATCTTTACCCTGTGGCAATAGCAAATCATCAAAATATACATTGTGAACTTCCAAGCAGGCGATATATTAATCATCAAATGCATTTATGCATAGGATACACAAAGGAGATTACGTAGGTCTTGCTAATCCAGCTTCATAGAACATGTTTCAAATAGAAGGAATTTAAAAGGAATAAGAGCACACAGTGTGAAATATTCACAAAAAGCATCCAAAAATAGCAAAATCCTAACACACAACTCCATCTGGTCATCTTCCGAGTCTACCGTAATCCTCTAATAATTTTTCTATTTTCTTGCTGAGAAGCCTGACAAAGCCCCCCCCATCCCCAAAAGTTTGTCTTTAGGTATCCAGGTGGATGGTGGCCTCTCGGAATGGCCACCATCGCCATCTGGACCATTAGGTACAGGCGGGCTTTGGAATGTGCCGTTGGCGTGTTGACAGTCAGTCACACATATGGGCCGCTGTTAATAATCGCAAACACAAGGTCACAAAGCAGTTGCAATGTTGCAGCTTCAACCCATAAAAAGGTACAAACACAATCTAGGACACTGACTGTAGGGCAGCATAGAAACGCAGACTGACAACAGGAAAAGTGTCATAATAATATATATTTTTTTATATCTGACAAGGTGCAGTTCAAACTATAATTTAAATTTGCGGTTTTAGAAAGTTAGCAAACATGTTCTTAGAAATTTAGAGGATGATGGTCTTTTTTTTTTTTTTTTTTAATTAATGATGATAAAATTAGGCGGCTCGATGGAACACTGGGTAGCACGTCCGCCTCACAGTTAGGAGGTTGCGGGTTCGAATCCACCTCCTCCCTTCCCTGTGTGGAGTTTGCATGTTTTCCCCGTGCCTACATGGGGATTTCTCCAGGCGCTCCGGTTTCCTCCCACATCCCAAAAACATGCTTGGTAGGCCGATTGAGCACTCCAAATTACCCCTAGGTGTGAGAGCGAGTGCAGATGGTTGTTCGTCTCTGTGTGCCCTGCGATTGGCTGGCAACCGGTTCAGGGTGTCTTTGGGAATTCAGATAATTAAAACATAAGTAAATAAAAATGCAAAAAGTTTTGAAGTTTAACTTCTAATCCAAACAAACGACTTGGAGTTTGAGACGATTGAATACAAAAAGTCTTTTAGGAGATGGAATTTTTTTATTTTTTTTGTCTTGTGGCGTTTTAAAACTATTACTCCCAACGGAGAATAATTCATGTAGAAATAATCTATTCCAAGGTCAACCTCTATGATTAAAAAAAAAAAAAAGCTTTTAATATGGATCATCTACAACTGGTGCACTGGAGTCTGTATTTTCATGACGTGGGCATCGTGAAGGAAAAAGCCTTTTCAAACACTCCTCCTCATCCACCCATGCTTTGAGTTCCATACGTATGGAATGTAGACCACTTGCACTGCAGGCTCACTGCGACATAGCTGACAAGTCCTTCATGCAGCTCGCCGGCCGCTCGTCAATCACCCAGCAAGGCCGCTGTCTCCGTACACACGCACACTTGGTTTACACGTGCGCGCACACACACACAGCGTACACGTGCAGCGCTGCTGTTTTGCTCTCAAACTGTGAAATTCCAAGAAGCCACTTCAATCACACAAAGAAGCTGGAGGCGTCGGCCAAAAAGCACGTCGTCCACCAGGTACCTCGGAGATATGCGCTGCCAATCACATGCGCGGCAACATGCTGTGGCTAATGTGCGCATGCAAAAATAAGGAGGGCAAGAGGGGTGGGTGGGTGGGGGGGGACAAGTATGCTGTAATCAGATGAGCAACTAGCGGCCAGCGGGTTCTGAGTGTCAAAATGCGTTTTCCATGAAAACTAGGGGTTGTGGCAGGAACAATCCACACTATGAAAAATTAGTTTAAAAAATGATGTCATTTCCGCTATATGTCTTAGTTCACTTAAAATTAGTCGACTACTGCACCATATTACAACGTGAGAAGGCCAAATCATTTTTGGGGGCATTTTGGGAGGTGGAAAAATGTACAAAATGAGTTGGTTTCTTGTTCAGCAGTATAGTGCCATCCTTGAAAGACAGTTTTTATGCAAGAGAGACCTTTGCACTGGGAAAAAAAAATCACAATATCTGGTTATTTTGGTTTTTGTACCAGTAATATTTCTGCATCCCCAGAAATGCACTACATCAGTCACTGTGTAATAAATGTATGTTGTATGTTAACAACATATTTAGAAAATATGTTCTATCTTTAAAGGTTTCATACATGTGGGAGGGCTAGTAACCTATAGACGATACCAAAAAAAAAAAAAGAAAGAAGCAATCACAATCAAAGGGCATTCATTGTACTGTATTTCTCGTAATATTTATGCAAATAATCCTTCTCTGCTGGTGTTGTTACGGCAGCACATGTGCCACTGATGAAACACGGCCGACCGTCTGGGGAAAACCGTTTTCCGAAGGTGTCGCGGTATGGATAAACGTCTTGGTTGTGATGAATGGCAGCAGCCAGTCTGGCGTATAAAATAAACTGGCGTTATTAAAATGATGTCAAATAAAGGAATAGGCCCGTGAGCGCAGACAGACTGACAATACAGGATATATATATATATATATATATATATATATATATATATATATATATATATATATATACACACACACACACACACACACACACACACACACACACACACACACACACACACCCCAACTATTCTAACACCTATTCTCCATCATGCTTCTACTTCCACTTCAAACTCAATTGTGTCCATCACATTCTCATGCGTCGGTGGCAATGATCAGCGTTCCAAATCCACTTAGGTATCGAGCTCTCTTGCCTAATTGAGTTTTAGAAAACGTCAAGTCGCTTCGTCAGGAGGCGATAGCGTCTCCTCGGGGAGCCCGCAATGTGAAATCCATAGTGGTGATGTTGAAAAGTTCTGGTTCGGAATCAATTACGACTGGGATTCTTCGCTCTTTTCCGGGCGCCGGGGGTTTTCATAAACAGAACAATTGTTCGTCTCCCTGTAGTGTTTCAATTAACGGTCACAGCGATTGACTTTTGAATGAACGCTAATGAAGTAGCTGTCTGTCAAATGTAGAAGGAAGTTTGTTCAACTCCGTGCCAGCTCATTAGGAGGGAAAGCAGGTATTCCACAGCCCACCCGTGACCTTTACCTTCTCCATAAAGAGCTCCTTTCACTCCCAAAGTTAGCCCAATTAGCAAAGGAGCAAAACTCTTCACCTCATGGTGAATGAAGACCAAGTGGGATGAAAGCGTACACTAGAACCTCCAACATTGAACACTATTGGTACTTTGAAATTCAAACAAAAGAAGTAATGACTGAGCTGTCGCCTTTAGAGCCCAACCTATTTGGGTGTTTTGAGGCCATTGGCGATATTTCCTGAGAGAGTAAGATTATATCAGAGCTTAATGGGCAAAACTCCAGCTGATTCCTTTTATTTTGAAAAGGCTTGATATCGGCCAATATAATCTACTCGCCAGCATAAAAAGCTTTCTGTTCAGTGCGATTTTCAAGGCCTGCCTTTTTTTTTTTTTTCACTGCAGGCATCTGGCAAAGGTGAGGCTTATCTTCCACGGCAGCACAGTAATTAGTAAAACGCTGCCATTCGCCTCTGAACTGGAGCACACAACGCAACTCCAATTGTCGGCTCCCTCCAATGACTTACAATTCATTTTAAAATTCTGGTATTTTCTGGTTTTCAAATTTGACAATGACTTTTGTTCCCCACATTTTTAAAACGAGTAGACTTTTCATATCATGTCATTTCCTCAAAACCGTACAATTTATTTTTTAATAGTAAAATAAAATGTTCTCAATTTTTTTCCATCTCGGAATTTTTGATTCACCATAATTACAAAATCCTTTTCAGTATTTTCAATAAAAGGGGTGGGGTTATCATTTCCATTAGACAGCCCACCTTGAAGCAGGCAAATTCCACTTTGATCCAACTTTCACAGTAAATCACAGTTTTGTTCAGTTCGGCGAACCTTACATACATACGTTCTTCATTTGCAAATTCATTGATTCACTGGATTTTGGGGCGTTGGGGGCCATCTATCTTCTGTTCTTTGTTGGAAATTTTAAATAAAAAAATATCGCTATATATTTTCGAACCACTCGCCAAAGCAAACCCCAAATCAGAATCAGCGATAGTGCTCTGAGACTGCCTTTTAATCAAAAGAATATCCTGGGAAAAGATACATTGCAAAAACATTTTTGGGGAGGTCGGAATTTACAACAGCAGCAGATGTTTGGGATTCCCGTCGGAAAGCTTTCTCTTCGTGTAAATACCTTGTAAATCCCCTCCATAAACGTCCGGAGACTACTGGCGTATCCTTGCCAAAGCGCTCAGTCGGAGCTCAAAATCCATCTTTAAGTTGGCAAGAATGATGAATGGGCCATCTGCTACATGTGACGCCTAATTGATTCAAACCTCGAGAACAAAAAAGTCGCCACTCCACACAAGAGGCCTCTTACCATCCACATGGAGAACGTGCGTCTGGAAGAGTTTCTCGTAGCCGTCGGCGTGGCAGGTGTAATTGCCCATGTGGGTGGCGCTCACCTTCGTGAAGTACAAGGAGCCGTCGTCGCCAAAGTCCTGATTGTAACAAAGACAAACGCAGCCGGTTGAAACCAACAAAATGTGCTTTTTGGCAGGGACCGATTATGCAAAAGTGACTTTCTAATGGCCTGTATACAAGAGTTGGGTCTTGTAGACTTGTGACTCGTTACTTGAGCCTTGCGATATGTGGCAAAATGTCGGCCCGGTAAAATGGATTCAAATTGGGCGCATTTTTTGGCTTAATTCATATTGCACAAATGTCATGTTAATCACAATATCATGTTCAGATTAGTGGGGAGGGGGAGAATGTGTTATTGTAAAGAAATATGACTTGTGCATAGTACATATACACAAATACACTAAATAATGTGCTTGATTCAAAATGTTTAAACATGCAGCTTCATTGTAATGTTTTGTTGTTTTGCTTGTATTAAATATGATTTGCATTGGTTCCGTTCCAGTCAGTGATTCATTTACATACGGCCAAAGAGAACCTGTTAAGCTCACTTTGAGAATCACGGCAGTAAATTGTGCACTTTCTGATTCATTATCAAAGCAACCGAAATGTTTTGTCATTAACAGTGTAAATATTCCCAATTGCTGCATTCTTTTAAATTTACAATGACAAAAACAAGCAACGAGGCTTTTGTCAGCAACACGACGTAAAGAATAAAATAACCGTAATGCATGTGAGGTGATTACTTCAAAGATATCCCTGAGCAAAACAAGCAAATTCGGAAACAATCAACACTCGTTTTTGTCAAAAGCAAAACATTCCTTGGTGGCTGTATGAATAATTCAAATCACTCTAAATATGAGGTAGATGAATTTTCTCCCCCCCCCCCCCCTCTTTTTTTTTCCGGCCAACTTCAGCACGTTATTGACAAGCTCATTAGTTTGCGGTGGCTTTTCTCGCTATTAGCAAATGTTTGTCTTTTTTTCGCGCTGTTGTTCAGGTTTACTTTTGATATGAAAACAAAGCACATTCATTAATTATGTTGATGTTAGCATTCCTCAAACGATGACATGGGGATTATCTTTTGTCCGGTCGTCCATTTTAGTGTTTATCCTCATACCTTGGATTGGCCAGATAGCTGAGGCCTGCATGATTCCGAGTGTGCGTGTGTGTTTTAAGAGACCAAGATAAAACTTTTCTAAACCTTTAACCAGTACAATTCAAGTGAAAAAAAAGTATGACAAGAAATTTAAAAAAAAAGCAATTGAGATAATGCGATTGCCTAAGTGTGCACACCCTCTTGTAACTGAGACTGGTTGCTTTTAGAATCAACCAATAAAATTAAACTGAAATGAAATATGAGCCAGCACACACCTCCCAGAGCCTATGATTAACATGAACTAAAGCTCAGATGTTCTAGTTGGCTTTTCCAGACACTTCTGTCGTCAAAAACAGGAAACTTCATAGGCAACTGTTGCTCTCCATTATCCCTGAATGGCTCCATTCTTTTAATTTCACTCAACATGGTGATGACTTCTAACTGAAAAACTCACAGAGTTAAGGTAACACTGTACTCAACACAATTGTTCACTAGGTGCTCATTTCGGACATTTAGGTTTTGTTCTACTTGAGGTATGTATATGCAAGACGTGTGTGTATGTGTGCAATGAGGTCAACTGTATTTTGAAGCAGGTTGCTTCTGGCGGCCATATTAATTATAGTCTCCAGAGGGTAAATCCACCTTGCCCTTGTGTCCCCCCCCCCCCCAGCTATACGCGCCCAGTCAGCACCGGACAGCCCGACGAAGCCAGCCTTTGTCACACTCGTTCGTTTTTCACTCGGCAAGGTGACGACAGCGTTGGCTTTGAGCAGCCTTCCTGAGGTCAAAACCTGCCGTCTATTTTCTTTTCCAACTTTAAAGAAGAACGCAGCCACATAAATCAACCTCGCTTGTGTCATGAAGATGAGTGAGGCATTCAAGTCAGAGTTGACCATATTGAATGATGCGCATGTGAATGTTGTGAATGCACCAATCTTATTTGTGCTACGTTTCAACTGGGGGAAAAAATGCAAAAATATGATGGCAAAAATCTTACACAGAATAAAATTGCATATATATGTATATACAATCAATTTAAAAATAAGAATAAATAATACAAACATTTAAAATGTTGCTTTAATAGCATATTAAAAATACCAATATTAGAAAAAATATGGTAAATATTTTTAGCTTTAAATACATGGAAAAAAGTACACACGACTGTTCACAGTAAACAAACAAAACGAACATTGGACAATGAACCATCAGATATTGTAGCAGCCTGTTCTTGTATTTTTGTCATCTAACTTTAACATGCAATCACGCCACAATGTAACCTTGTCTGGTTTTTTTCTTTTTTTTTTTTGAAACAAATATATATTTTATTCCACCAATCTCATCCAATCGGCAACCCTCGATCTACCAGAGAAATTTTGTCCACAAATACGCTCGAGTCTGCAACAATCAGCGCAGCTCTGCTGGCCTGACTGGCTTTGAGTGATGACGCAACAGCCAGCAATGTTGCATAGAATTATGCCATAAGCCGCGTTTTCACAACGCCGAGAGGCTCCAAAGATTGTGCATGTGGCGCATGTAGCATACAAACAAAACAGGCTTGCTTATTAGACACTAATCTGTGCATCCAACAACGCTACAGCTCTGCTTAGCGTTTAGTTTTGATATGATAGTGCTTCTGTGTCGTTGCTTGAAAACAGCTGATGTTGGCTAACCCTAACTGGTCAGTCATTGGTGGAAAATCTCAATTGTGGGGGCACTACTTGTTACATAAATTGCGATGTCACAATTGTGTCAAATTCACCTTTTTAGTATTCGGCAACTAAGAAAGGTTTTACCTGGTTGTGTAATTTCACACTTGATGGGTGGGTGGGCAGTTACCTTGGGAACCCAACTGTTTGTATTAAAAAGTCAACTTTCCATAATAAACCCCCTTTAAATCTAATTTGGATGCATTAGCTCGCGCTTCCAATACAAATAGCCGCATAGGACCTGTCACATATTTTCATTTAGCAGCCGCGACTCAGACACAAAGCATTTATTTTCCAAGTTTAGCAACCTCACAGTACCTTCTTACTTTCTCCACTCACGTAAATCCTTCAGAGCGGCCTGAAGAAATAATCTATCTTGACGTCTCCCTTTTTGTTACATCTTGAGCTTTCTCTCTTTTTTTTTTTTTTCCCCCCTCGCCATAAAATTCTCAAAGCGTTATATAACGTGTGAAAATTGAGTGTTTAAATGCGTCACACTGCTTCCCGGAGTGTCGGAGGATGACTGCGGACAGCTGGGTGGCTCATTTGAAGGGTCATCAAGATTTAATGTTTTACATCGCTGGCTTCACTGGGGCTCCCTTTTATACTGCAACGCTGTTGACTTTATTATGCGGCACACATACACGCGCACACAGTCGAAAAATTAAGGAGGTCTTATCTGGTATCTCCCCCACACTGCGCTCACTGAGGCACACACACACACGCACAAAGTCCAACATTGTGTAGTTGTTTTGAAACCTCCTTGGTATCAACCTTCATTTTCTTTTCTCGTTCCTGAAATCCCCCTGTCGGCCCTCCCAGCATATCTCCGAGCAGCACAAGAGCAAAAGACATGCTGGATTATTGTCCAAGTCGCAACGCAAAGCACTAAAAGTACCCACAACTACCAAACAATACAAACATGTAAATTATTTCAGTAATCTTAACACATTTCTCAAAATCCAATTTAGAATAAAACCATAATTGTGTATGTTAGAGATGTTCCGACTCTAACTTATTTTGCAAGAACCACATGGGAGACAGTATGCCCTTTGAACACTTGCAAGTGGAGAATTTGTTCGTTACTGTAGATACAGCAATGTCCGAACAAAGTCTGCCGTTGCATTCATGCAAGACAGTATTTATTGAGAGAAGAAGGGTGGGGGTGACAATTTGCATGTGTGGTGGCCAAGGTGGGGGTGAAACCCCTGGCCTCTGATCACATCATAGCAGGGGTTGTTTTACGATGTTGAGTAGACAGAACAACTTTGCGTTTTCTACAGTTGGTCAATCAGTGCAAAGGATCTTAGCACTTTGTTCTACTACTTTGTTAAGACAGGACAAGCTTAGGTTAATTATTACTGATTACATTCCAACATAATATGATCAACCTAATCTGTTCAACCCTAACAGTGTAGAATAGTGATTTTTTTTTAGAGTAAAAAGTCAATTGTGTCGTTTTTTAATTCTAAACAATTAAATTCTAATTGAGCAAAAGAAAACAAAATGTATTTTACATTTTCACGATATTTGTATTCTTTCTATAGTAAGTGAATTTAAAAAGCCTCAAACATGTCTATAATCATTGTTGACCATTGTATTTTTTGTATTGTCGTGTTTTGTCCAGAAAATGAAAAATATTTAGAGAGTAAAAGTTGAACATTATCCCCACAAAAGTCATAAAGAAGTACAGAAGGCTGAAATGGACGAAAATATTATGTTTCCTTTTTTATTTAGAGGGGCTAACCTAACTAAAACAAACTTTTTATTCTTTCTTTTTATTCTATTTTTGGAGGAAAATTGGCATATTACCATATTGTCAGAATCTAAAAACAAAAGTAATATTAACACTTCAAAACTCCTTGCAAGAATAATATGCGGAAAATTTGTAATATACAGATCAATATTTTTTTCTAACTTCAACACCAAAAGTCACATTTTAAGCTCTCAAAACCAAAATCATACTTGTGCAAAAATACTCCATTTTTTTTTTTTTTTACAAAAACTAAAAAGCCATATTTTTTCATCAAATAATAAATGCCAAAAGTGCTTTGAAGTCCCTCGATATCCACCTTCATTTCACTTGACAAATTTCCCCTGCCATCTCCCGCAGTCATCTCAGAGCACGAGACGAGCAGCTGACGTGCTGAATTATTCTCAGTCTCTTGTGTCTCAATGCAAAGCACCAAAAGTCACACATGCTAAACGCACATCCAACAAACCAAGAACAAAAAAAATCGGATTATTGCAATTAAAGTCTACATTTCTAATGTTATATCGAAACAGTTATATTTCAAAACTCGTAATGAGGATGAAATAATGACGGGGAAAAAAAATCCTAATTCTGCATTTTTGAGAAAGATAGAAATTTCCAGTTATTCCACAATTGTCTTGTGCGCGGGCAGCGTGGAATTGATCCCCCTCAGTGGCGATGTGCATGTGGATGTCTTTGCTCATTTGTGACTGACTGACTGGCGACCAATTCAGGGTGTATTTTCCCTTTCGCCCGATGTCAACCGCGATAGGCTCCAGATTACAATTTGGCTCATGACGAATAGTCGCAGGGTGAAAATGAGTCTCAGTATGTCTCCGGTACGTCTCTGCATTAAGTATTAAACTGGCCATTTATCTTCTTGTCGTCATACTTACATTGATGTCGTCGAGGTTCAAGGCGTTGAGATACTGATTGTGCCTCTTCCACAGGATGGGTGGGCGGCGCTGGCCCGTGATGGCACAGATCAGCACGACGCTTTGCCCCACCGTCACGGTCTTCACCGTCACCCTCTGGTTCTCCGGCAGATCCAACAGGTACACATCTGTTGGCAAAGAGACATGAATGCCAGCTTGTGTTTTGCGGGTTTCAGTCAAAACAGACACGAAATCAGAATAGGAACGAACCTGCAGTGTAAACCCGTGCTGAGAGAATAAAACAATGTGATTATAAATAAACACAAGGTTAGTTGCTGATGTGCTACAGAGTCTGATCTGGAATAACAATATTGGTTTTGGGGTTTAATGAGGGAGAGGAGTTTAATCATTTAACAATCTGAATAAATGAAGAAGGAAATTGTCAGAAAGGTGTACTTGGAGCAAGGCTAATCTTGGTTTCAATCATTCTTAATGAATAGTGTTCTTGCTAAGACACAGGACAATTATCTCTAAGCAATTGAAGAATATCGACCATTTGCAAACACACTCCTTCACAAATCATTTTTTTTGGGCTTCAAATTGGACTTCAAGGTAACTGGAGCCACAAACCTAACCAACCACCTTAAACAAACTAAACCCTAACTATCTACTTGTAATTGAGAAAATCCAGAGCCTAAGTGTGTCTTTGGGATTAGCTGCATTACGTTTACATTTTCAGTATCTCAGCTGTATAACTTATGTGTCAAAACTTGCACATTCACAAGAAAAATTAAAACATAGCTGCCAAATCATTTATTAGTAGTACAGTGAAAATAATAGGAAATGTGAGGGAGTTTATTTACAGTAAAAAAAATAGATGGATGGATGGATGGATGGATGGATGGATGGATGGATGGATGGATGGATGGATGGATGGATGGATGGATGGATAGATGGATAGATGGATAGATGGATAGATAGATAGATAGATAGATAGATAGATAGATAGATAGATAGATAGATAGATAGATAGATAGATAGATAGATAGATAGATAGATAGATAGATAGATAGATAGATAGATAGATAGATAGATAGATAGATAGATAGATAGTCAGTCTGGAGTCATTCTCGATAGATACAAGAATGTACTGTTCCCAATAGTGGATGGAGGGTTGCATGGTGTCCAGCAATTGCATCAAGTCACGTGTCTGAAAGAAAGCCTTCTTTAAGCTTTGGCTCCCAAACAGACTCCATTAGTTGTGCTCCTGAAGGTGTAAAATCCAAACCTAAAGACCCCGCCGCATATTTACGTCTTAACCTTCCACGTCTTGGCGACCTCAACCGACCTACAAGAGCCCAACTGACCAATGGGAGCGGAGGGCGGAGAGAATGACGAGGCTCACAGCTAAGACTGGTAATCTCTCACTTGGCCGACTGAAGCGCCGTCGGGATCGCAGCGAAATTAGGGGATTAACAACGCCCAGTGATCCAAACCTTCATCACCTCGCTGTGAATTATCATTGTTGTGTTTCATGCACAGCCGTAATGATTTAAAGATGAATACCTTTGTGATGCAATACCAACGATGGAGTATTACTCTCGTTACTAATATTACTATTTTATTATAATTGTATATTTTGCGTTTACAATTACATTTATATACAATAAATATGCATACAAAACTTTAATAGGAAATAAATACTCAGTACTACAGTAATATTAGATGATTTGGTTAATTTTATCATTATCATTATATTTTACAAAATATTTTACGGTAAATTTAATAATCTGTAAAACAAAGTCGTATTATTTTGAGGAAAAAACTATTTATAGAGGAACATAAAAGTTATACGATTATGATATTGACAACAGTTGGAATATTATAAGAAAAAAAGTCCTAATTCAGCAACAAAAATGTCCCATTTTCCTAAAGCTCCAAAAATAGTTGTGATAAAGATGTCTTTTTATTTTCATAGGTAAAAGTTTGAATTTTATGGGAATGTATTTAAAATTGAAAAACTGGCATTATGAAATTCTTTTTTTCTGACAAAAAATTATGACCACACTCAATATTTATTGATTAAACCTCTGATTGCATATTTGGTTTGGTATGGAACCTATCGGCAGTCACTCGCTAAATAAGCTGAGGCCCCCATGTTTGCTGCATGAACACGTCATTTTTTTTCAAAGTCAAATCATCTTTCAGTAAATTTGATTAATTTTCAAGGGAAATGTAAGATAAACTTGAATGATACTCAAGTGTTTTGGGGATTATAGTTTCTGGTAGAGTAAAACTAATAATACAGGCAATTATAAACATCTTTTGGCAGGGTTAATTACGTGCAGCTTTTTACTATTCGCTGCTGTCCTCACTCCCTCATTGAGGATTACTGTAATTGTGTAAGAAAATCCTAATTTGAATTGCTTAGCCATTGTTTGGTCTGTTCATCTTTTCTGCCAATTACCTAATCAGAACACAGATCCAAAGTTAGCACTGAAATCTGAGCCCTGAATTTGAAACTTGGGTCACTTTTTTCCCCCCTTCACTGTGTCCTGGGAAAGTAAAACTCATCCGACATTCTCCAGGTAAATACGCAAGGAAATTGGATCTGTCGTCCGATGAGCTAGGGCCAATGTATTCTCCGTCTCTTCCCCTCGCAGACAGTGAAACCCGACAAAGTTAGACTCGTCCAGCTGCTGGCTGGTGGATCAGCTGATCCGAAATCTCATTCCCATAATGTCGTCCTCTAACCGTTCAATCTTGTCGAGTAATGCCGCCGGGATGCGCGACAAGCTACAAACTCCATTTGCAGCTGATCCCCAGAGGAAGAGTGCCTGGTAAACTTCTGGGAGGGGATTATTTTTTTTCTGACTGAGTTTTCCCTATGGAACATATAAGGCAAGAAGTGTTAGTGTCTCGTGCTCTAGCCATATGTCTTGTGTGAAAATGTTTCTCATAAGATTTTATGGAGAGCGTCATTATTCGGACAGAATTTCCAACAGGAATATCGGTTTGTATTTTGCCACAAAAGGATAACTTTTGTCACAATGAAGCTCCTCAACTTGCTCGGAAATAGTTCCTGGATACCAAGATGCCATAAGAATTCGCCAATGTACTTTTATTCCTTTGGCCTGGTAATAAAAATAGCTTGTTGCATACAGCTTCCAAAAAGACTGTGACTATTTGAAGCTCGACTGAATGTGAGCCTTTGGAATGTGAAGAACATTTCATTTGATATTTATTAAAAGAGTAATTGCCCCCCCTGCAAGATTTCCAGGCAGGAGTGACTCGACCCCCCCGGGGAAGGATCAACCTCGTACGACGAACTTGTAATAAGCAATTAAGGAGCGGGACGGAGAGATACGGCCACATTTAAAATTGCCGGGAGGGTCACCGCATGAAGACAAATTACAGGTCGGTCGCTTAACTCAGCTCTTGCTCTTAGCCCGTCCCTCTCCTCCGTCGCCTCGTGGCTTTGGTAGGCAGGTCCATCAACAACCGAAGTTACCCACCAACGCTTCCACTTCGACGCTTCGGAGTGCAGATAAAAGCCTTTTTCCGCACACATGCAGGGAATGGGAAAAAAGACGGCAAGATCAGAAAAGGGAAGGTTTCTGTGATCTCGGAAAGGCTCAGTTGATTTGAGAGAGCTCCTCGGTTCCCAGAAGAAGAAAAAGGATGGGTTTCTGTTTTTGATGCCACCTCTCTGACAAAGACAGAAACTAGTTGGAAACACAAGCGCTCCCTTTTTGTCTTCCCTTCTTGTATTTTTGGCTTTGATGTGGAGTCCCCGCGTCCAAATCAAGAAAGCAACACTTGCCCACATGTCGATGCCGTCTCGCTTCCGCCGTTTTGTCCCCTGTTCCGAGCTGCTTTAATAGACAAAAGGATACTTCAAATGAAAGCAGACATTCTTCATTGGCCACAAAAGTCTGCCTTTGATACTCTCTTTTTGTTTTGCCACTCAATGTTGCTATTTGCTGATGAAAAGATGCTGGCTAAATAACACAGGTAACCAAGCCATTGGTGTTTTTTTTGTTTTGTTTTACATTAGGAAGTGAGCCAACTTGTGAATATTCAAGTCCGCACATCCCATTTGACATGAGCACCGGCACTAATAACAGCCCTGATTCCAAATGACTACAATTTATTTATGGTAGCTGAAACTTGACCCTGGGGGGGCATTCGATCACTCATCCTACGTGTAGCCAACAAATCAGATCCATGAGAAACCAAATAAATCTAAATCAAATTGTTTCTTCTTATTTCTCAGAATCACCAGCCACTACCATCCCGACACGCATACGGTGTCGTCAGACTTTCGTATTTGAAGAACACACAACTCTTAAATCGACAAAATATCTACACGTTCAAAGGAAGCGTGCATTTAAATGCACTAGGTCGCTGAGTGACTAATTTGTCCCTCCTCCCGCACACACTACAAGCATACTAATGTCCACTTGCAATAATAAATAAAACTCTACCTTGCTGAAAGGAAAACAGCTGCATGGCGCCGCTCTGAGTTTTTTCCCCGAGTATTCCCTCAAAGACGAGTCTTAAGAAAAATTATAATTGGCTCAATTTTACACTGCTACCTAAGCCACTACATTTAAAAGGTACATTATGTACAGAGGCCATAATATGATGTGCTAAAAGGCTTGACAGCATTTTATGGAGAGAGAAGCGATTACATATCACTTTTCACAAACCAAAACTTTGAAACACCAACCCTGTCCAAGCACTGTAATTGAACACAATAAAGCCATTGAATTTTGAATCCTCTGTCTTAAAATGCTGCAAGCGCTTGAAATGCTTTTTTTTTTTTTGAAACCCAAGCTATGGATAGAAATCGATTTTTGAAAACCTAGCCACTACAGGAACCGTACTTCAAAACTCCGAGCCTGTCATAAACTATACTTTGAAACCCTAACTCAGTTTGAAACCCAAACCTTGCCATGAAACCTTAACACTTGCTGGTAACTTTACCACTTGAAACCCTGTTACGTACCTCACATTTTTTACAATTCATTCCAAAAATTAAGGACTCTCACGGTGGGAAGAGGGCATTCAGCAACTTGGCATTTGTTGATGATGTTCACGGAGCCTCGTCAGGTGCTGCTATTTTGCTTAGCAACATAGTTCAAATGGGCTCAGCAGCTAGGTCAACGCTTTTGAAACCTAGTTAGCGTGCAAGTCAAATTCAAAGCCCTTGAAAACCTCGTTTCAAATATTAACACTGACTTTAAACCCAACTTTGAATCCTCCACCCTGTCTTAAATTCCTATTTTGAATGCCAAACCTTGCATTCTAACTTTATTAGTGCCTTGAATTCTGACTTTGGAACCATAACCTAGGTTTGAAACTATATGGTGTATTCCATTTGAAATGCAGTGTTGGGTCGTGGGACATAATTTCTTATCCACAAATTAGTGAGCCATGACTCCGCAGATTATTCAAGCACCAAGATTGATGTCATTTATCAAAAGATGATGTGTGTGCCTGGTGGTTTTCTCCATGTAATTTAAATTCTGGCGTTGCTTTAAATAATGAATGGACGCTACTCAAGGTGTGCTGAGGCGCCACTGTTAAGGGAGCGGCCCCGAGAGGTGTCTATCATGTAAAAACGTTGAAATTAACTTTGCAGAGTCCTGACGATGGTTAACCTTTCATTTCACAGAGGTGCCGTCCCACCTCAGTTACGGCTCGCGTACAACAGCTAGAAATTGCTGAGTCGCCTTTGTGCCCTCCATGCTGAATCACTGGGTTAGGGTTAAAAAGTGCGTGTGTGTGTGTGTGTGTGTGTGTGTGCGTGCGTGTGTGTGTGTGTGTGTGCGCGCGCGTAAAATAAGTTGCTGCACTTGGCAACAGATTGACATATTCAAGGGAAGGCCAATTATAATAATAATACATTTTATTTGTAAGGCGCTTTTCATAAAAAAAGCGTGCGTAAAATAAGTTGAAGCAACTGGCAACAGATTGACATATTCAAGGGAAGGCCAATAATAATAATAATAATAAATTTTATTTGTAAAGCGCTTTTCATAAAAGAATCTCAAAGTACTACAGAAAGAATTTTATAAATATTTCAAAAATAATAATTTTGTCTCGTGAGTTTCAGCCAAACAAGTGCTTCTTCAAGGCAACAGTCGAGTTCACATTGTTTGCAGTTTGGTCCTGAAGAGCTTTTCGTACACACACACACACACACACACACACACACACACACACACACACACACACACTGGCTCACAACTTTGTATTGGCTGATAAGATGAAGGCGGCGGCAGGGGATTCTGCCGCCCCCTGCCACTAAATGTGTCACGCCAGCCAAATGTCAGATCCTGTCAAAAGATATCAAGGCAGGCTGCAAAATGTCAGATGGGAAAGGGAGTCATGAAAGCCATGATGATGGTGAAGAGGTGGAGGGGGAACAAAGGGGATGGAAAAGTAGTGCACGCGTGTTTGCCTTCGCCAAGCTCCTGTGTCGCCCTAAACGACTTGTTATTGTGTGACCTGCTTTCTTTTTGGCAAATGCTAAGCCGTCAAACTTGTTCAGCCTTCGTCTGCCTGCCCCCACTGGACAGAGTCAATATACTTTGATGTAATGATGTGAGGAACTAACAGACTTGTAAAGTTGCAACTAAGGCACTTTACACACGTATTGACATTGGACTGTTTTCGTCCAGATCTTTCCATTTATTCCCAATCAAGCATGGCAAAAGCCTGACTATGTCTTGGAACACTCAAAGGTTTCGGTCTAGAATATATGAAGAAATGCGAATTGAATGTGAATTCATGAGGGTTCTAAGGTCAGCGGGCTCATAATCCATCCATCCATCTTCTTCCACTTATCCAGGGTCGGGTCGCGGGGGCAGCAGCTTTTAGAGGGACTCCCAGACTTCCCTTTCCCCAGCTACTTCATCCTGCTCATCCCGGGGGATCCCAAGGTGTTCCCAGGCCAGCTGAGAGACATAGTCTCTCCAGCGCGTCCTGGGCCGTCCACGGGGTCTCCTGCGGGTGGGACATGCCCGGAACACCTCCCCAGGGAGGCGTCCTGGAGGCATCCTGATGAGATGCCCGAGCCACCTCATCTGGCTCCTCTCAACATGGAGGACTCTACTTTGAGTCTCTCCCGGATGACCGAGCTTCTCACCCTAACCGAGCTTCTCACCCTATTTTTTATTTTTAAAGTACAAAATTCCTTTACAGTATTTGTAACTTTTTACCAAGCAGCCGCAATCAGATAAAGATGCTATTTAGACGTCAGGGTTTTATTCCCAGTGGTGATTGATATGGAATCCAAGTAAACGTGGCCAGCCTACCGAAGGCAGTGTAGAATTCTTCCCTGGTGAGGTGCTGGTCATCATCCACGTCGTTGTACTTGAGCAGATCCAACAATGCACACCCGCCAATGTCCTTAGGCAGACCTTGGTGCTTTGTCACCTCGAGAAAGGAAAGATGTTGTTAAGATTTTCTCTTTTTCATTTATTTTTTTATTTCTACTGCGTCACCTCTGTCATTGCCCAATGAAAAATCACTTACTTATAGTTACAGTGATTTTAATTGCATTTTCTCCCAGAGACTTAACATCTGTTCAACACTGTTAATAATCTCTCATGTCTACAAACACTGTCTCACTAATTAATCTCATTTTCAAGACAAATTAAAATTGAAGAAAAAAAATGCATCAAGCAAGCTTGAGAAGGGTGTCTTCAAAGACATGTTGAAAAATACAGGCCGAACTTTTGCAACATATTTTGCCTTAACAAGCTTTCATTCCTTGCGTGCTGTCAAGAGGCGCGGGGCAAGAATGTAAAAACATGTACAAAATATGTTAATATTAAAATGAGCTGTCAAGACTGGCAGACGGTTACTAAGAAAGACACTGAACTCCAGCAAGAATTCATGAAAATAGATCTGAAGAGACATTCTGATAACAAAGCTAACCAAAGTGAACCTACCTTAAACTCCCTAAATTCTGAAGGCATTTAATGAAATATAATTGAATAGCTGGATCAATTCCAATAAAATTGGGGAAAAAAAATCTTTATTCTCATAAGATTAACGTTTTACTATGTAAAGAAAGTCACATTTTTGTTGCAGCAGTATGACTTTTTCATAAAAAAATTAAAATAGTTTGTCAATGTTTTACATGTAAGATGTTGGCTTTTATTACTTAAATATCCTGACTCAAAAGATAAGTAGTCATATTCTCGTACTATTACGCCTTTTTTAAGATACACATTTTTGCCTTTTAACTACAACATGAGTCTCATAAGATTACAACTTTTTTCTCTGAATTCTTACTTTCTTAAATATACGACTAACATTATTGTTATGCCTAGAGGTTCTAATGAAAGGTCACAACTTCCTGTCTCACCCGTGTGTTTAGTATCTTCTCCACCTAATATAATTTCCTGTCATTTTTAATTTACTGTCACCATATCCATAAAACACTAATGCACTGAATAAAAAACCACAAATGTGCTAGAATGAATTTAAATTAATTAAAATAATTAATTTACAAAGGGGCGGCTCGGTGATGCACGAGTTAGCACGTCCGCCTCACAGTTAGGAGGGTGCCGGTTCGATTCCACCTCTGGCCCTCCCTGTGTGGAGTTTGTATGTTCTCCCCGAGCCCGCGTGGGTTTCCTCCGGGCACTCCGGTTTCTTCCCACATCCCAAAAACATGCTTGGTAGGCCGATGAAGCACTCCAAATTGCCCCTAGGTGTGAGTGCGAGTGCGAATGGTTGTTGGTCTCTGTGTGCCCTGCAATTGGCTGGCAACCGGTTCAGGGTGTCCCCCGCCTGCTGCCCGATGACAGCTGGGATAAGCTCCAGCACGCCCGCGACCCCCGTGAGGACAAAGCAGTACAGAAAATGGATGGATGGAATTTACAAAGGTTGAATCAAGGCAACTGGACTCATGTTAGTTGAATTCACTGTATGTTTCTTGTTTTCTAAAAGTACTCAATTATGACTTGGGCAAACAATGTCAAATTCAAATTTGGTGATTGGCTAAATTCTAGATGAGGAGTTTGGGTAAAAAAAAATCTGTGGTTATCTTCAACTGAAAATGAACGGACTGCTCTCCATTTACCTGTGAAAGTTCGCTTGCTGAGATTTGCCCATTTCTGTCTGCGTCGAAACCTCTGAACATTGCGTCAACCAGCTCCTTCCTGGCGGCCATGTTGTCCTTGCGGCTCCCACTCGCCACCTTTGTCGTGGCGTGTCTTTTGTCGTACACGTCCAAGACCTTGGCCTTGAGACGGCGGTAGTCACTCAGTCTGCAGCTGTCACCTAGAAAGAGGAAAAAACAAGTGGCGTTTAATTGAGGACTAAAAGGTGAAGCAGTCCACTCACTAAGTTTAATATGAGTAGGTTAAAAACAATGAAACACTCTTTATCGTTCAGGAGGACACAAGTCATATTACCGTAAATTATCTCGACTACAAACGCAATTTAAAACTGCACAGATAGCGCGAGACAGCTTCACTCTGTCTTGTCAAAGGTCAAAGCTAACTAGTTAGCAGCTAGTATGCGAACATAGAGTTCTACGGCATTTAAAAATGGCCGACTGCCTGTTTAATTTTTGATCGGGTCCTTGATGAGTTTTGTGAATATTGTTTAAAAACTGGCCAAATCGGTGACACACTTTGATTGCCTTCGCTTTAGTGACAAGCCAACATCCCTTGTAGCAAGTCGAGGCAGAGGCGCCATAGTCGACGTGCGACAGGATCAGAAATCAGGTGTTGACTTTTACAAGCCACCATCACAGGCTCTAACATCAGTGGCGCGAAGAGGCCACAAGGAGGTCGTGAGTCAAACTCGAAGGAAAGTCATTGTCAGATCTTCCGCGACATCTGCTGCTGCTGTCACCACCTCAATCCAACATTAGGGAGATTTTTTATGAACATGTACTCAGAGAGCTTTTTTTTCCTGCCAACCTTTTATTTTTACTCTGAATTTCCGTGGCGTCGTGAGATAAAAGTTGTAAGAGCAAGTAAACCGCATTTGAAATATTGAGTAGCTTGAATGAGATCCTTTTAATAAGGACAGTAAACATGTTGTAATTTCAAAGAAAAAAGATAGTAATGTAAAGAGGAAAAAAAAGTCGTAACAAAGATAACCCAAGTAAATATAGAATGCAGTTTTATATTCTGATTTGATTTAAAGAAACTATTGAGGGCCATTCTTACTAGAAACCCATGTTATCGATGCGATGATGCGGAATAAAAGCAATTCTGTAAGGAAGAGCTGGACAAAAGTTCTCCACAGAGATGTGCAAGACTCATTGCCGCTTATAGAAAAAGCTTGATTTCACTTTTCACTTGCTACTGAGAGTGAACCAACCAATTAGGTTTAGAGGCAATCCCTTGGTCACACAGGGCCATGGAGGTTTGAATATTTTTTCTCTCTCTCCTAATAATGAAAAAACCTTTGTTGAAAAACTGCAATCTCTTTTCTTGTGCTGTCTTTGATTAATAATTACATTTGTTTAATGATAGGAAATATTTAAGTTATTATAAGTTATATTGTTAAGTTTTCACACTACTGTATATAAAGTAGCAACTCGCTGCAACTGAAAACAACCACCCAAGGCATTATTGGAAAAACAATGGATTGAAGCACCATAAGTATATATTTTTTAATTGAACTATGAATAATGTGGCACAAATGCCAAGCAAGAAGAGGATCGCCCCGGCTGCTTTAGTTTTAATAAGATTAAGAAGAAACTAAGAGAGAAGAGATCTAACCCACAAGTGCTCAAGAAGACGTTCAATGTTTCAAGTCACATGTTGAGTTTTCTCCTGTGTAATGTTCTTTTGTAATGAGAATAGTACGGAACGCCGTCACGCTGTGTTTCTGACTGGACATAAGTCTTTGCGTCGTGAAAGGAGTAAAAAGTGTGTGGTGATGGCTCGCCTATGACAGGACTGTTGTGACATCTCTTGACAAGCATCAGCATCAGACAAGCCGCCCGCTTCGCAAATGGCACAATGAATAAAAGATAAATGGCTGTCGGCGGACCCTCGGGAACGTGAAGGTCACGGCCGTCACGTTGCAGCACACACGCGACCACACGCCCAGGCTCAGAGGTACAGTACTAGCCACTATCCCAAACGTTTCTTTCTCTTAATGCAAATGGAGAAATAGACAAATGCGTGAGATTGACACAATTGTTTGCATGCTAACAGTATTCCGCAAAGTCTACAGCGGAAACTCAGCCGATGGACAGCTGCGTTGACAAACGGTTGAATTTACAAACAAAATTTCTGATGAGCAATTTCCCGTAAATATTCACCACATCCTACAATGCAATGCAAAAGCCACATATGGCGGCCATTTTGGCCATCTATGGTGAACACAAACAGCAGTGGAATCAAAAAGGCAACGATGCGCAGTAATTGGCTATAAAACATCCATCCATCCATCCATTTTCCGAACCGCTTTATCCCCACGGGGGTCACGGGCGTGCTGGGGCCTATCCCAGCCGTCATCAGGCAGTAGGCGGGGGACACCCTGAACCGGTTGCCAGCCCATCACAGGGCACACAGAGACGAACAACAATCCGCACTCGCACTCATTCCTAGAGTCTTCAATCGGCCTACCAAGCATGTTTTTGGGATGTGGGAGGAAACCGGAATGCCCGGAGAAAACCCACGCGGACACGGGGAGAAGGAAAAAAAAGCTATTTTGTTCAGCAAATATTTGCTTTCTTAAAAATGACAAATGTTTCCTGACTTGGGTCTTGTAGGACTGCAGCTGTAATGCAGCTTAAGTGATGTCTTTATTAAAGTTGGTTCACAGGCACTTGAAATGAGACCAAGCGATATATTTTCTGTTTTGTCAAAAAGCGGCTGGATCAAAAAGATGAATGGCTTTTTATTCTAAGTGCCAAACCAAAATGAGATAGCTGGAAGTGGCTAATATGCATGATCCACCCAAACAAAGGCAGGTGAAGGTTGTGAAGACGCGTCTGCTCTACGACTCCCAGCGGTGTTCTTTAGTGTAATAGCACATTTATTCACACATGTAACCTTATTTTATGTGATTGTAAATACAGTCACGCGTGACAAAGCCTCTTGTTTCGTCTTTTTAACCGTACAAAAGGTGTTGCCATGGAAACCAACATCAAAAAAGTCAGAAAATTTAAACTTTTCTAAAACCTAAAATTAAAGTACATTTTTTTTTTTTCATGTTACGGTCCAACCACTTTTTGGTTAAAGTACTGTGGTGACCCCAAGTCAGAGACCTTAACACCTGTGAGTGGGTTCAAAGGGATGATCAATCTAAAAAGGATGAAGGAGAACAGGCTTGTTTTAGAAAGACTCTGTTTTGTGTGGAGAATAGACACAACTTGCCTTTGTCTCCTCATCTCATTGTTTATCGCATAACCACAAAATAAGTAGGCGTTAATTGTTTTTTTCTTTTCTTAATTTTTTTTTTTTTTATTAACTTTATTCTTGTAAGACAAAAAAAAATTTCTGGCCAAAAAGTTTATTTTGTGGCTTTGTTTTATCTTATTTTCTCAAGGAAAACCAACTTTATTTTTGCAAAATCTTGTTGAGTCCCCCCAAAAATATATTACATTTTATGATAGATATATGCAGTGGATATTTATGTATGTATTGGTACATATAATACATTTTGGATGTAATATATATATAATATATTATAATTTAATACATTTTTGAATAAACTTGCCTTGAAATTTTTTTGAAAAGTATTTTCTTCTACGTGATATGCAACGTGACAATGACAAGGCAGTCCATGTCTTTTTTGTGATAACTCACACAAAGCATCATGACCAACAATGTTGCACAAGGTCATAACCGAAAAGCCCTCTACAATCAAAATCACACTTGTTCTTCTATCTCACTCACAAAAAGAAAATCTGTGGCTCAACAGCCGAGAACGAAATGTGAGTCGCGAACAGCACATCCGCCCGTGGCCTTGGCCGCGGTCGTAGCCGCTCCCACCATCCATCAGCATGGTGACAAGCGAGCTGGCCTCAAGCGCAGGTCACTGATGGCAATCTTGAAGGGCGAGCGAGGGCCGCGACACCCGAGCTCGGCAGTAAACTAACGTATGACGCCACACATTCACAGTTCACTTCAAGAGCACCAGTGTCTTATCTCTTTAAGGCTAGAGCCTGACAAATCAGAATATTTTTATAGCGATGCTGATTACGATATATGGCAGAATAAAATTCTGATATCTGAATGAATGTCCGATTGGTTAATATAATGAATGAAAAACGTTCTTCATTGTCCCTTAACATTTACCCAAATAAAGAAATGAATTGCAAGCAGAATATGTTGCTGTTTTACAATACTTGGTCCTTTTTGTTAGTTTAACTCGTCGATCGATTATTATTATTTGTTTTCATGAATTTCATTTTGTGGATGGGAAATGTTTGAATGTCTTCGCCTTTGTCTTATGTTGTAATCAATTCATTTAGTTTTAAAAAATATATACACGTTTTGAAAGCGCTAACACGTGTTCAAGTCACAATTGCAAGCCGCTAATAAGTTGGGAGTTTGTAAAGATTAAATGTACTGATCTTCAACATTAACTGCAACCGAAGGTTAACTCGAACCAAACTGGGCAGTGATTGTTTTACATAACATTGGTGGGCGCCCCTGTACACACTTTGAGCATCACAATAGCATGTCGTCATTCGTTCTGGGTT
This sequence comes from Syngnathus leptorhynchus, assembly GCF_054491065.1. Taxonomy (NCBI): domain Eukaryota; kingdom Metazoa; phylum Chordata; class Actinopteri; order Syngnathiformes; family Syngnathidae; genus Syngnathus; species Syngnathus leptorhynchus. The sequence continues at coordinate 10,666,023 of NC_141196.1, read as the reverse complement.
CCTCCGAGATGCCATTTAGGTCATCAACCCCTTTACCAGGCCCTTACTTCATTCACTTTTGCGTAACAAAATTCTATTTTGGATTTTACTTCAGCCCATTTAGGCATTCAACTAGCCAGGCATTGATTGATTGCATCCTCTGCTGACTTTAGTAAATGCAGAGCGTTACTCGGTCAGTAGCATTAGTCGTGAGCAAAAGTGTGTCAAGTTGACTTGTTAACGACTGTACTTAATCTCACCCCCTTCAATCAATTGTGTTCACTTCCATAAACACCTAAGAAGCATCTATCACTGCGGATTTTACTGCACGGCCTCGTAAAGCAGCTCAGACACCATCAAAGTAGCCGTGTGTCGATTACTATAAATAACCTTTATTGGTACTTGAAGGAAACCAAAACAACTGAAACAAAAACACCGGCATAGCACTCAGGTTTGTGTTGCCCGCGCCACAAATAACTAAATGCTAGCTTCTCTGCAATGGAGGAATCATTCCTGGGATGAGCTGTCGCATGGTCGCTGTTTGATTTAAAGGCTTAATAAAGTTCACCCCTATGCTGGACAAGCAAGGGACTTCCATGAATGCTATGTAATTTAACCAGTATTTTGTTCAAGTGCATCTAAGAACTTAGAAAGTAGAGTTTCATTAAAGAAAAAAAAGAAAATTCAAAATGGGCTTGAGTGATGCTGTAAGCTCTGTTGGCTTTTTCAACTTTACCAATTTTGTTATCACCATAGGCTTAATCAAGACCGGTTATGATATTTTTCATGATCATTTGAACACAAAATGAAAGTCTCCCGATTGGTTTCTGGCGCACAAAAAGTGGATCACTGTTGCAGGGAAACTGGCAAACACAATGATTATCAAGACGCCTCTTGAGGTTGACTGGTAATCCTCTCTGAGAGAGAGGTGAACACACGCAAACACACACACACACAAACTCTCATCATCACCATCCATCCGAACTTAAGTGATGTAATCCCATAGATCTATTGCGCCGCATGTGGCATCCTCTTCAGCCTTCATCGATCGCCTCCTAAAGCCGTCGACTTGACAAAAAGGTGACGCTAACGGGAAGGGTCGCCGTCTCAGCAGCCTTGCCTTTTATATTTTATCACCTCTGCCGAGGCGGCTTTGTGAGTGGGGTTACCACACTTCCTCAAAGAGAGTGAATACTAGCGCCTGGAGAATCCTGTGACTTTTTGCGGTCTTATTGGAGATTCTGTCAGAGTAGACGTTGAACCCCCGCCACTTGTTCGGCAGTGCTACAACGTAAGCCATCTGAGTATATAACTCTCATGGATATTACTTTTGGGTGAATAAAAACAAAGTTGTCATGTAAATTACACAGCCAGAAAAGCATGCAGCTCCTCAGGTGGACTGCTCATTGGCACGTATAAACAACAGAAGATTCAGTTTTCACTGAAACTAACATGCAAGTGTTTGGAATGTGGAAGGAAGCCAAAGTAAAATCCAGTCAACTCATTTCAACTTCATTTATACAGAATACTACAATGAGTTTTAAATGGCCATACCTACGTAAATAAAGGCTAAACAAATACATAAAAACAAAATCGTCAAACTAGAAAGTCCAATGTCTGCGTGGAGTTTGCTATGGCTGCATTTGAGCCAAATATTCATCACAGTGAGCTTAATTACAAATACCTACCAGTCATTTCAGTACATTTCAGTTGTTGAAACATGCTATGTACAAATATACGTGTACCCCCCCCCCCCCATTTTGTTTGAATATAACATACTATAATGGAAGTAAATGTATCTGAAATTGTGGATCATTGCAGTCATTTTATGGGGTGTTCGTTCCAAATCCACGTCCTGAGGGACTCCACATCCTGCCTTCCTGGAATGCAGCACGTAGATAAATTACTTTGTCGTCCTCCCGCTTGCCAAGTGGGCGGGGGACGTGGTGGAACTGGCTGCCAATACGGCAGATGACTCCATACATCAGCAAACATTTCGATTTCCGACCATTCATCCGGCAAGACCAACGAATGCACCTCCTGGACTCCAATATTTGATGGTCCAGTTGACCTGGATACGTCTAGCCAGCTATCTAGCGATCCATCTATCTATCTATCCATACACCATCTTTGGATCCATCTTTCGCTTATACATTAAGCCTCTTTGAAACATACACAATGCATGATAGTCATGTATCAAATGATCATGAAATGACTAAATATTCTATTTCACAATGTAGTCCTTGATAATCATTTGATGGATTTGTTCACATTTTAAATTAAATTAATTCATATTTTAACATTCAAGCCTTCATAAATCAACGCCTATTGTATCTCTGTTAGTGACTTGCACTTTCGACACGGTCTCCATGGAAATTTGAACTCACGCTTTGATATGAAGGGTACTTTTAATATCTCCTAATGATGATTTTATGAGAGGTATAGGTAAGGTCACATTTGGATTGTAGAGTGCAGTCTAATTACACGGGAGGAAGGTTCTACAGGAAAGGTTGCGATGGGGACGGCGTGGAGTGAACTATTCATAGCTTTGATATGAGAAGACGCCCACGGTACGATGACCCAGTCAAAGCTCTCTTCCTCCTCCTCAAGTGTGTGGTAGCAAAGAGTCCAGCAGTGGTACACGAAAGTGTTTTTAAAACAGTTTACGTCAAAACAAATGCCAACAAATAGCTCAGATACAAGAAAACACAAATGGGTGAACAAATATTGGAATAGTCATTTCACACAAATTACATGGGCAGAGGTAAATGCAGCTCCATTTTGTAAATCACTAGCATAATGAATACATACACAAATATTAAATACTACTCTTTGTTTGGCTTTATCACAGTGACACCAAAACAAGGCCCAGTGCTTCACTTCAAGAAACTAAGTCTCTAAAGTCACACAAAACAAGAGTTGGAAGCTCTCTATAGAAGGACGAGTTCATTTCAGTGAGAACCAAGAGTAAAAGTTATGATTATTTCTTTATTTTTTTTCAAGTAATTCAATCAGAATTTGGCGCTGAGATGAAATTGCTCTTCATATGCCATCAAAGAGAAATGATATTTAACATCTCAATTGTAGTCATAGCAGCCGTGGCTAACATCAGCTTGTTTACACTGCTAATGTTAGCTCAGCTAGCACTGCTATTTTCTTAAAGCTGGACATGTTTTTTTTCTGACTAACATGACTATGTACTTTCAACATGCTATGATGCATGGCCATGTTTAAGAATCACACTCGTGAAAATCATGATTGTGAGGGTGCGTGTCTTTAGTCAGATACTCAAGTAGGGTAGAGCTTAATGAAGGGAAACGGCATTCAAATGTTGCTGGCAATTTTACCATTGCAGACTCTTCAAGACACTTTACATTTTGACACTTGTATGACAGAGATAATACTGTTAAAAATATGATTCAAAACATTGCCTAAGCAGTAAAATGAAAATCCTACGCACATCCAAATGCTACACAGACGTTTCCTTCTATGAATGTGAGCGCATGGATGTCATAAATGTCTCATTTGGTGCTTTGGGGAGGGAACAATAATCCGCGACGCTAAATCGCCCAATTTGTCATATGATTGTTGGGGCTCGGCGGGAGGAATAATGGGCTCATTCCGCTCCCCGTAATGAACATGCAAATCGATACAGCGAGGTCTCAAGGCCGGCACTATAAATAAGCCTATTGATCATGTGCGCACATGCACACAGTCATCGTCTAACCTCTATCAGCCTGCAAGAAAATAAGATTACAGGCTTGTCAGATTGAGATGTATAGTGTAAATGATTTCGAATGCTACAGTATGCACGTTTTCTTTTGCCAGCATGTGCATATCAAAGGCGTGTCGAATCTATGCATGAAATATTCATTGAAAAAAAAAAAAGAGAAGAGCAAAGTATGGACGTACAGTGAGGAGTGAGTGATGGGGCTAAATTGTATTATTATTCTCACAATAGTTTGGCTTTGTGTTGGTCAGTGTGCTGTTGAGATTTTGTTCCAGATTCAAAATAGATAGAGGATTTTTAACCCGTACACACGTTTCGTTTCTTGTAATAATCGACATTTTATTGGTAAACCAGTGCGCCACCGTGCCGCCCTGTTTTGATTTTCCATTATATTATTGTTTTATAAACATCTACCTTATTTTTCAATTTTTCATTACACTTAAGTTTTGGATAATAAAGAAATACAAATATGTACAGTACAATGTGAAATCATTGTCTCACATTAGACAACGCCTGCAGGATGACCTCATAATTAACTACAGAGTGCCAACAAGTCATTAAAGGAGAGCAAGTCATCTCTCTGTCTCCACTGGGACAGACAGACAGACGCCTCGTTATAGCAGAGGCTCTCCAGGGGCCTCTGCTTCTTGTTGTTGATGTTCTTGGTGGTGCTGCCAGGGGTGTTTGAAGCAACACGTTTCTGGAAAGATCCTAATTACTGCTCTTTGTCACTTTTGTTGTGGTTGTACGGCATGTGCATCGTTTGATGCAAACATGCAGCATTCAGACATGTTCCCATTCGTACACACACACCTACAATCTACGAGAGAAAAGACCATTCCCATCCACGAGAGCTAATAAGATGCCACACCTCAAATAAACCCTTGTCATCTCCACCCTTAAACTGTAGTTTCACCTAATAAAACTTGATTAGTGACAAATATCACTGAGGGAAAATATTGCTGATTACGACATTGCCGTCTAATAGACGCCTTTTCTGCTGAGTAAATACACACCTCAAGGTATCACGTTATCCTCGCATCATGCCTCAATCACTGTGTGAATTAAACGAAACATAATTGTGTGTTTGATTAAATGCTCACCTCACCCTTCTTTTGTTTTAAACTTCAGTTTTGCTGAAAAGGAATAGTAAAAAAGCCTCCCACCTAACTGATGCCCACACACTCCAAACTAATATTTGCATAAATCCGGTAAACATATTGACAATCACTGGGTGCATCAAAAAAAAAAGAAAAAAAAAAAAAGAAGACTCCCCTCAAATAAACGTTTGTTTTTTCTCTCCAAAATAAAAGCAGACAATTTGTATCAACCAATGTAACTTATAGTTGTATTGACATCATATCACAAGAACTAACTCCTCAAATAAATACATTTTCTCTCTCCAAAATAAAAAATGTTCAAATGAACAATTTGATGTTTGAACGAATATCCAACTCTCCTCAAATGAACTGTTTTACCCTCCACCATTTCTTCTGTTTTAAACCCATTTGGCATAAACAATGAAATAATACAGCAGACGTTAATCAACCAAATGAACAAAATACACCTCACCTAAAATCAACTGTTCAGCCCCGCCCCTCCCCTTTTGGCAATTTAATATTCCCCAGAACTCGCATCAAATAAATATCACAGCACAATGGACTGACATGATCTGGTGACATCCTACCCTTCAACTAACTCGAGCCTTCCGTCAAGACAGCAAACAAAGTCTTGTGTGACTGTGCCGCTACTAAACACTTCCATCCTTTCAACATAATATTCCATCTGTAATTCCACTCTCATATAGTATGTTAATAGCTCGCTTTATGTATTTATGCATGCCTTTCAGATTACAGGCCATGTAAAGTACCAGAGGAGGACTGCGGATATGTAAATTCCGTACAAACGGCGCAAATGTCTTGCGATATGCATAATATGTTGTTTTGGGCATTCTATCTTTGCCACTACACGCTGCTTGCTGCGAGTTATCTGTTATACACGCAAAGCACATCTGCCTCATTGTGGATTAAAACATGATGATTTATTCATCTGGTCACTATCATATTTTTGTAAAAGGGATTCAGTTTGAGGCATTGGGAGCACAAGCACGTACGGATATCAAAACCATGTTTTCTCCGAGGTGCCTGTGGACATTTTGGATTGGGGAGAAGATTTTTACGCTGCAGGGATGGAAAACTTTGAGTGAAAGTGCTCCAGTCAAACACAATTTAGCAACATGAAGTTTGGTGTACTTTCTATCATGAGTGCAGCCATAAAGAAAATCTCAAAACCAAAATCTGCTATTTTCAGGGGTGCAGATAAACATTTTGGTGTGGTTCTCATATGAGCACCAGAGGTTGTTGTTTTTCCTTTTTATTTTTTTCCCCTGACCCGCCGACCTCACGGATGAACGTTCAAATTTACAGCACACAGGGGCAAAGTAGTGCCCAAGGGAAACTTTCAGCCTATCCATAGTCTCTGCATCCTTTGGGGAGTCAAACTAAAGTGTGAAATATGCGCTGCCTTCATTTGCAATTGTATTTGTCATCAGTGCAATTGAAGAAGAGCAGCAACAAGAAATTAATGTTGAATACAATTGAGTTAGCGTGTTGATGTGGCCCTTGGGAAACCGTTTGAGTTTTTCCACATGGCAGCTTCGAGGAATTAACTGCCCAACTATGACTTGTAATATGAGACCGCTAGGTGATTTTAAAACAGATAATACAGCCTGGTCTTTTGTGCACCACAGATCATTTTCACGTCTTTTGACGGACTGTCAAAGATGCGTCGCGACGTCGACCAGATGAGATGAAGTTTGATGACTTAACGCTATTATGCATGAAACTTTTATCACTGTGCAAAGTCAGACTGGTAGGTTTTTGTCTGAGTATGGCCTCACTTTTGGATTGATTGTCAGCCGTACCGTTCCATGAGCAGCGTTGGCTCATATCGAGACACTTTGTGTTGTGCTAATCTAACGTTCCAAGTGCATCATCCCGTCTCTTCCTACTTTAACTGCAGTTAAGCGTCACCTCGTAATATGTTGTTTCAGCAAGCTCCATAAAAATGTCTTTGACCGGCGTGTGAAATCACATCATCAACTTTACTGGAGCGTTGCCGTTTTATCCAGTCCATAAGTCAGAAAGGCCCAGAGTCGGCACTTTTCTCTATCTGCATGCCAGAATTGGAACCTACTTCCAACAGTACCAAAGATTAGACGAGAAGCCAGTGATGACGTTTGGGAGGTTGCCAAAGCGATGAGCGGAGCGGCTGAAGTTTGGCTGTTGATCAGTTCTATTGCTCTTTGTCTGTAATGTTTGTGTTCTACATTGAAAAGTCAACTTCTCGTCAAGTTCTGAGGTCAAGCTACAGCTTTTTATCAAATAGATTATAATTTAACAAAGCAATTGAGACAAACTGAAAAGAAAGCGTTGATACGTATGGTGATGAATTTAGATGACGTGTTTTTGCACGATATCTTGCAGTTCCAGTGCTGGCACTTCCGTATGACTTTGCATATTGCCAAGTTTCCCTATTTAGCCAAATTCTCAATTGCATCACCTCAGTCCACATCAAATGGTTTGAACTCTGACGTTTTGTGCAACTTTAGAGCTATTTTACTTCTTACGAGTCAAATTCCAAATTGTACAACTCCAGTGGGGTTCCACTAGTTAATAGCTTCAGTTTTAAAATCATGTTTGGTGAGCATTTCAGAGCTGAGCCATGACATTTAGGCACGTAACTGTCAGGAAGCACCTCAAATCACTCTATTGCCGGTATTAGCAAAAATCCCAGTATAATCCAGTCGGAAAGGCAACCAGGATGTTGGATCAGCATCTGTAAAGGTTACTATTCGTTGCATACAATACCCCGTAAATCCCACATATCCTTCACCAAAGGTCACATGAGCTCCTACCTTTGTAGAAACACTCTTCGCCGTGAACGATGGTAATCCTGCGATGTTCCGAGCAGGACGCGCGGTGCAGCTCACAGTGGTTGGGGTAAAGTTTCCCATCTGAGCCGCACACGGGTTTATAGTGAGGTTTGCAATGCTCCAAGCAGTTACACTCCCCTCGGCCCGTCTGCGGATTGACGGAACAGCGGCGGCCCAGGCCGCAGTACTTGTGCTCGCATGGAGGCGGGTCGCTGTGGTGGTTCATCAAACCTGGAAACGCAAAAGGGATGAAACAAACCTGTACTTCTGCAGATGGTCAGAAAGGGTAAATCTACCTAATACCCACACAATGCACAAATAACATACTTGGTAAACCAAGAAATTGATTTTATATCAAGCATTAAGGGAGCCAAGACCAACTACAAGGCTTGAAACCAGATTTCGAAGATTAAGATCAAAACTCGAAGGAGAAGAGACCAAGTACAAGATTTTCAAGGGTTGGGAACCCGAATCATGGCCAAGACTTAGAGGGGTTTGAAATGAGTCAAGACTCTCAGGCTTCAGCCAAATCAAGAGCCAAAACAAAATTAAACTTGAGATTTCAAGGAGCCGAGAACAAGACATGGTGTTGTGGTGTAGTAATGTTTGGTCATTTATTGATCTATGAACAATTAAATATGTAGCGGCTCACAGTAACCCATGAACATTTTTGTTAATATTAGTCTTGATAATGGCAACACCAAACATATTATTTCAGATGGAAAAAATAGAAGCACTCGCTAAAATGGCAGGCCTCAACCGCTGGGCATGCTTGTTGGCGTGAACAAACCGATTTGGAACATCTGACACCTTCCTACTACACACACACACACACACACACACACACACACACACACACACACACACACACACACACACACACACACACACACACACACACACACAGAGGCAAGCGCGCTGTGACCGGAATGGAGACAGTCAATTTGCCACTTTATTAATTTCCGGCGGCTCTCCTGCGTAATGATTATTCCATGAATTTGCGCGCCACGGCAGGGGCGAGCGTCCTGTGCCATCGGCTGGGTCATTGAAGGGCGCCCTCATTTGTCACCGGGACGCTTGTACGACCATCTTTTTGTTGGGACGACATCAGGGAGAAGATGCTTGTTTTCCCCATGACGCATAATGTTCTATAATGCCCAAATATTATCTAATGAGATTTGATACGAGAGTATTTGTTTGAGAACATAATGCGCACAGTTGTGATTGACAGTCGCCAATAAAAGGTGTATTAGTTTAGTGCTATTCACATAATTATAGATATATAATTTTTCATATAACTATCATGAAAACCGGATGAGCTCGAGATAACAAGAGGGGTGGATTTGGAATCAGCACAAAAAAGAATCTTGAAAGGTTTACTCGCACCAGTGTAATTTGAAACGCTATTATCAGTAAACGGTACTAGCATCAAACAGTAGAGTCAACGTCAGAGATGCATTTTGACTGTCAAACCTGGCTCATTATAAATGTGATGTTACAAAACCCCCTTTTTATCGGTTTGCTCACCGACACACCCTTATGAGGACATGCAGAAGAACACGGACAATATCATGACACTTTTACAGGTCTCAGCTGGAGTGCACAGCGAGTGTATTTTTAGCGCACCTGTTGTCATGCAAAGATGGACTAATGTATGCACAGGTTTCATTCGGTCGCAGATTTTTCACTCCCACATTCTCACGGAACCAGTCCGGTGCCACTTTGCTGACAAAGTAATGATGGAAAGCTGTTTTAGACTCAGCAAAGACAAACGTCAAGCCGAGATGGAAAATGTGAGGGGGGGAAAAAAAGCTCTCCCTTCTCACCCCCCTTCACACGGTTCCTCCCTCTGCTAATTGCTGCACCAGTGACAACACTTGAGCTCCTGCTGGCATAAACAAGTCGTGAAGATTTTATGAGAAGCTATTTGAGGCCTAAGAGCTTTCTCCTTCCCTTCGGAAGAACGCCACTAAGTCGCTTGGCTTTGAAACATTGATGACTTCTACCTCACTGAGTCTGAGTTTTATTATTTTATTTATTTATTTTTAACGGTGGAAAAGAAAAATCTGCAACTCTCCATTGGGTTCAGGGTGAGAAAATAGTGAGTTTGCGTTTACTCTGGAGCTATTCTGTTGTTGGGTTTGAAAATGCTTTGGTTCATATTCACATGAAGGCTTTCAACAGCAAGCAAACTCAAATGTTAATGAACTTTTTTTTTTTTTTTAATTGGTAGATGCGGGCAAACATAATTTCAATCATTTCAATTGTGGCACCGATTTTTATGTTAAAAACTGGTGAATCCAAGGGAGATGACCTCTAATTGGAAAGGGTGCATTTTGCAAGAAACAGTGATTGCAAAGGAGGTATTTATTCCATAAGTGGATAATGCACCCGGTGACTAAGGCACCACTATTTGGGGAAATGAGTCTGCTTAAAAGAACAATGGCTACTTGGAATAGACATCTGATTTATATGGTAAAATCATCACATATTGTTCCTACAGGGAGGTATTCCATTCATGGCAAAACATAAAATGAATTATTTATGCATGCTGGAGGCCATGAATGAGATGTATTCATCTGTTTCAAATGTTCATTGTTCTAATTAGACTAATTGCCTTTGTGCTTCCCCCAAAAAAAATGTTTGAGGAGATTATCCCACAATTGTGTGCAGTATCACGCAAATAAGCTTTGTTGCATAAAAGCCATAGCAAATAATGAAACCTATTTAAGGTTGAGCAAACACATGCGCAGAACACATTAACCACAAACATAATTGGTGAGGCACTATTTCTTCTGTGACTAACTGCGGAACAGCAGTTGTGTAAACAATAGCAGTCGCCTTTGCAGAGATGTAGAGATTTTCAGATGTTGTGTTTTATCAACGCATTCACTTTCTTTGAGTGAAATTACAAATTTACTCATTGTGTTGTCAATTATCATCGGAGGAAATTAGACTATATGTGATGAAAAATACAAACACATAACAGACACACGATTACTTTGATTTTCTTGAAGCGTAGTTACAGCACAGAACAAACGAGAGGGATGTAGTTTCTTTGGCATGTACTATTTTTTTTTCCATACAAAAACATCACTGCTCCAGAGTCCGTCTCGGTGATTAAAGTTGTCATCGTGCGTGGTGACGACGGAACAACAGGGAGCCATGCTGATGGCTGTACTCATAAGATGCGCTAAATACGGGGCCCAGACCAAGCGGGGGGGGTTTGCCGCATTTCCACAGTATGCAACCTTTTATATGCATCTGCTCGCATGCACACGATTATGGTTGAAAACTAAAGTGGGAAAAATATGAGACAAAATGTATGTGTGTGTGTGTGTGTGTGTGTGTGTGTGTGTGTATATATATATATATATATATATATATATATATATATATATATATATATATATATATATATATATATTAAAACTACAGAGCAATTGGTCAACAAAATACTGGTACACTAAAAATAAAAAAAATATATACAATATACTAAAAAAAGAACCCTAACCCTAGCCCTAACCGCCAACATACACAAGTATATTGGACAAGAAAATATAAAAGTAATAGTACACACAAAACTGAATGTAACACAATACAACTTATTAGATCATATAAAATAGAAAGAAAAATACAAAAATGTATAACAAAATACTGAAGAGAAAATGAGGCAAAATATAAAAAATACAAAAGTATTTGAGAAAATAAAAACAGAGAAAAATGTTAAAAAAATAACAGAAAAAACGACAAACCTATTCAAGAAAATATTTTGTGCAATGTATTGCTTGAAATGGTTCAACCTCTACTTACGAACTCTCTCTCGGCATACAAATGAAGGTAATTACGATGGAGATGGAGGCTGACAGATGAAAAGCGAGACAACGAGTCGCCGAGGCGTGTAAACAAGATCTCATCGGAGGATGTGCCCTTCGAGGCCACGTTCCGACGCGAGTAAGATGCGTCTTTCAACATATTAGTCACATTGATTGTCTCCGGCGCTGCCATCACGTGGGAAATATTTCCCGATTCGCTGAGCACAATCTCCAATTACGCCACCGCGCTTTTGTCACGCGTAATTGTGTTTCTTTTTCATTTCAAATTGCTACTTAAAATCAACAACGAATTTCAAGTGCACCGCTCAAAAGGTATTGATTAAATCTTTCCAAAGCACAAGATGTGCACTTTGTCGGATGGATGTTGTATTAAACGAGAGGAGTGATGTATTTTTTTTTTTTCGGGCTGAATAATTTAGGGGCAGGATCATTTAAATCAGTCAGACAATGACGTCGCATCAGGCCATGTTGGGTTGGTTGGTGGACAGATGGTTGGATGTATGGGTGGACAGTGAGCCAGCTTTTGGGTGGTCTGCCAAGCTAAACATTGGCTGAAAATTGATGAGTCAGGAATTCGTGACGAGCTCTCGGTGCGGGGACTCCCAATTAGCGAGTGAGGCTGCCCTTTTTTTGCTCTTTCGTGTGACAGCCAAGGCTTTTTAGTCCTGGTGCATGCCAAAAACCAAACATATCATTGGTGTCCATTCATTTTGCTCACAAACACGCTCGATTACATAAAAGCCTCGGAAGGGGATTGTAATTCTACTGTATCACCTCCACCATGACGATTCTGATGATTTCAATTTCAGATATCTTAGTAGATTTTTTTAAATGAAGAATTCAGGATTTAGTTTTAGAGATGCCTCCTCTGCTGTAGTTTATCACACACACATAAAGGCTCTGTGAGCCACCTACAATTTTCATCAAAACACATTCCCAATTCAAGACGGTTTCTGTTACAGCCCATTCGATTGAACTTTCTTTTATTTGCAATGTTTCTTTTCTAGCTATACAAATACTACTTCTGTTATTAATTTGTCATTGTGTGTTGAGGTAATAATGACTGCACTTGTGTCATTTTTGCGCTTAATCAAATGATTTAGTGTCACAATCCGTTCTTACGTGACTTAAAGGCGAAATGCATTTCTTTGAGTAGGCATTTATACATCCAGACATTGGCCAAAGTCTTTGCTCTGTGATTAGAGGATTTTTTTAGGTTGTTGTCTGTGTGAACTCTACTGCTTCATTTTGCTGTGAAATCCCAGTTGAGAGCCGGACACAGCTCGTAAAAGGGAGACATTAAGGCTCAATTGACCTCACTTGTGTAATCATCAGAAGGCGGCGAATGTGCGTGAGGTGAAGCTTGAATTATTTATGACTTCCTCTCGTCAATGTGGCGGCTGCAAACGAGTTGCTGAAAACAGACCGGAGTGAGACTTTCCCTCCGGGCGTGTTATGCTAATGCGGCCTGTGCAATTACTGCCACGACCTTGTCCACGTCCGGTTTGGAAGGAGAATCTCATGCTCATTTGAGGACATTTTGGCACTATTTGTTATTACTTTTTTTATGCAGACCGGTGAGGAAGGGTTGATCTTTTTTTTTTTTTTTTTACCTGATCAATTAGCAATTTTAACGCCTGTGCTGCTAATCCATAAAATATAGATGGAATTCATGCCGCTGTCACTACAGACTTCTTTCCCACGTTTATGCTTCCACCTTTCTTCCATAATGTGTGTGCACTCTCAGATGAAAACAAGGATCTAAAATGGCCTTGAAGGAATTTTTTTACGTTGTTGTTTTGTGTGAGACTTTGCACTTTTGTCCACCATTGTGGGATGGAAGTCGTCTTTTCCCAGTCAATTAGTACTGTCCCTTATTTGCATAAAAAAAAATGTATATATTGTACAATATTACAATTACACACACTCGTCCCTACTGATGCACAACATAATAGCCATATTTTTTTTTTTACACTATACATTGCATTACTAAATGCCTTTTAGCACCTTCACGTGACATTTGTTGCTAGGGACAGAAAAGGAGTGAGGGAATCATAAATTGAAAACTTACCCTTCATCTTCACGCTCTCGGTGATTCCATCCTACAGGATGAAGAAAAATCTGAGTTAAAATAAACCATGCAAGATGACATGCACCATTTTTCCCCATTGAATAAAATAAACCACTACTGCTATGCTACATGACATATAGTAGACACAACATACGAGCTGCACTGTTATCATATCATTATAAATCTGAAGCTGATTCTAATGCAAAACGTGGCACTATAAACAGTAAATCCAAAAAAGACCATTTTAGCCATTGAGACATGAGAACAATGCAAGAAATACCAACAAATCGGGACTCGTATCTGTGTCCAAACGAATGAATAATCGCCAAATATAATATAGTTAATAAACACATAGCATGTAAAGAACAAATATAGTATCAAAAAAAAGAAGTTAAAATGTATATAATAATAAGAAAAGCTAGAATATGGATTCTCTCGTGGTACTTGATAGAACCCATGCTTAAGTACATTTTGGTTACATTTCATTTCAATGTATTTGTATTTAATCTCTCAAGACTGTTTTTAAGGATTTTAGGTAAAATTTTTCATTAATTCTTAAATGTTACACGTTTTAATGAATCATCAAATTCATACAGTCTTTACATTTTCCTGTATTAAAGCACAGCATTACTTTTCAAACTGTGCAATAATGTTGGCTTACAATAATATAAAATATACTTGGAACAAAACATATATTCAAAACTGTTAAAAAAAAAAAAAAAAAAGAGAGCCAATAAGTTACTAATCACATAAGAAAGACTAAATTCAATGTCATTTGAATCATGTCTTTTTATTAAAAAAAATACACTGAAAACAGCAAACATATATTTGAATCCTATGTTTCGATAAACACGGACGGCCTTGTTGTTTCCCCCTTCGTTCAGCCACCATTTCCTAGTAAAGACGGGGCATGAACATCGAGAAGGCGATCTTCCAAACAACTTCGCAGGCAGCAATTTTTGTCACAGTGCACCTGATTATTTCCCACAAAGGAATAAATAGTTCAGTCACAAGTCCGTGGAAAGTGACTCGGGGAAAGGGAGTGGTGCATTTAATGCTGCTGGAAAAGACAGTTTGCAGCATCTCCAGCAGCGTGATGCGTGAATGTGGAAGAAGCAGCCATAAATATTTGATTTCTGCTACACTTGTTCTTGCTCAGAAAAGTCCAAGCTGGCTAGCTGGCTGGGGAGGTGTTATGAAGAGCAAGATGCATTATGCAACAGGTCAATAATCAACAGCCACAGTTGCTGCTTGCTGAAAATAGCCATGGAAAACACCAAAGCCCACGCTCAACAAAAAGCCATTAACTCCAGCTTGATTCATGACATTTGAATGATCCGCTGAAATTACAATGGGATTCATTTAAAGAAAAAAAAAAAAAGATTGATTTTGATGATGAAACAATTCTGTCAAATTACGAGATCAAAAAATGTCACTCCGATTACAATGGGATGTATCTTTCGCTCCATTTACGATACAATTCAAAATTCGATTCACTCCAACTACGACACAATTCACTGCGGATTCGACATGATTCAATCCAAGAATGACACAATTCTCTCTTGATACAATTAACTCCAATTAGCATATGAAATGATTCCCTCCAATTACAATGAGATACAATACAATTTACTTCAATTACAATACAGTAAAATTCATTCAATTATGATACAAGGCAATTTGCTCCAAATACAATACGGTATGACTCGCTTAATAATACAATTCACTCCAATGATGATATGATGTGATTCACCCCAATTATGATTTGGCATTCCATATGATTCACTCCAACTGTACAAGCATTGTTTTTCTTATATATAGTTTTATTTAATTTAAAGCTTGACACGATTTTTAAGGGCAATGTAGGATCAATTTGGAATTTATTTGGCAGTGCTTTGGGGTCATAGTTTGTGGCATCCATCCATTTTCCGTACTGCTTTACCCCACGGGGGAGGTGGGCGTGCTGGAGCAGTTTGTGGCACATTTACAGTTAAATTATTCATTTAACTTCATTGATTAATATGTTCAATCGTAAACAGATTTTAGCGGGCACGACAAAAAAGTAGAGTAGTCGTCTCAGAAGTTGATTAAATGGGAATGATCTTGCTAGAGTAAATAAAAAATCCAGGTTTTTGATGACAAATGTTGGACAGTTACTTGCAGTGAAGGGTGAAACGAATATCTCTCTGTTTTCATTTTATTGGGCTAAGGCGGCTGAGCACAGTCGTGGCCACCTGTGACTGCATCTTATTCTTGCCTCCTCGCTTGCAGTGTTGAGCAGCTGACATTTAGCAAAGCTCCACAGGTGGAGGCGACATTAGCCCAAGCCTTATTTGCATAGGATACCCACACACACAATTCACACTCATTTTGTTTGAACAGAGTGATTTCCCTCGGGGCTTCTGGGGGGCAGTGAAGCAGCTCGCCTCCCACCTGTAGGGGGCGCCATTCAGCCAAATCCCTGGGTGACCACCCACATCATCTCATAATCTCTGACTATCTTTTCATAAATATTCCATTCCGAAGTGTTTTTTTATATATATATTATATATAAATATTTTTATATATAAAAATATATAAAACACTTATATATATATATATGACTATATATATATATATATAGTCATATATATATATATATATATATAAGTGTATATATATACACTTATATATATGTTTGTTAATATATATATATATATATATATATATATATATATATATATATATATATATATATATATATATATATATATATATATATATATATATATAAATCCCCAGTGTTTGGATATTGACCAATCTGGCACGTTTTGTTTGTAATAATTATCAAAACAAACAAATTCTATCCATTTTGAAGATTTGTAGCACTTTAACAAGACCACCTAATGATTTTTACCAAATGTCTTTTTTCGTAGCTGTACCTTTTGTATGAAAATGGCTTATTTCTAATTCCATTTCAGCCTTTTGGCCTCTTCATCACATTCCGCCTCTCCCTGGCGGACCTAAACACCCAACCCCAACCCCCCAGTCCATCCCTTCTCTTCCATCCCCACTCAGTCCATTTTAATCTGGATTAGCTGTGTAGCCCGGCCAATGCGGCACGGCCGGCAGTCTGCGGGATTTTGCGCCAGCACGCGGCTGGCCCTTTGACTCCATTTTGTTTGTGTTGACGTCATCGCATGGTGTGATGAGAACATAACTAAACACCAGAATGAAAATGATTCGTAGTGTTTTTTGATGGAAACATTTTGGTAAAAGGACAGGAATTCACAAAAATAACAATCTCATTGAGTTCTCCACTATTTATAAGTCTGCAGTCGCAGTGTGGATTTGATCTTTTTCAGAAAGTCTCACATTAAACTTCCGAACAGTGAAAAGTAATGACAAAGCAGCTCTGTCACAGTCGCACATTTTTCTTTTTGATTGATGAAGCATCCAGTGAGTGATGATACCGCTATTAAAGGAGATAAAAACTGATTTTTGTTGTTGTTGCTAGCTTCAGTGAGAACAATATTTTTAGGTGTTACAAAGCTACATCTATCTGTATTTTTTTAATGAAAACTGTTTGGAAAAGGGTAACAACATCCAAAAATTCACATCCATTAAATTCGCTGTTTCTAATCCTTTTGCAAAACAAAAAAGCTGAATATTTGCCTTCTGATATGTGTCGGGACAGAGAAATCGAATGAATGACACAAGCTGCATCTATTTCCTTTGATTGATGTAGTATGAGTGATGAGACTGCTATTAAACAAGACACAAGCTCTTTTAGTAATGTGGCAAGCATCTTTAGCAAGCAAAATCTGCCACAAAGAGGTCTGAGAAATCCATGTGGATTTTGGGAGGCAAACTGTTTGGAAAAGGGCAAAATCTCTCAAAAATCTCAGTCTGTTGATTTATTTCTCTATTGATTTGAAGTTTGGGTTTTTGTTTGTTTGTTAAAGGTCAAAATCTCTCAAAGATTACAGTCTATTGATTTCTTTCTCCATTGAATTGAACTTTTGCTTTTTTCTTTGCTGCTTTTTTTTGTATTTTTGCTCTTGCAGAGAAAGTCTAATATTCACCTTCCGATTTCCGTCACTATTGAGAAAACTAATGATACAGCAATCCTGTCTGAAACGGACATTTGATTGATGTAGTATCCAATGAGCAACGGCACGGCTATTAAGTGAGATAAAAGCTGATATTTGCTGTTTTTGCTGGTTTCTTTTGCAAGTACAAGCTTGTGTACGGCTCATAACTACAATGTTGGACAAATCCACATGGATTTATTTTTAAATAAAAAGGGCACATATCTGCTTTGGGGGTTTCAATAATTTTTAATGATGGCTGTGATGCTTTTTTTAATCATCTTGCTGAATAGGTCAGATATTTACCTTTTCTCCCTTGATTGACGTAACATCCAATGAATGATGCCACTGCTTAATTAAGGTATACAAACTTTTTTTATGCTGTTGCTTTTATATATCCATATATAAAAGATCCACGTTATATTTTTTAATTACAACTTATTGGAAAATGGCAGAAACTATTCCTCTGTTGACTATATATGTGCTTTTTGTTTTTGTTTTGTATAACACGAGAGAAATCGCCGAGGACTATAGTCCCAGTGTCACAGCCCCTTACTATTATAGTGATATTTCCCCTCATTAGAAAATGCATGATATGAAGTTTTTTAGAATGGAAAGGGTGGCTGAAATGGATTCATATCATTTCCATTCATGATTTGAGGTATATGTCTTTTGAGATACAATCGCGGTCGCTGAAAGACTAACTCTTATCTCAGGGAACAACAATATTTGAACATCAGAGATGCTGCCTTTGATCCCCTTTGCAGTAAAAGTCCATGATTTTAGCTTCCGATTGATATCTGTGCAGAAAAACGAATGACTCTGCAGTCTTGTCCGAGCCGCACATTCATTCCTTTGATCGATTTGGTTTCCGATGACGGATGGCACCACTATTCAGCGAGACAAAAGCAGAACATTCTTTTTCTGTTCTCGTGCGTTAACGCACAATAGCATGGCTTTGAATGCTTGCCTCAACTGCTGTCACGATGAATAAGTAACTGAGAAAGTTACTGATTTGTTGGAAGTGGCAGAAACGGATGAACAATTTGATCTTTTGTCGTTTTTCTTCCGTTATCTTCTGACTCATAAAGAGTAGGTTTGTCAAAACTATGTGGGTTTTATTTTTATTTTTTATATTCTGTTATTCTAACGTCAACTCTTGCTTTTGATTTCCTCCGGCAAAATTCCTGTATTAACCCTGTGATTATACTGAGAAAAAAACTACAATCAAAGCAAGAATAAAGCTCCCAATTCAAGGCAAAATACTTCATGGTTGTTCTTTGGTTGACAGGAGCGTTCTTCTGATCTGGCAGCTTTTGCGAAAGAGCTTTCGCTTCAAGCAGTTGCGTTATTGAGATGTTATTATTGGTTCTGAATAAGTTCTTGAAATAAGAAATACAATATTTATACAAGTGTAGGTAATGTGCACTGGAGGGATTTTTGTAGGCTTTAGGCTTTTTGTTTTTAAAAGGATTTTTCAGGTTTTGCCGGCAGATCGTTTTTTTTCTCTTTTGTCTTTCAAGTTGGAGCTTGCAGTGATGAAAACACTTGTTACATATGTTAAACTGACAGTAGAATATTATTCAATTGGTTTTGGGGGAAATCATCACTCTCTGCCATCGTCCTATGCATCTAATTATTTTTAACTATTAATTCATAACGTATTATGTTGTGAATAAAATATACCAATCAGAGATTTTAGTAGAGATGGAAGGCGTGACCAAGTCATCTGCAGTGCACACGTCGTCGTTCATTAGGGCTCATGGGAAGGCGCAGAGGCTCTCAAGGGATACATATGATGTTGGGATCTGAGGCAACAACCACGTGCGCCCACGTGAGCGTTCCATTTGGGTCACCGGGTAAAGCCTCTCATGTTTTAGTTGATTGTACATTTGAAAAAATATAACATCAAACTGATCGGTTTTGGTCTTTGGGTGTTTCGTTTAGCAGAAATGCCAGAGAGGGAGTAAAGAGTGAAGTGAAGTCAAGCTACATTCAAATCTCGCTAGCAACGTCACTTGTATGTTTTTGTTACTTTAAGTACATCATTTTAACTTTGATCAAATTAAGATCCACTGGTCCATGGCACTAAGATTAGGTGTGATAACAACATTACCAATTGCTATCACCACAAAATAGAAATTGATGACACATAGCTAATCATTCAGACACAAGATCCAGTCATCTAATGGTAACCATACTAGGTAAAACAATACCTTATGTCGGAATCTCAAGACAGGCCGATAGGGATGCAACCCCTGGTCATTGTTAGGCATCCCATCTGCGTAGAAGGCTGTCAGCGCTGCCAGTAAAATGGCTGCTGACCACCATCCGACCGCCGTCATTGGTCTTGTCCTGTTGGGGGAAAACAAGCCCCAAAACATAATGAGCAACGTCACCCTTTTAAAGCGAGGCTATCAAATATGGTCTCTGTGATTAGATCAATTATGAGGAAAAATAGACGCGTCACCAGGAGATGAAGATTGGGGGAAGACAACGAGACGATGGATTAAGACAATTACAGCGAGGCCTTTACGAGTTAATGAGGCCTAGATTCCACAGTCGAGAGCAAACATCTTTATTCATAGGAGTAACTCAAAGAATTCACTTTCAACTTGTCCTCGGAGAACCGCTCCATTAGTCATCGCGCCGAGGCAAAATAATGTTGCAACAAGTGTAAAACTAAAGTGTGTTAACGGTGGGAAACGAATATCAGGTCATATTGCTAATCAGTCAGACTCACTGGTGGCGAGAGATAATATTTTCTAACACTTGTGCATTTTTTGCCAACCTCTGCCAGCAGCTTTTAATGAAAACCTGAACAACTTAGGGCCGCACATCTGTCAAATGAGTGTTTCCAAACCTTTAAGGAGCTGAGGCATAGATTTCTTATTCGAAAAATCAAATAGCATGCACCCTTAGAGTGAAATAACTGATTTTGTCCACATTTACTCCAAAATGGACTTGAAATCTGATGATAGCTGAAATTGATGACAGAAATTGTGATATTGTTGCCTTAATCATGCTTATTGTAGGCTAGGAAGAGTTATTATTATTATTGCGACTTTTGCCAACTTTTTCTATCACCCTTGCCAAGAGTAGCAAAATTTAAATTTCCAAACAACATTTGAACATCTCATCTCAATTTCGATGAAAGCTACATAGGAGCATACGCTCACACACACACACACACACACACACACACACACACACACACACACACACACACACACACACACACACACACACACACACACACACACACACACACACACACACACACACACACACACTTCTCATTGGTGTTAGCACTTAAGCTCTCGATCGTATGCTTAAAAAAGCCAGATAGCATCTCCGCCCTCGCCTGTTCCTGCATGCCCGACGAATGGAAGTGACATGCTTACTATGTGGCTGCTAATTAGCACAGAATTAAGGAATAAAGGCAATTAAGCAACAACAACTAAAAAGGTAATAAATGAAGCAAGCAAACTTGCTTCTTTGGAGTCTTAAAACCTTCACAGCACTAGTTATTAAGTTGCGTCTCTGTTGGGAGTGTTCAAAGGTGCTGTGATAGTACGCTGCTAACTGGGAATTACCGTTTGAAATCCAACATTTTCAAATGTTTGCTGTCAGAAAAGAAAAACAATGTTTTGCCTACAATTGCTGCAAAACCACAACCTGGAACGATAAACGAGGTTTCTAAAAAAGGACCCTTTTCTAGTTGTAAGAATTAAAACAACTAAATGTTTGGACATGAGTGATGTTGTGTCATTTTTATGCAAAATAATTAAGTTTAAATAAAAATAATGTTTAAATATCATTAAGTTAATATAAAAACAATGTTAAAATATTAATCAGTTTAAATAAAAATAATGTTTAAATCATAATACAGTTGATATAATATTCACACACAGTTTATTGTCATTTATGTGCTTTGATTTTGAAATATGCAATATCAATATGTAGTCAAATACATTAGTAGTAATTCTGATTTTAAATGTTTTTTCCAACTCATTTGCCTTCTTATCTTCACAAACAGAACAATAATACAAAGTTTTCTGGGGATGGCTTGCGGAAAAATGTTGGGAAAGTTCTCTGCTCGCCTGACCGACTTGCACCTTTATCAAACACCGGTCTCGTTCTATTTCCCGCCGTTGAGGTGCATCCCACCCCGTCGGGAGTGGCGCATGCAGCTGCTTCTTCTCCGCCTCGCTGGAGCCGCAATAGAGGAGATAAAAGTGAGCCGGATTACTTTTTCCCCATCCGTATCGTCTCCTGGCAGCGGGCCAATCAATCTCTTTGTGTTAAATGACTTATTAATGACGCCGCTCTTGGGCTGATATGCACACAAACACACACATATTCACAAATAGTTTACTAAAGTAGATCCTTTAAAGTTTGCCACAAAGGTAATACAGTTTGGACTTCCAACATTTGTTTTTTCTTTCTCCTCAGAAGAAAGTTGTGGGTGAAATGTCATCAGACTTTTGTCATCTCTCTGCATCTGTGAGCTTTACGTAACTCATTCCGAACTGCTTTGGCGACATTTTTTACAGACACAATGAAGAAAATTCAAAGGATTCACAGTTTAGTTCATTCTTCTTTCTAGTCGATGTGATTTCGTTCATTTGATAACAAAGTATTTCGGACAAGTTCATCTGTGATGGATTCCTGGAAATAAGCAGAATTGACTATCGTTAGCCTTGACTGCTTCAACCCATTGGTTTTTTTTTGCGGGTTTATTCATGACAGACACGCCTACCAAATTTCATGTTGCTTTGTGAAATGGGCTTTAGAGGCTGAAGAATTCCAAAGTGTGTTACCCAAAGTTGTAAACTGGCTGCCATCCATTGCACACACAATGACAAAAATTCTAAGCAATTTTGGATTGTCCATCATACATGGTTCAAATTACTAACTGGACAAAATCTCTTGGATACATTTGACTTTAAGAGCCTGGACATGGGAAAACTAAGACTAAGATGGCCACGTCAAACTGCATGGTGGACTCCTTTCACCTTTTGAGGTATTCTTCAGACTTGTTTGTGAGTTTACTCATGATACACATGTCTACCAAATTTTGTCACACCAAATGAACCTGGCTATGGCGGCTCAATTTTAATTTTGAAAAGACTCTCAGAATATGATAGCAGGAGTTATAAATTTGGTTGCCCTACTCTGCCCAGATGTAATCACAAAAACATTAATGCTTCACAATGTTTTGGTTTCCATCGGTCTAGTATACGTGGTTCAACAATTTGGTCGCAATTGGAAAAAATACTTTGAAGGACACCTGGAAATGGCAAAACAACACTAAATAATTTGCTTCAAACTAAAATGGAGGACTTCCTGTCTGCTCAATTATTGCTTTTTGAAACATTTTGTGGCTCTACTCATTAGACATGCCTTAGATTTCATGTCCACGTTAGGACAAAAACTGCCTCCCTATGTCGATTTAACATATTGCCTGTACACAGCAATGTTAAAATTTGGCAGCAATAGGATACATTTTCTCACGGCGGGTTTCTGTGAAGGATCGCTGGAAATTGTCAAAATGACACTAATATGGCCATTTCAAAGCAGAATGGCTTCTTGAGACTAATTTGTGCGTTTCCGTCTGATTGACATGCCTATTAAATGTCAGTGAAACTTGCTCCAGGGGCTTGAATTTTCAAAAACTTCTGAGTGCTGCTACCCAGCCAATTTTTCTTTGCACAAAGCGGGCTCAGGCTCAAAGGAATCTTGTTCAAATTTGAAGAGATTAATTTAAAATGTCAGCACGAGATTAATCTGTAATAATATCCGATCCAAACTGCTACTGTCCTTTTTTCAGTGGAACCTATTTTCTTCTGTACGCCACAGAGTAGCATCTGTGTGCCAATTCTTTCCAATTAGAGCTCAGGGAATGTTTTATTTTAATAAAATTGCCGTCCAATGTTTATTTTTGGCCCATGCCCAAATACTTGCATATTAGAGTTGGTATCACTGAGAGTCTAGTGCACTAATTCTTAAAGTGTGAGGCAATGCGGGCTACCTCTAGTGGTAAGCGAAAAGATCACTCAATCAAATATAACTGAAGTGCAAACTTTAGTTTTTTTAAATCCAGTACAATGCATTTGTTAAGTACAACTAAATCATATTCAACTAGAGTGCAATATATTTTAAATGAATTTTTTAGAAATATATTTAGGACAATTTTTTTACTTTTTTACATAAATTTGTATGTCTTATTGTTTGACATTTAAGTACAGTCTTTTTGACATGATATTGAAACTGCGCATAATGTTAGATTATTTTGATCATATTTGGTGGTACTTTAAGTGAAGTAGTTTTAGGTAGGATTTGATGTAAAAAGTGAGAGCCAGTGGTCTAAGTTCAGGTAAGTCTGGTCAAGGTTGATCCTGGCCATGTTGTGACTGTCGATCTCACAAAAATAAAACTCAAAAACATAACTGTCCATTGCTTGTACATATTTGTTTGAACTTCATGAAATGAAAAGCGACACCTTTTTTTTAATTTTGGGGTGTTCAAACTGTGGTACACACACTATTGTCCTGCTGAGAACAAAGCCGCCCGTCCATTTCCAAAGTCATCTGAGGCTCATTAGTGCAGTGCTTATTGAGCGATGTGAACTCTGGTTACCCTGACCACATTCTCATTTACACTCACCATCTTCCTCTGAAGACTCAATGATGACACAGACATTGTGTGCAAGGGAGGGAGACATGACCTCACTTGGACCACTGAAGCTTGTTGGATTAGGGGACGTATTATGGACATTTGACCCCCGTTGGGGACAAGCGGTACAGAAAATGGATATAATAATAATAAGAAGAAGAATAAATATATCAATATATATGTATCATAAAACAACAAAAGAGGGACAAACTAAAAACAACTTTCACTTTTTCCCTAGGTAATTCAACAAATGTACAAAATGAGACAGCTGAGACATAGGAGAAAGTGGAAAAAAGCAGGAGCGAGAGACCTGGGGCAGTGGGGAGGACGGTGCAGGTGGTCTCGTTCATCAAACCCACATATGCATGCAAGAACCCCTTGTGTGACTCCCCTGCCAGGTAGCTGAAAGCTATAATACACGGGCTGATGATTCAAGGTGTATTCTTCTCTGCGGTGTGTTAGCACAGCAATGCTCTGTGTGTGTTCAGTCCAAACATGGCACAAGGATGTTGTAAAGCCTGACAGTTCCTCAAAAAATGAGGGTCAGTGATTCCCTGGGGGTGTCAAAGGTAGTGCACCTCTTAAAAGATCTGGGACAGGTTGAAGAAATCACAAGTGAGTTGCCAAATATTTGTAGCCAATTTGCTATGGCGCACAGAACTCTTCAACCAACGGTGATCTTTTTCAGCCCTCTGAGGCCACTATACTTGAGTTTTGTTTGCAAAAATAGGTCAGCTTAGGCCACATTACAAACCAAGTCTACAGCAACCAGGATGTGATCCATGAGGTCTAAGGCAGGGAACCATGATACAGCAATACATTTTTCATACAGCGTCCGTATTGAATCTCATTAAGTTGTGCAAGGGGTTCCTTCTGGTCAGGTGGCTTAAATTGCTGGACAACAGCAAAAGTGTGGGTCTGTTCCAAACCTCAGCCCACATTCATGTGTCAGTTTTTTGTAGTTATTACCAAAACAAAAGATGTTGTTTACCATCAGCCTGCAGTTTCAAGCTGTTCGAGCGCTTTCTGAAAGATTTATTAGTCATGAGAGGAAATGTGGTCCAACAGCAACATTCTCCACGGAGCATTTTCTGCTTACTCTGCCGTGAAATGAAAATTGTATGGATGCGCCATAAAAAGTAAAAATAAAAAATAAGGAAACAACAAGAATGTTCAATTTAAAAAGCTTTTAGGGTGACAATTGGATTACTAGTCCCGGTGACCTAAAGATACATAAAACACATAATGCGGTTGTGTCGTGAAAATGTCAACAATTAAACTATGTAAGATGGCCCTCTTGAAATTGCTTCATTTCTTTGTCATTATCATAAATCACCACATTGCTGTCATCAAAAACTCAGATAGCACTTTTGGAATGTTTTGAAAATTCAGCTCCTCAATATGGCATTGTGGAGGCATGTCTGCTATAGCATGACTTAAGGCACACAAAACATTCTGAAGAAGTCGGGCCCAAAAGGACACAGGGAGTCCACCAACCAATTGAGGGTCATTTTTTTAAGACAGACTGTTAGTTTTGGTCATTGGATGTGGGTTAGGGTTAGGTGGGAAAAAAAAATTGTCATCTTGCCATATAACACAAAACTCTAATAAACTTTCTACTCAGGGATAAAAAAAAACCAGATAAAAAAAAAAAGTCAGTTTCACTTAGTAATAGGCAATTTGGTGAGTACATCTATCATGAGGAGATCAACAAAAAAAGTATCAAGAGGCCATACACTGAAAGACACAAGAAGTTTGCCTTTTGGATGAAAGCTGCCACATTGTGCAATTTTTTCACATTTGTCGAGGTCTCTCAGGATACATTTGTCCCAGTGATCAACCACACGTATGTGACGGTTGAGTGTTGCAAATTTGCAAAGATTTAGTTCAAACAGAGCATAGTGGCAAATTTTGATGACTCGCCATAAAACGTGAAACTCTAATACTAACTTGACTCTCCAAGCACCTGACCAAAAAAAGAAACAATAACAGTTGAAATGGAAATGTATCACTGCAGGCAGCTTTAATTACACTTCTTCCACTTTTGGATTGGCAAAATCCACACATTGGCCTGCCCGAGCTGCCAGCATTGGCACGCGCGCTCATAAGGGAGGCAACGCCGCACTCATTACATCTGAAACGACTCCAGCGGTGCAACTTTGTGCACTTTTTAATAGGCCCGCAGAGTTGTGTTTACACACTATTTGGTGGAAGAATTGTCCCTTCAGTCCTTTTACCTGGACACAGAAGATCATCAAACATCTTTAATTGGATAATTAGCATGTAAATATTGTATTAATAGGATGGGATCACTCAAAAGCCAGAAACCTTTGTCACCCACTTTCTTGTCTTTTAGTCAGGGCTTTTTGTGAAGCCAATCTATGTTTGTGCTGATTACTAAAGACATATAAAACATAAACTTCCTTATAGTAGATGTGTTGCTTACATTGCCAATGCCACAGAACAAAATATTCTGTGACTCTTGAAAGACTAGCCAAAATGCTCGAAATCTGAATAAGCTTTTGTGCATTTGCTTCTGGAGGCAAACAAAAAAGCAGAATGAAGTGTTGCATGTTTACTGCTCATTCATAACTAGCACTGCTCTCACTGGTATGTTTTTAGATTGTATTTCCTGCTCACTCTTGTTTGGAGGATCAATCCTAGTCTGAGGCTTTTTGTCTTCAAAAGAATTTCTGAAGCGTGACCTTCCTCGCGCCACGCCGAGATGGAACTCTGAGTGGATTGTTGGATTGTTATTGCCAAAAGCTTGTTTAATAGAGACGGCCGAACAAGGAGCGTTTTCCATGTTAAGGATGGGTGAACTCCTCCTCCATCTTGGGGCTCTTTTTTTTGTTTGTTTTTTGTTTTGGCAGATGTAAGAAGGCTTAAAAGATCAGGTTGGGTAGGTCATCAATTGCTATTCGCTGCTGCTCAAACATGCGCCATCAAATGCCAGATGTGTGTGGAAATGCAACAAGGGCCGTGATAAACTACTGTGCCAAATAGCAGACGCTAACTATACTAACTGTAACAATTCTCTCAAAGTTAATTACGAGAATCACTTGTGGTACTTGTTTCCCATATGTACCAATATAGGCACCGTGTTAATAATTCATAATCTTATGATTGCAATAGTATTAGTTTTATGAACACTTAGACCTACCACATTACTGTACTGCATTGCAATTGACAGTAACTGCCTGTCTCACATGATTTACAGTGAATATATTTACATAACTGTTAAATGTCAGGTTTGTGATTTTAGATATAGTATATACTGCATACAAAACATATGGGAGTCAGCACACATCTGCCACCATTTAAAGAGCCTCTAATTAACGGAGAATACATTTGAGATAAATAAACAATCCCATTGCTTTGCCTTATCACAGTTGTTAATAGCTTAATGTAATCAAACCATGCATAACACATGTTTTAACACAAATGGTGCAGCAACACATGTAGGCAGATGATATAAAAACTCTCAGGCATCATTGAAACCATTTTGTCTGCATGACTGTGTTACGCTGTCACCTGATGTCTGAGTCGCACACTCGAGTCGCCGCCACGATGATTTAATCATAATGCACTATTTTGTATTTAATTCTTTAAATTTCTAATTATGTCGTGATTATATGTTTTTACAAAATATATTGGTAGAGTACTCTTATCCCTTTTTTATTTTTAAACAAACAAAAAAAATTACAAAGTTCATTTTGGGGGTACCGAAACAGGTTAAAAACATCTCTATTCAATTCAATGGGAAAAGATGATTTGAGATCTAAATTTTTATGTTAAGCATAGTCACGAACCAAATTAATCTTATATCTCCAGGCACCACTGTATATAGTTCATTATGACCCCAGTAGGACTCAGGGTTTATGTTGTCTATAAGAAGTTAATCTGCTTTAAACCACACACACACACACACGCACGCACGCACGCACACACACACACACACACACACACACGCACACACACACGCACACACACACACACACACACACACACACACACACACACACACACACACACACACACACACACTTCAACTACCATCTGCTGCAATGATTAAAACACTCCCAGAACGACATCATCAAAACAATCAAGTGACCCCTTAAAACACACTCATACACATGTATGCGCACACGCACTGACACAAACACGCACAGAGGACATATCCCCAACCCCCCCCCCCCCCCCCCCCCCAACAAGATAAAAACAAAAGTCTTAATTCCTGTGCGCCAAAACGGTGTCACTCAAGGATTACAGCGCCGACCCACCCCCACCATCACACACAGACACCCACAAAGTATTTGGTTGATAAATGAAGGCAGAGGTTCCACATATATCAGACGTGTCCGATTATTGAACACAGATATAACTCACTTCTGAGACTGCAAACTAGTAAAACAAAAATAATCATGTCTTTACCTGTGTGTGTGTGTGTGTGTGTATCCACGCGTGGAGAATAAAAAAAAAAATAATCCACACGCGCAAAATTCAAAAAGAAGTGCAAGTGAGCGCTTCCAACAATCCAACCGGTAATTCCCAGTAATGTAGCGGTGTAACAGAGACTCGTGTAGCGTAGTAGTGGATGGACAGCTCCCAATGAGAAGCAGCACGGTTGTGCGATCTCACCTTGGCCGCGCACTGCTCGCGTGTGCCCCAGCAAACAGGGAGACGGCGAGCTCACCTCCGCTCGCGTGCACACCCCCACCAGCGGGTTTGCGCCGAGTCACGCGGGGAGAGGGAGGCAGGGAGGGAGGGATGGATGGATGAGGGGAACAGGAGCCAATCCGGAGTAGGCGACACAAGTGGATCAGGCAAACTGTCCTTGAGCGGGATGCTGCGAGAGAGAGAAATGAAACAGTTGGATTATTGGCTGAAAATCACACAGCTCCAAACATGACTTGAAACAAATTAGATTGTAGCCACAAAATAGATGTGAAGTGGAAGCAAAATAGTAAATTGTGTCTACAAATTGAGCCAGTGAGAACAAGAGTAGGCAGGCTCACACTAAAAATGTTAGCACAGGGGTATCGAACACTTATTGCGGGCCATTTTGTAGTTACGGCTTCCTCCAGAGAGCTTTTATGACGGCGACAGTAAATAAATGTTTCATCGTCTCGTATTGTTACATATACACAACAAAGTGATGTACTGCTAATTTTGAAATCAGACATAATCGTTTGTCAATTATTGTTCCAATTACTGTAAAAAAAAAAGGGCACAAGAATATTGCAAAATCTAAACGTTTATATTGCCAATTTAGAAATTTTGACCAGATTTTAACAATGATCACGGAAGTTGACATGATCTGCTTTCAAAATAATAGCTACACTGGGCCAGATCTGGCTCCCGAGGCCTTAAATTTGATATCTGTGATGTAGTGGAAAAATTCAAAGCTATGAGAATAAAGTCCAAACAAAAGCGTCTTACTTTAAGACTTCACCTATGTAGAAAACAAGTGGCTGACAGACTGGCTATTGTTGTATGCGCTTCTTCGTAAATGAATGCAGCTGATGTAGGACAAACACGGAAAAGGATGAACAGGAGAAGACGCTCCCTTGACATTCCGTGCACGTGTGAAGAAGATGGCGCGGTGGCATCCGGGCTTATAAACCAACGGCAAGTACATGTCGTACGTTGCTAATTCATCAAGTGAAGCGTTAATGTACCGAATGCTAATTGGAGGAGATGTTATGCAAAGTTGACGCTGACATTTAGTGTGTCCGTGTGTGTAAATGCGCGTGTGCGTGCGTGCGTGCAGGTGAGTGTAATGGGAGGTGAAGATTTTACTGTGAGCAGTCTTGCGTGTCACTTTTTATTAGGATTTAAATCCATTGTGTTTCACGAAGGTTGTTTCAAGACAGGGTTCTGTTAAAACTGCTGGGTCAAATATAACCCGAATAGGGTGGAAAAGCTAAGACAGTGATGGTTACAAAAAGGACTGAGCCAATCCCCGGGTAAAACAGAGTAGGGGTGAAAGGTAAGGTTTTAAATTGTGCTTTTGTATCTGGTTAGTTTTAAGACTAAATTCATGTTTCAAGGCAAGTTTAAGGATTCAAGATAGGCTAAATTCACTGTATGGATGTGAAGAAAGAAATCACGGTTTTGATCATAGATTCAAGATAAGGTGGGGGTTTCAAATAAGGTTTATGTTTTCAAATTAGAATTTCAAGACATCTAGAATCTGAAGACCGGATTAGGCTTTAACGTATGATTTCAAACTAAGGTTTCAAGACATGTAGAATCTGAAAAACGGATTAGGCTTTAACATATGATTTCAAATTAGGGTTTCGAGACAGGATTAGAGTTTGAAGTCTTTGTTTCAAGATAAGGTTATGTTTTCTAGATATGGGTTTAAAGCATGATTTTACACCAGATTGGGGGTCCAAGAAAGGGTTTCAAGACAAAGTCCAGGTTTCAAGATATGGTGTGAAAGTAAGGTTTCAAAACAGGTGTAGAGCTGTAAACCAGAGGAAGTACGTCAAGGTGAGATTTTAAATTATGGTCTCAAGAAAGCTTTAGGGTTTCAAATTAAGGTTTCATGGCCAAGACTAGTGTTTCAAAGTAAACACATTTCAGTTGGAAATCGCGAAATTTAAATTAGAATTTGAAGACAGGATTAGAACGTCAGGTTATGGTTTCAAGAAAGGGTTACATTTTCAGCTGTTGTCACTTCCAACCTCAGCTCTTTGGTGTGTCTCTAAATATACTTTGGTTTCCTCCACTGAAATGTTCCAATGCAGCTGAGTTTTTTGCATTTGAGAGTGTTTCCTTCTTTGTGGACGAGTGAGAAGTAGCGCTAATGGAATAACTCACCAGGGCATCCATAATGCAGCAGCCATTGATCTGAAAGCCTTTGTCTGTGCTCTCGTATCAAGCACCACTACATTCATGCCATAAAGTACTGAAAACAAAACTTGGCGACACTGGCGCACACTGCTTTTTACTTAACATGCGTGCCAAAGTCATTCCACAAATTAGCATTACAAGCCTCCTGTGGCAAGTTTAGCGTTTCAAGCAAGGAGTTTTGGTTTCAAGGCAGAGGAAGGCTTTCCAGGAGCATCTCAGGACAAAATTGGGGTCGTAGGTCAGGGTGTAACTTTAGAATTAGGGCTTCAAGGAAAGATTAGGCTTTTAAATGAGCTACTTCTAGGGTTTCAGGATTATGGTTTTCATCTAGGGTTAGAGTTTCAAAGTCGGGTTTCAAGATAGGTTTTTGAGTCAATATTAGCCTTTTGAAGTATGGTTTCAAGGCAGGGTTAGGGTTTTAAGTTAGGTTTTGAAACCTTCTGTTTACGTGTTTAAAAACGTGTTTCATGCATAGATTAAGGTTTTAAAGAGTAAAAAGGGTTTCATATTAGTTATGGTTTCCAAAATAGAGTATCAAAACAGAGTTAGGCTTTGTAAATCCCGTCTTAAATCTGAGTTGAGGTTCCAAATATGGATCGGCCTTTAAATCATTCAGAAATTGGGTTTCAAGAAGAATTTAAAGAAAGGGTTAGTGTTTCAAACAAGGGTTAGGGTTTCAAATTAAGGGTATAAACCTGGGTCATGGTTATGGTTCGAAATAAAGATTTATATAATAGTAATTTCCAAAGTTGGCTGATCAAGGTAAGACTTAGAGACAGGGTTACGGTTTCCAAATAGGGATTGAAATTTGAGTGAAAATCTTCACCAGCACACACTAAAGAATGAAGCTGACTATTTTTTGATTGAACTTTGCTGTGATTAAAAGTGAACATCTGAGCTACCCCTGACTGTGATCAAAAACATCTTCCAGAAGGACAAAAGCACAACGCACATCAACGCTGATCCATGTTGGAAAAATGAGCACTGTAACCTTGTGAAGTGCGCTTAGTCATACAAGACGGTGTTTCCCGAAGGGAGTGTACTTGGACTGATCACAGCGGGAGAGAAACAAACCCAAAGAGAAACTTTACTTTGACGTAAAAGACGTATGGGTTATTTTGAAAAAAAGTCAACAGGGGGTGAACATTTAATGAGCTCTGCTAACTGTAGCGTTGGTACGAGATGATGATCAAGGTGCTGTGGACATTAGCGTGACATTTCTGATGGTACTATTGATGTTAAGATGCATGTGTGGGATGTGGGCGTAGCTAGCTAGCTAACTCAATTCAACTCAACATTATTAATAGAGCACTTTAAAAACAACCACAGTTGCATTCAAAGTACTGGAACATAAAGTCAAATAAAGACAGCTAAAATAATAAATGGATTTTATTAATCAGTTATGGTAGTTGGGGAAGAACGGTTAGGATGAATAGAATTAAAGATGGGTGGTTAGGGATAAAGTTAGGGTTGTTCAGATTAAAATGATCTTAAAGTAGTTATGAGTTGAAGGGGTAGGATTTGATTCTGCAACCCCACAAAAGATGGTTCGATACGATTCTCAATACAAGATAAGATTAAAGGGCGCAATGATTTGAAAATGTAATGTTTGGATTTGTCAAATCAAACTCGACTTTCCAATTGAAATTGTTTCTTGTTACACCCCTTGTAGGATTACGAATGGGTGTACAGAATGAAGAAATCGATAGAAATGTGGTGAGGCTTTTCAGGATTCGAGTTTGACATGTTATTGGAGGGTTTCAGATTAAGGTTGCGTTAAATTACCGTTGTGGTCGTTACGATCGGGGTTAGTGCTTGAGTTATATTTGTACAGCATATTTTATTTATGTATTTTATTTCTATTTTTTAAACTAATATCGTTAATGCTTGCACGTCTGAGAGCTAATGGTTGAGATGATGACACACGTCGGGATTATCCTCGGCACTGGAGCGCCGTCTCAGCGGCCCTTTCCAACTAGCATTGATATGCATGCCTGCATTCTGTCCATATTGCCATCAGATCTCATTATGCAAAGCAAACGAACATGGCAGCTTCGGCACGGACTTTGCCTCAGCGGGGGGCCTGAGGGCGAGGGTTATCTTTCATAGCAAATGACTGCGTGATGACAAGCCTCATCCGGTTTGTATTAGCATCCCCGGTGGGCTGGCGCAGGTTGTGCTAATGTTGTTTTCAGAGAGTGTTGTGTAAATATTGACATTTAGACGTGTGACAGAGAAGAAATGTCTTGATGATGCAGGTCAGGATGAGATATTGGGATGCCCATTCTTAAACTAATATAGTCCCATAATTCCTAAACTGGAAAGTCATGTTGATGTTTAACAACAAAAGAACATAAGACAACACAACTCCAGTGAGAACTCAGAGCATTAGGTTACATTATCTTTTATACCATGAAATTGCCAATAGTGTCAAACTATTTGGCTTTGGAGAAGACCAGAATAATTATGATGAAGGTCTGTGAAGGTTGGGGCGATGGGTTGGAGTGGTTAAGGTGCTTAACATATGGGCACTTTGGGAGGTTGACTTTGGAATCATTTGGGGCCTTTTAGAAAGGTCATATTTGAGCAAACTCCTTCTAGAAAACTTTTCCAACCATCTTAAACCCGGGTGTTTCATCTGAATATGTTTCAGGTGAAAACTTAGAGAATCCTTTCTATAGTGTCACACGCTGTTGCCGTGGCGACGTGCTGTCTGCAAAAAAAAAAAAGATTCTGTTTGAGAGGGTCTAAACTTGGGTGAAAACTCATCAAACTTTGCACACACATCAGGCCTGGCAAAAGCTTTTCTATTTTAGAGGGTTATTGTCCTTTGTGCCTGCACCAATTTGCCGGTATCCCAAAGTGACTAGAATTGTTAGGACCCTTTTATAGCTACTTGCAGCTCTAGTTTGTGTTCAAGTTACATATTACAACAAGTTAGAATTCAAGGTGAAGGTGCCAAGAGTTGTTGAAAACTATCCAGGATAAAAGCAGAACTTGTATAAAGCTTCACGGTCAACCATCAAAGATTGTTGGCAGTGTGTCATTTTCCCATTTACATTCCGGCATTTGGAGAAATAAATCAAGCATTCAGCACTTATTGCATCAGATGTTTTTTGTTTATACTTGAAAATGTCAAGGTTTTTTTCAACATATATTAGAAGATGGAACATTCTCTTACCAGAAAAATGTCTTTCTTTCTATTTCTAATACCGAGGATCAGTCGTCCCACTGCCAACCTGCCTCGACAGAGTTGAACAAACGCTTTATGAAAAAAGAAAAAAAAAAAACAAAACTCAAAAGTCAAAGAAGCCTTTAAAACATGTCAGCAAACTCTTAGTCGTCTTTCAGCATCTCACTCACTTTCTCTCTGATCCTTCATTACATGTGTGAGTCAAGCATTTTATAGGGTAGAGGTTCGGAATCAGGCTGGTTAGAGTGAGGGTCTTTAGAATTAGCGCATTGTTTTTATTTTATTTTATTTTATTCACCAAGCTGTGTTAAGGCATAGACATTACTTTCTCTCCGGGATCAGGGGTGCCGCCTCACGGGAACGTGGAACAATTCCAATTCTTGATCCTTTGCAAATGAGTTTTTTTTTATTGTTTCCCTGCACACACGGGGAAAAGCAAGACCCCAATAGTCACCCGCACAGATGCTGCTGATTACCTGCAATTTACCGCCAATCTCCATTTAATCACAATGGCACCCTCCTGTGACCAACACCTTGGGGAGCAGCTTACTAATCGAAACAGGCTCACGTTCACTCATATTTGTAGGGCCGTAATCTTTACCGAAGCTATTGCTGGGTTTTGAGTCCCACTTCTGACAGAAATACTGGGTTGGGTTGTAGTCTATGCTAAAGTCAGTGGTTTCAAATCCCTTTTTGGGTCAGGGGCATAGTCCTGGGTATATTCAAATGGTGGTCTGCGGTCTGGACCTATTCAACGTCTTACGTGGCCATTTGCTGTTACAGATCATATTGGTTGCTGTAACAGACTGGACCCATCTATATTCAGGACGACTATATGACCACAATGAGCCAATCAAACCACTTGTTCACTCAAAGTGGGACTGATGATTCAAGGATGATTTGTTCAAAAGTTCAGAAAAGTGACTCATTTTTTGAAAATGAATGTACGAACAAGAATTGTTTTATTCTTACGGAATGTACGTATCTATTGCTCCCGGGTTTATGCCAAATATTTTATTGGTTTCAAATTTCGCTTCTGACACTAAATTGAAGCCATGGTTTTGTATCTCTGCCAAAGACGTTGTTGGATTTGAAAGACACCTCTAACACCAGTTTATGGGTGTGATCGTTGTGGTGTCATTGGTTTTGAATCAGGCCTTATCAATTTCAAATGCTGTGTTTGTTTTTTAATCATGCTGTGTTTGTTTTTGAATCATACTTCTGACAAATTTTGGGACAGGGTTGTCTATCCAGAAGGCATTGCTGTTCTAGACCCCCCCATGTCTGACATGCTCTTTGGAGCAGCTATATCCATTTTTGATTTTTATCAAGAAAATGTAACTTATTCATATATGCTTTTTCCACATTACGGACATAAGTCAAAATTCATCAACTTAGATATGTAGAAACACAATAAAAAAAATCGGGAATTATTTAGATTTTATTTTTGTTTAATTTGCCCAAATTAAAATAAAACCATAACCCAAACTATTATGTGCTTATTCATCGTTTCTCCTCAATAATTTGTTACAGCATCACTTGAGTACTTATCATCATTTTCAAACATCTACACTACCGGTGCAGTATTTCTAATTATTGGCGTGATCAGGCTGCGAAATTGTGTTGTCACATCAACAAATGCCCCAAATTAATCCTTTAAAAAAAAAAACAATTTTATAAATGATGCTGATTTAATAGGGTCCTAATATATTATGCATAACAATTAATCTTGTTGCTTGAGCCCACATTAAACATGCGTGAAAGCAGCGTCTCTGACGTGTTCAGGACTTTGCTTTTCCCACTGGCAAAGACTTTTAGTAAAGACCCATGAGGACATCTAGTGTTCACAAAGGTTAACCCATTTCAAGAGCTGCAAAGAAAAATTCCATTTAAAGCTATTTATGGAAAATATGGATTTATGGAATAAAGTATTGGGAGAACTATCCACAATTAAACACGGTCTTCTCCGTGTTTACCTAACATCAGACCAATACCAGATCTTGCTCTTACTAAAAATGAATAAAAACCTATCCTTTCTATCACCGATACTGTATGTTTTTCATACGGCCCTCTGAAAAAAACAAAAAAACATAACTACCATGTGTCATCCGAAGAAAATGAATTTGACATCAATGCTCTAAAGCCATAGTAACAAACCAAGGACATCTTTTTTTGACAGCAGTCTTGTGATGGATCCCATTAGACTGTGCAAGTGGACCTAATGTTGCGACAGGTGTCACCACTCCTACGACCAGGGGCATAACAAGCAGTCTGCCGCTGTCTTCATTAATGCAAACTTGGGGTTCCTGTTGTGGGCGGTGTCAAGGCTAACTTCATGTTTGTTGACAGGCTGACGGTGTCACCGTGTCACCGTGTCGTGTCACCCATGTCCCTTCGCCTCCTTCTGGTGCAGCCGGCAGACACTTTAATGAGTGTCTCGTTTCTGGATTGCACACACCTACCTACTGCTCATCTGTTCTGGAGGAGAAAACAGCCCAAGCTCAAAAACGAACGGTCTATGGGGAGAATAATTCCCAATGCATTAGAAGTCGGAAATGTTTGTGCTCAAATTAAAATTCACTTTCCAGCTTTAACAGCAGGTTCTTTCCATTCCTTTGTATTCAAAGCAGTGTGCTTATGCAGTGTCATACATACATCAGAGCCTTGCATACACAATGGTGTGTATAATTCATGGACGTGTAGCATATAGCATTGACGTTGTGCAGGTAATGACAACAATGATGCTGATCTCAGCTATGTCATCAGCATCTCACCACCACTATGCAGTGCCCGCTGAATGGAAATGAGACTGAGACAAGCACAAAAAATGAAATAAAATAAATACAATACTCACAGGCTTTTGTGGACACCCCCCCCCAAAGAAAATCCTTTGATCATTTATCATAATTAAAACACACACACTTGGATGGATGGATGGATGGATGGATGGATGGATGGATGGATGGATGGACGGACGGACGGACGGGTTTTTAATGCATGTATCAAAGATCCACGATCCTAACGCAACAACAACAAAAACAGGGTTGAAAACAGCAACAAAATAGTCATTTTCTGTGATTTTGTTTCCAGTGTAAAGGGTTCTTTGGCATAAAACTTACCATCCAGGAGGCCCCCATTTGCTCAGTTGCACTGTTTGGAAAATATGTTATTTTACGTCCTTTTTCTGAGGTGGTCTCTTTAAACTACAACTTGATCTTTCTGGATTGCTACTCGGCAACAGTTAAGCACCGGATAACCTTTTTTCTCTTATCATCATTTGATTACTCTACTTGATATAAAACCACTCGTTTTAGTTTGTGCGTGCATACACGGTAATTGTAAAGCGTACGAAAGCAAAAGTAACAGTGTTTCGTGAACGCATCCTCGATTCTGCTCCACCAACCTGTTGCCGTCTTAGGGAGCCGCCTCCTCTCCTCTTTCCGCTTTCCCTCTTTGCCAGCTGCCTGCCTCTGCCCCGGCTCACTCCTTGGCTACTCCAACAGGTGGACGCATGGCGGCTAATAAAGTGATAGTTTACGGTGGGAGAGGCGCACTGGGATCCAAGTGTGTCCAGCATTTCAAATCCAAAGGATGGGTGAGTACCAGTGAATGGGTTGCTAGCAGAACACGCTAACGCGGCTAACTATAAAGCTAGCCCACGGTTCACCGAATTCAAATCAATTTGTAAACGTTTTCCCCTCTTTTAACATAGTGGGTTGCCAATATCGACATGGGTGCTAACGAGGAGGCCAACGAAAACGTCATTGTCAAGTTGACAGACTCTTTCTGCGAGCAGGCTGGCCAGGTGGGTGATGACAGTCATCGTAGAGACGATTCTTTTAGTTTATACATCTATAAATATCATACACTTCTACGGAAAATATTAAATTGATCGTAAATGGTAACATCCTATTAGTTTGGAGGGGAGGAGGGGGGCTGCCATGGTTGCGTTCGAGTTACCGGCAGGCGTTGCGTTCAAGTTACCTAGAGAATGTATGTTTTTTTTTTTCTGGTCGTTTGTTGCGTTCATGTGAGGAGCGTGCGTCTGTGTGTGTGTGTGTGGTTTTTTGGGTTTTTTTTTTTTTTAACTCGCCTGATCAGGCTTCGCCTGCTTCTATTTTCTTTCAATACGTTGTTTGGTCAAATACAGCAAAAAAGCAAACCCTCAATTGTTCATAATGAAAGATAGTACAGTATATAGAACTAGAATAAGTAGTAATGTTCATTACTGCTAAAATTCACATGTGAACAAATCAAACAGTGAATTCACTGCTTTGAAAAACATCCTTTGTTGATCAGATGCCTTGTGACCCAGCGTTATCAGCTGACACAGATTTACAGAAAAAAAAAAAAGTTACTAATCTCCTTCTGTCTAGCCCTGGAGAGCATAATGTGTTTTTGATGTCTCAACAGATTAAAAAATAGAACACTGATTTATTCTTAGGTCACATTAGATGTGGCGCGCCTGCTTGGAGAGCAGAAGGTGGACGCCATTTTGTGCGTCGCCGGTGGATGGGCAGGAGGAAACTGTAGTTCCAAAGGTAAGAGGTTGCTTTGAACAAGCAAAACTGAAACCAAATAAAATCTGGTTCAGAATTTTTGTGAGTTTTAGTACATGTTAAAGTACTAAAGTACATGACATTTCCCTAGAATTAAATGTGGATCCTAGGTGTCTTAAAACCAAATCTGTGATGAATTTGGGTCAAGAATTACTGCAAATTAATCACACTCGACGGGTGGGCAAGCACTATGGAGACCCAACAAGACTTTTAAAGAAGCTCTGACATGGGCTAGCAACGACAACAACCATCCTCTGGGTGCCCTACTATACCAAAACGCATCTTTTTTTTCCAAAAAGTCAGAATTACAGGCTCCACCAGGAAGGTCTACCGGTAGCCTAGCACTGGCCAAGGGCGTGCCTGTTCTACTTTACTAAGTTACTATACTACTTACTACTTACTTTGAATTTCGCCTCGACTACATTATTTGCATTTTTTCACTGTCTTTGTGGTTTAACCATTATGTTATGTGTAAAACACTTTGTTACAGCTACAGCTGTTGTGAAATGCGGCATATAAATAATGTTTTATTGTATTGCATGTGCTATTAGGATCGACATGTTGACCCAATTTCCATCAATGAAACTGGTGTCGGTGGATATTTCTTCCATCTTCCTGGGACCGCACTTCTAAAATACAAACATTTCCCTTGGACACACCTTTGAGATATTGTTTGTCTGTTCTGACGGCATCATATTTGTGTTTTTTTTTTTTTTTTTTTCTCCACTTCAGATATGTACAAAAACACAGATCTAATGTGGAAACAGAGTGTGTGGACCTCCACCATCTCCAGCCACCTGGCGGCCGTGCACCTTAAGCCAGGAGGTCTGTTAACTTTGGCAGGGGCCAAAGCCGCTCTGTCAGGAACCGGAGGTGAGGTCTACTTTTGTGTGTTTGTGTGTGTTTACCCGTTCTCATCCACGTGAGTCTATTGATCTGTGCGTGTTGTCCCTCGGCCTGTCAATACAGATGATGCGTATAATAGAAAGCACTGCAGGGAATCGACTCTCCTATCGGAAGATGTGCCGATAAAATGGATCTGAGCAAGGGAGAAGAAATGGACAATTCCTTCCTTCGTAAACAGAAAGTCGATACTCTGATACGCCCGTTTGTCCGTCAGCCAGCACGCTGACCTGGCCACGACCCAATCGCTTTGCTTCGATCACTGGCAAAGGGAGGGCGAGTCAATATTTAGAAAGAAGCAGGCTGGAGTTCATGTGGGGAGATTCTGCTGCAAACTTTTGGAATGTATAGAATAATCTTTTGAACTGAAGTTATTGAAAAATTGTATACATGAAAAATATAGCGTAAACATTACTCTGTGCCCACGAGCATGGACTGTCAAGTGGCGCTCCAATTGAAGCTCAGAACGTTTTAGCCAGTCAGAAGCCAAAAGAAATTATTTTCAGGAAAAGGCACAATTACAGCAATTAAAACAAATCAGGTTAACGGATACAGAACTATAGTTACTCTGAGTATAATGTTAAGTGTAAAACTAAAATAACGTAATTAATATAGCATTGAAAATTGATTAACCCTCATAGAGTTGAAGATAAATTCTCCTAGCCTCGACTACCTTATTTGCATAGCGTCTGAAAAGTAAGATTGTGTTTAAAAATATGTATTCTGTAGTCTAATACTTTTCTGCACTCTGCCAACCACACTCCCCTTGTCGCTTTATTGAAACATTGGACACCATTACGCTATTGGCCATTAAAATAGATTGTACTGTAAAAACAAACGAGCTCATTAGGTCATCGTCAATAGAGCAAGGAGATTGAATCTGCACCCTGTCTGATAGTAGCAGAAGTCCGCGTTCCCAGGGTGACCTCAAGTCCGTTGCATCCGTTCTAGCTTGGCTTCACGTTGGTAAGAAGCATGGAGGAAAACTCCCCTCGTTCTCATTGGTCCGTTCTTTATTGGCGCGACCGTGCCAGACGGGAATTCTTGGAATTCTTTGGAAAGCCACTACTTTAGTGCAGCCAGATGCTGCAGCTAGAAAGCATTCTCATCCAGCTACTTTTGTCCCCCCCTACCTATTTCCTTTGTTGACCCCAAGGCATGATGGGCTACGGGATGGCCAAGGCCGCTGTGCACCAGCTATGTCGGAGTCTGGCAGGCA
Source organism: Syngnathus leptorhynchus (assembly GCF_054491065.1). Lineage (NCBI taxonomy): Eukaryota > Metazoa > Chordata > Actinopteri > Syngnathiformes > Syngnathidae > Syngnathus > Syngnathus leptorhynchus. The sequence continues at coordinate 10,624,990 of NC_141196.1, read as the reverse complement.
AAAACAGCGGGATGCCTTCCGGCGCTGCTGCCGTGGCCATTTTGCCGTAAGTCCTCAATTGCTACGTTTCGCAGGTTGTCGTGCCAACCTTGTTTTTTTACACTTGTCCTTTACTTACCAAACAAATAGTGGCTGTCGAGCTCATAGCCTCTGCACCCCCATAGTCAACCTAACCTAGGTGTGTCAACCTAATTTGTTAACTGTGGAACACACTTAAAATCTGTTAACCCAAAAAAAAAAAAGCAGCAACTACCGAGGCATGGAAACAGTCTCCAATATAGATGAAGTTGAACTTTTTTTGTTTCATGAGTGTAAATTGTCTTGTACCGCTCACAATGTTCTACTGGTATTATTCCATAATGGTATCAAATTCAGATCATATGATCTTGAAAAGTAAAATGATATTAATTAAACATAACTCAAATGTATTTTTATGGTATTAAATGAACAGGACATTTTCTTTCTTTTATTTGAACATTTGCAAAGACAGACACTGCTTGTGCTGTGATTAGCCACGTTGTACATGCGTCACAGACAGACAGATAAGCAGCCAAGCGAAGATAAGCAGCAGACAATCATCATAAATTAGGACGCAAATGGCAGATCTCTGGTGGGCCTGTTTTAGCCAAATGGTTGTGTCTTGTTGCACCGTCATAGCAATCAAGAATTTTTTATTTTTTTTTTTCCTCCTATCTGTCTTGCATTTGGTTGCACCTTCCACTGCAGCGGCAGCATGCTGAGGGGGAGCTGTCATATGTTTTGCATTAGCCCAATGACTTGCATGTCTGCCACTTTTCACCCCCATGCGCCAACTTTTGATCACATGACCGATGCTTCCTGGCATTATAATGCAAGCGTGTGTTTTTTTTGTGCGGCAGCTTTTTCTGTTCCTCTATGGCCACAACATTAGGCACACCTGCACATTGCAGTCCTCAATTTTGCCGCTACAAAGGTGACATTGGTCAATTTTGATTAACCCTATTATTATTTTTGGGCAGGGAAACTAAATTCAAATTTTAAAACATTCATTTGTTTGATCGTTTTTGTCAATTAAAAACATTTAACAAACGTATTCATGTCAGAATATATATATTCTAATATTAGATTATTTTTGTTTGTATTTCTTTGTATGTTTTCATACTTTTTCTCCACCAGACATATTTTCTAATATTTGTATTTGCATGCACATGATGATGCTTTGAGTCAGACCCAGACACTTCTCCTGCTGCTCGCTCAGCTCCTGATTGTCATCTGCCTCCGTTTCACAACAGGGTTACCTTGGATACACCCATGAACAGGAAGTTCATGCCAGATGCTGATTTTGGCACATGGACACCTCTGGAATATGTTGCAGAGTGAGTATGCGTTATTAAAGTAATACCACAAAACTATCGCTCATTATAAATATCTATTAATTATGGTACCGTAGACATTTTATCCTGGAGTTGTTAACCTCCTTTTTTACACATGTATGAAGGTCGAGTAAATTAAAATATGATTTAGGATACAGTGAGAGCGTTAATTAAGGTTTTATGTTAACAATTTTTCATTTTTCTTGATATTATTTAACACAATGACATTATTTCCTAGAAGTTATTTTGAAATGAGAATAAATACAGATGCATTTAGACAGATCCCAGACCTAGATTGAGATTAGGGTCGCAAATAGAAAAGAATCCGCCCGGCGGGGTAAATGAAAAGTGATGGCGATCGTTTTAATCATTCTCTTTTTTTTTTTTTTTTATTAGCGCGATGACCTTGCACTTGATGAACGTGTGTCATAATTTCTCCCATGGTGCGCTTGACCACACTGAAAGAGTTTGCATTAAGACTCCTGTCATGATCATTTCTCAAGAACAGCAATAATGTCCAGTTGTCAGTTTTACATGGGGCTCGGAAATAAGTGCCAAAATCAAAAGGAATCCACTTAAACATTGGTTATGTATTCTCATATGTAATATATTACAGTGACAGTGACTTATTTTTAAGCATATATGAGAGTTTATAATGCTAGTTATTATAGATTTCCATGACCTCCCATGGGGAATAAATGTTTCACATCCCCACCGGTCCCTGTGAATGTGTGTGGAGATTTCACCATGATACAAAATCCACTGTTGGTGTTTGCAGCCATGTTTTAACCTTTTCTCACATCTTTCCTCCGCTTCAGAATATTCTTCAAGTGGGCCACGGACGTCGACAGGCCGGCGTCTGGCAGCCTGATGCAGCTGCTCACCTCAGGCGGCAAAACTGAGGCCGTGGCGGCGCCATAGAAGACGGACAGAGGGACCGCAGTGGCCGCATTGTCGTCGAGGGAGAATGGAAGATAAGGATGGAGAGGAGATAGAGAGGATCAGGAGGTGATGGAGTCTGAAGGAGAGGGGGGGAGGGGTAAAGAGGTCAGTGTTACATGAAGGATAAGAGCGCCATCTACCTCTGCATATTCCTATTGCTGTTAGGCAATGGCTGCCTGTCAAAAACGTGATAAAAAATATATCATAATAAAAGAACCATTGTGGTATTCAAAGGTGGGTTTTGGTGTGAAAACGTGATGGGCCAAAACATTAAGTATACATTATGAGAGCCACTTAATTATACACACACACATTTCCAAAAGTCTTTTCAAGTTGAAAAGTGCAAAATTACCCTTCCAAAGACATTTTTAATTCCGCTCTTACATCGGTGTACTTCGTGTTATTAGAGCGCATGCAGTGTGGTTAATGACTATTTATTCTTTTCCGTTGAAGCACGTAGCATCCACCAGATGGCAGTGTTTAACAAGTGTCACACCTACATGCACGGCTATGTGCTTGGGCATAAAAATAATTTACACACTGCTTTGAGCTCGCCTCCCTCTCACCTTGGCGAATGCAAATGCTCGCTTGCATCCATTGCATGACCAATAGATTATTCCAACGGGCCTGTTTTCACTTGTGTGCACTACAGCAGATCGTATATTCAGCAGCAGCAGCAGAGTCGGGAGGCGAATGCTCATAAACAGGCGCAGTGTTAAACTCTGGTGTTCCTCGGGCTGCCTGCCGTGGGAGCGCACGCGTGGCTGTTGACAAGCTCACCGCGATAAATCACCGCCGTTGAGGATTAATAGGAAGAAGCAAAAGCGGGGCCCGGCTCCCCGGAGAAGCTGATATGTATTTATTCGAGGTGGCGGGATCATTCACAGGCGTGAGCGCCTTCTCCCATGATGCCTTGCTGCTGCACCCAGTGAGCCAGTTCTGCCTGTATGTCACAAACAAGGAATGGTGGGGCGATGAATTTGACCCTGGGATTTTATGGCAGTGTGGTGTCTGTGTGGAAGGGGATGCTGTGCACTTAAAGATCAAAAGAGTAACACCAATTGGATTAAATAATGAGCCAGCGCTGCGTCCAAAAGTGAAGGAGAAAACCCAAATGACAATAATATCCAAAACATGGAGAAAGAAAGTCCCCTTTTGTTTACATTTTAGGGTAACATCGTTTTTTTTTACTTGTAAATATCGCTCAAAAATAAGGCAACGACTGTTAATAAAACACATTGACCACATCATGTTACCTTGAAATCTGATCTGTGCCCATTTTTTTGTTTTTATTATTGTCCCAATGAAACAATGCACAAAGTCAAAACAAAACGTCAACCTGAGAAAATATGAATGTGACCCGTTTTCATCGGGCACTTCCATGAAAGCATATATGGGAGATTGCGTTTCACACTTAGCATTATTGGCACCGGGGGGGTCGAGGCTCTCAGTTTTGGGCGGCCCACTTGTGATTCATTGTGTGCGTCAACCACTAGGACCCCCAAAACAAATGGCCCTGCCCCCCCAGCCATTTCCCTGAGGTGTATTTGTTGATTAAAACCTTCCATTGTGTGTACATATATGTGACTATACCTAGCACCGGGTGCATTTTTGTTCCTATGTTTGCATTGTTTCCTCGTCAGCTCTGATCTGGCAACGATGTCTGCGCATATGATACAACCAATCAGCATACGGTTGCTAGAAAAGTTGTGTGGACCCTTTGTAATACCTGGATTTCTGCATAAATTGCTTATGAAATATGATCTCATCTTTTTGAAGTCACATAAATATACCGGCTCCTGAAACTGAGAATTTTATGTTTTTATTGGACCCACCATGTGCAGGGTGGAAAAAGTATGTGAACTCCCGAGAACGGCCCGACTTCTCCAAGTACTAATTGGAGTCAGACAACCTAGACTCCAATCAATGTGGCGAGACTGGAGAGGTTGGTTACAGAGGCACTGGAGTTATTCTATTCTTAAAAATCATTAAAGATCGCAAAATAAAATTGAGAACTGCAGTCAATATGCATTTTCCATGAAGATACAAACATCTAAATCCCAAAAGAAAAATATTGTACTTCAAATTATTGGGGAAAAGTATGCGAATCAGCAGGTGCCCAACTCCAAGTTTCACTGCATTTTTTTTAGCCAAATACATTTCACTACTTGTCAATTACACACAGATTTTTGGTCTTCGTTGGCTGACCCCATCTGTATCCCCCCACTGAATAGCGGGGGTCCACTGTAACTTTGAAGTTGAAAAACATTCACACACACAAACTTTCTGTATACATTCCATTATCCCACATACAGCACAGCGACGGTTATTTCTGTAACAAAGCAGCAAAAAGTTTGACATTTTGCTGCTTGCTCTGAAAAGCCTTCCAAAATGTAAGCAATGTGGATTTCTTCAATGGTCATTTGTGCTTTTTACAAGTGCCAGTTTGTGTCAAATGATGTGTGTTTGTGCGTGTGTGTGTGTGTGTGTGACAAGGAGGTGCCCTGCATGTGGAAGCCATCGAGGTGAGGCCAGATGGTTGTGGTTATTCCTCAGCGGTGGCGGTTCGTGTGTAACCTGAGCTTGCAGGGGAAGGACCTCTTCGCCTCCTGAGGACCAGACGCCACATGTGTTGCGTGAGAGTAAGTCCACCCCCCCCCTCAAAAAAAGCCCAGGAACCCCCACCTGCCTCTCGGCTTCCTGGCAGCCCAGTAGTCTTCCTCTTCTTCTATGCTGTGGTCAACTCAACATAGTCTCAATCAAAGCTGAACATATTAAGGAAAAAATGACAGTGATGTTCGGCGATCAGCATTGCCACACTTAGCTTGGAAATGTATGTTGCTTTCTTACTTTTTAAAATAACATACTTTTCAGATGACTTTGTTTTGAAAGTTAAATTCCAAGTAACACATTAGATTACAACATTAGCTTGTGTAAACACTGCCTCAACATAAAAAATGACAACATGCTTGATTGGAAGTTAATGAGTATATTTAGCCTCCCCCCTAAGAAGACTATTTATTGATTGCGGGGAACTGATTATTGGTCAACAAGAATCAGTCTCAAAATATGAAACCATGGCTTATTGCTATTGTTGTGCTTAGGGCCATTTGTGCACACAAAAAAGACAGAAAATGATGGTAGGTCACAAATATAGTTTGTTAAATATGTTATATATGTATATATATTATTCTAAGGGCAACATGGTGCCCAAAGTCATGAAAGCATTTGCTGTAGAAAACTGATAATATGCTACTGTAAAAACTATCTATTTATTGATGGATGGATGGACGGACGGACGGATGGATTGAAAATGTCTTTTTATTTTATATATTCACACGATTCCTTCTAAATGAAAGAATTCATAGAAATAATTCCTAATGCGTGATCAAACCTTGCTACCATCTGTAAATTAAAAAAAAAAAAAAAGGTTTACTCAAGTACTGTACACCATTTGGACAAAGATATTGGAACTCGCCTTTTAATCTGTGTCTTTTGGCTACTACATACAGTTTTGTTTGCATTTGTGTGGGGGGTGTAGTTAATACTTTTATTGACCTCTAGATGGCACAAAAGCCTCAAGTCAAGTGTACTGTAGCCATGCCGTGGCGGCAACGTAATTAAAAATTCGAGTGATAAGTTTGTGATTTAATTAAGCAGCCCTGAAGCCAGCGACTGGCAGCGCAAGGTCGGTGTGGATGTTGAATATGTTTTTTTTTTTCACCCCCTCAACGACTCCCCTTCTCCGAGAAAGGCAACATCAGGTTGGGAGTCTCTCAAGTTCAAGGCAGCATGAGATGTGGAGTGCGAGAGAGAATCCATGAGAATGAATAAATAATGTGCTGAGGAGGAGGAGCAGCTAAACCTCGTCCTTCGGTGCATGCTGGGCGTCTTCATGCATGCAAGCAAAAGTTTCACTCTACTAGAAAATTATATTTTTTTAAATACTTATTTGTGTCACTTGCAGTTGTGTGTGCGCAATGGCATTGCTTCAAACAAAAGATGGCAAAGGGGCGTTTGGTTACTTAACTGCAGATGGGGAAAGGCTTTATTTGCCTTTTTTAAATACCACATCTCAGTTGCCTCTCAATGACTTATTTGAATTGTTTCCAATTGAATGCTACAGTTTAAACAGTAGATTACAAAAAAACAATGGAAAAAGTTGGAATTATCGCCCTTTTCTTCATGACCTCGCTACGTCAAGCAGGAGTAAGCCAGCAGCCCCCGCCCGCTTAGAAGACCCCCACACCCCCAATGAGCCTAAGGCTATGGGCACTATACATGACCTTACTCCTCGGGCCCCAGACCAGCTTCTCCTCCTCGCAGCGTTCTTATACTTTCTAAGTCCAGGTCCAAGAGAAAGGAGGAAGGGAACCATAATGGACTCGTTATATCGTGGCAAGGGGGGTAGGAGAGTGAGGGCTAAACGGCAGTGTTGGGAGGAGGGGGGGGGCGGACATCACATATGACCCACCTAATCACATCTGACCCTTGTGAAAAGAGAGAAAGAAATCTATCAGTTTCTTGTTCCCTCTTGTTAAGAGCGCCTCGCAAAGCATGCACAGCATTTCTTGCTCAAGCACACCCACAACAAGAAGCAAAAGGTCAGTCTGGTAGTTCAGGAGATTTGTCAAATTTTGTAAAAATTGTGAGTTGAGGAAATGACTAGGATTTTCTTACCAAGCATATCTTTAGTAGAAAAAAGTCACGTAATGTTGTTTCCCCCCTAAAAAAAATAGTTCTTTTCAGGAAATGTGGCACCTTTTTCTTGCAACTTAACAACTTTGTACTACTTTTAAATATCACTGCTTGTAAAAGTCTTGACTATTTCTAAAAACATTCAACGAAATTATTGTAAAATTCAAACCCTTTACTCCCCAAAAATGAATCTGCATAACTTTTCTCGAAGAAAATGGCACATTTCTCTTGTAAAATTCTTGTTATTTTTGTCTTGAAAATTAAAAATTTACGAGAGAGAGAGAGAGAGAGAGAGAGAGAGAGAGAGAGAGAGAGAGAGAGAGAGAGAGAGAGAGAGAGAGAACGAACCTGAGTGCCATTACCGAAATCTAGTATGGTGCTACCGCTTTTGCCCCAAATGCCGGGTCGCATTGTCTACTTCTGTGTAAAAAATACAGGCAATATCCTAAATATTTCCCTAAATCGCAGTAATTATTGTACATGGCCCACTGCTGCTTTCAGTGTATTCCAGTGTTGTTACAGAATGTTGTCTGTAGTCTTGCTGGTATTTTTCCCCCCGTCTCAGCAAAAAGACACAACCTGAGCCTCAGAGCCAGTGTGGGCGGAAACTGCGGCGGGCAGTAGCCAGTCAAATCCAGGTCAGTGCTGGGGGGGGGGGGGGGGGGGGTAGTCTGTGTCACAATAGGCGAAATCAACTCTGTGTCCAAATTGAGACTTTCCATACAGTCAACAGGATCTGACCAAGTTAATCCGCCTCTTAGGACAGATTACGCACACGCGTGCACTTTTCCGCTACAGCACATCTGTCCTCCTGTCTGTCTTTCGTTCTCCTGTCAATCAATATGGTTGTCTGTGTACAACGCCCGTCTAAAAAAACCAGGCCCCAAACCATAAAACAGACAATGGGGTTCCCTTATTAAGACTCTGGTCGCTGTGGAAACCGTCTCCCAAAACATTACACGCACCCCCCTCCATCCCCCACCTTACCCCACCCTACCCACACACACCGGCCGCCCACACACACATATACACGTGTTCTTCATTTACATCCTGGGTCACTAAAAGGGTACGCATGTACATGGATTAAAACATCGTCGTTGGGCCCTTTAGAAACATGGATACCTACATGTATTTTTCTAATGCTTGTCATGTTTAGGTGAAAAGCCTCCACTGGGTTTATCCCTGCCCTGTGCATTTTGCAGATGCGGCTTTTATTTCGTGAGAAGGTATCTCGTAAATGAAAACTGTCAGAATATTGCAATTTTTATTTGGAACAATGATTTTATTCTCTTACGACTATCTTTTTTCCTTCAAAAGAAATTCTGCTAGGTTCCATAACATTACTACTTTTTTCAATAAATAATGTTTTGGTAACAATGCCACTTTTGTTTAACAACGACAAAAGATTTATACCGTATTTTATGAGATTTTTTTTCCCAATAAGATAATTTTCTCTATTTATGTAGCAATATTATTCTCTGAAACAACTATTCATGTAAAATTGCAGCTATTTTTTTTAAAAATGAAAACAACATAGCATTACATAGTCTTTCAGTTTTATTTGCGAAAGATTAAACCATTTATTTCTAATAAGGTTGAGCCTTTTTTAATTGAGAAAAATCTGACTTTATACCTGTGTAAACATTCCACTTATTTTCAATGGATGACGGTAACTTGGGGCTGGAGTGGCTACTATTTATGTAGGTGGCAGCCCATAGAAGAACAATCAAGCTCACAGTCTGGAAAATCATTCATTGTATTTTCAGTCACATCATAATAATATCATGAGTTGATCTTTAAGTTGATCCTAATGTGTATTAAAACTTGATGTATGTCGACTTCCCAATCACACGTTTAAGTCAAAGCCAGCTTCCCTCTTGCGTTCCTAATGAGAGAATATCTGGGAATCACTTTTGTCCTTGATTAGCCATGTTAATTTATGCAAACCGCCACCCGACTAATACAATTTTGGAATATATAAGTGTGCCTCGCGCTGCGGTAATGAGATATGCCAATAATAGTATGTAAATGTACTGAATTATTGAATAGGCATGACTGAGGGTTTCTTATTAGTTTGCATGTTTATCTGCTCTCCTTTCACCCCCAAAAAGAAAAAGACATCGATTTTTCAGTGTACCTCAATCCAATAAGTCAATCTAGTCAAACACAGAATCAAGAATTGAGCTGTTGAGATGCGTTTGCGTTGCATTTTAGGGGCGGGAACAGTTTTGGGTATACAAAATTTGGCAAGCAGTGACTTTGGCCCGTGTTGCCTCATTAATAAACCCATGACTGATCTGAAATCAATACAGTTTAGCAGACATTCACCGACAATTAGCGCCCAATGCGCATTTTAAAGACTCAACGCCCATTGGTGCAGGATTCTTTTGAAAAAATTTTTTTTAAAATAGTTATGTAACAAAATAATATGATATTACAAACACATGAGCCCCAGAAAATAACTATAATACAAATATATATTTATCCAGTGTAGAGGTCAAAATTTTAACCTAAAATTGTTTGTTTTTAACCCAGCATTTTTCAGAGTGTAGGGACTCGAGAGCACATTCGGACACAGCCATGGACTCACTTTTGGACTCTTGCGACTGAAACCAGAGGGCAGCCATCTTATGTTACTGATTCTTACGTTCAGTTTTCACTGAAAACTGCTATCAGTGTGTGTTTTCTATCCAGGATCCCGGATAATCGTGATTTACAGAGAGGAGATTTACATTGTTTTGCATCTTTTTTTTCTCCTGGTGGGCTTTGCTTTTGTTTTATTGTTGATGGTTCCAAGAACACGATACAGATGACTCTTTGAATACCACTCCGAGATATACCTTATTCGAGAATATTTATAATCGCATTCTTACCAATGAAATGTGCATGCAGCACTTCTCCCAAATTTATTGAAACAACTCTGCCCCACCCACTGGCATTTGCACCATGGAGACAAAAAATAAGCAGAAAACTTTTCGAAGAATTGAAGTTAGGCGCACTTAATGAGTGGCTACGTAAGATGGTCGCCAGTGGCATCACTTTTTGCTACGGCATTGTAAGTCCATGATATAAATATAAAATGTTGAATAGATATTGATGGAAAAAAATAATAGATGTAAAGTGTTACAAAAAAACATTACAATAGAACAAATATTTAAATCTACAATAAATAATAGAATGGATACAAAATACAAGATACATTAGATGAATTATAAATTGCCATAATAAATGCATACTATATTTGAAAAAATAAATTACATATAAAATAAATATTTAAAATATTAAATATATGTGAGAAGTATAAACTATAATGAATAAGAAAATGATGATTAAACGAATATGAAATATATAAATTGTATGAAATTGGCATGTTGCCGTAAAAGTCTTTCCTGTCTTTCTTCTCCTACTCCTCTCCCTCATCCTCCCTCTCCTTGTCCCTCGTCTGCGCACTCCCTCCATCGGCTGGCGTTTGCCTCATTTGCAATGATTATGTTATCAGGGCAGCCAGGCAAAAGGGTGGAGCAGTCATAATTTCCAGCGCGGGATTAGGCAGAAATAACGAGGTCACCAAGTTACAGTTGCCATGGCGACGCCACATCCAAGAACACAAGATGCCATTGCTAGAAAAAGAAAAAAAAAATAGAAGAAACAAGGTACGCTCTCTTTTGTTTTAATATAGATTTTTTTTTTTTTCATCCTCTCGCCCTATTTAGAGAGTGCTTCGTTTTTTAAACCCCCTTTTGTATTCCCACTAACGGATTCAGTGCATTTCTATCAAGTGCAGAATATCTTCCGTTCATGTTTGATCACTCACTTTTGCCAAGAGCTCACTAGGTTCTCGTTCAAGAGTTTCACCTCACCAATTCCCATGATACACCTGCTTGCAATAGTCAGCATGGTGGTGCTCTATTGATTATCTGGGGTTTGGCAAATATACAAAAAATAATACACATTATAAATTATTGTGATGATTTAAAAAAAAAATCCTTCCTACAATCAATGTATAATATACATTTTAGCATTCCATTATCGTGACAGTTTTAAAAAAAATCCTTTCCTACAATCAATGCTTTCATATTAGAAATAACAAAAAAGGACCGAGCTTGAACGTGCCCAATCACGCAATCTTAACATGTTAAAAATAACCCAAAATGAGAACAATATTGAAACCAAAATACATTTTTAGAAAAAGTTACATTGCGCCCTGGGGTGAAAAACTGAAAGAGGTCCCAAAACCCAAAACTTTTAGGGGGCCTGCTGTGAAGCCCCCTCCACTTCTTAACATCCATCCAATTACTGAACCGCTTTGACCCCCACGGGGGTCGCGGGCGTTCTGGAGCCTATCCCAGCCGTCATCGGGCAGCAGGCGGGGGACACCCTGAACCGGTTGCCAGACAATCGCAGGGCACACAGAGATGAACAACCATCCGCACTCACACCTAGGGGCAATTTGGAGAGCTCAATCCGCCTACCAAGCATGTTTTTGGGATGTGGGAGGAAACCGGAGTGCCCGGAGAAAACCCACGTGGGCTCGGGTAGAACATGCAAACTCCACACAGGGAGTGCTAGAGGTGGAATCGAACCCGCACCCTCCTAACTGTGAGGCGGACGTGCTACCCAGAGCACCACCGCATACATTCAATATAAAAAAATTAAATTGCTAAAACATCACTCAGCAGTGCACAATACAAAATATTGTATGGTTCTTGACGGATCAGTCAAAATGCACTTGAATCAACGGCAAGACAGGAAACTCGGCTTTGAAAAATGGTTGCCAGTCAATGAGTTAAAAAAGATAAAACATTACAAAATCAATTTTTCCAATGTCAGCAATTTCCAAAAATGTTTTTGGGGTCTAATGTTTTACTGTTATTTGGTTCATTACTGTTTAAAGAAAGATGACATGACGTTAGCTAAGAAGGTAGCTTCCTCTTGCTAGCCGCTGCTGTTTAAAATGCGCTGACTTTAATTAGCATGATTTTTATGGTGTGAGTGTGTGAGTGTGAGTGCGTACGTGTGTGTGCGTGTGCATGTGTATGTGTGTGTGTGTGCATGTGTGTGTGCATGTGTGTGTGTGTGTGTGTGTGTGTGTGTGTGTGTGTGTGTGTGTGTGTGTGTGTGTGTGTGTGTGTGTGAATAGCACGGGAACCTTCATTGTGCGTCTGGATTATTCTGACTGCCTCACATCAGGTAGCTCAGAGAGATGGGCTGTGTGTGTGTGTGTGTGTGTGTGTGTGTGTGTGTGTGTGTGTGTGTGTGTGTGTGTGTGTGTGTGTGTGTGTGCGCGCAAAGCTGCTGCCATGCCTACGAGATGGGGGATGGTAGCAGTGCAGCCATCTCGTTTATTTTCTTTCTCATCCTGACCATCAAGTTTGGTCTTGCACAAATTGTCTTCCTGATGTTGTACAAATCATCATGAAAACAAATAAAGACAATTTTGGCAATGTTGGCATATGAAAAGTTGAAAGAAAGAAAGAAAGAAAGAAAGAAAGAAAGAAAGAAAGAAAGAAAGAAAGAAAGAAAGAAAGAAAGAAAGAAAGAAAGAAAGAAAGAAAGAAAGAAAGAAAGAAAGAAAGAAAGAAAGAAAGAAAGAAAGAAAAAGAAAATGCCCCCAAATGCCCTGTACAATATTGCCTACGCCAAAAGTGATCATAAATATTCGGACAAAGTTGAAACATGACCTATCTTGCATTGTCAGCATGATAAAAGTGGGAAAGATATGCTTGCACACAGTCTGGTTCTGATCTTCTAGCTAGAAGGACATTCAGCACGGGCCTAAACCAAGGCAAAGCAATTCTAATTTGGATCAGCACCAACATATATGCCTGCTTTGATTCATTTTGTCACGGAAGAGTCACAAAAAAAGGATCAGAAGGGCATTTAACATGTTAAAAGCGATGATTGGTAACGATAATAAAAACAAAACTGCAACTAGCCGTCTATCATGCATTAACTATGTTGTTGGAAAGTAAGTAACAAAAAGTAAGTGCCGCAATTCTATATTAAAAGTGTTAAATTGCATATACATTAACAACTTCACATGAGATGTATTTTTTTTATTTTCAACTGTCTTTCGTCTTCATTTTGGACCGTGTCTTGGCTGCAATTATTTGTGGCTTCATTTATTTTCTTGTCCAATCAGATCTTAACTTCTGTGTTGCCATCTCAATTTAATCAACCACTACCTTCAGAATCCTGAGTCTCTCTCTCTGTCTCTCTGTCTCTTTGTCTCTCTCTTTCTCTCTCACTCTCTCACTCTCTCACTCTCTCTCTCTCTCTCTCTCTCTCTCTCTCTCTCACACACACACACACCGTCTGTCTTATTTCAACCAGTCAGATTTCAGATTCCCTGCTCTGCGCCTTGGGGAAGGCTTACTGTGATGTCAGTCTTTTTCCATCATCCAATTGGTTATGTTAATCTCTCTGATTGGTTTATGAAGTTATCGTATTAGAAGTGCCAAAGATAGTCGTTTTGAATAATATGAGCATATTAAAAGTGCAAACAAGTTTTGATAGTGTTGAAAAGTATTTTGCAATGTAACCCTAACGGTTAGGGCCTAACCCAATGTAAAATATTAAATGTGTCAAAAATATGAAGTACCATGATGAAAAAATGACTCTTTTCAAAATATTAGCATATTGAAGTGCCACAGTAACATGATTAGAGTTGAAAAGTGTGCTAAATTGAAAAAGTGTCATGAAAAAAAAGAAAGAAAAATGTACTGGCCTCCGTTCAGTTAGTTTAATTAAGGCTCTGTGTGAAAAAAGACTTGATTGCTCCCATGAAGGCGCTCTTGACTTTGTGTTGTCAACGACCTCGCTTTGCCCTCTGTCGGTATGCCAAAAGTTGTCAACGACGCTTGGCCGAGCGGCGTTAGCTTTCCTCGGCCGGGGAGCACATTTTCGCCTGAAACATCTGCAGTGAAGTGAAGGGAGAAGGAGGATGACGGGGGAGATGGTGGGAGAAGGAGGGGGGGGGGGGGGGGGGGGGGGTCAGCAGGCAGGCAGCAGAATTTGATGAGGACTTTTTGAAGGGATAAGTCCCAAACCCACACTGTAAGCGTTTTTAAAAACGGATGGATGGATGGATGGATGGATGGATGGATGGATGGATGGATGGATGGATGGATGGATGGATGGATGGATGGATGGATGGATGGATGGTGTTTCATACTGAGATTTTTCATCCATTTGAAAAAGTCTGGAATAAAGCCTCCCTGGGTGAGGGATGAGATCCTGCCCCAAGTGGAGGAGTTCAAGTACCTGGGGGTCTGAAGCGGGAGATCAACAGGCAGATCTTCAATCTGCCGTGATGCCGTTTCAGATTTACCAGTCGATCTACCTCTCTCCTATCCTCACCTATGATCATGACTTCTTTCAGGTATGGCAACTTGACCTTTTACCGTTTCTGACGGTAAAGGATAAAAGTTCATAGGGCTAAACAGGAGCGGGATTATCCAGTAGGAAAAAAATCACAAGACACGTGCAGCCTTTTTTTAAAAAAAAAATTTATGTAGTTGATTTCCAAAATAGGAGCAGCACAGGAGTGGAGGTCATTCTGAACAGGAGCAGGCTGGGAGTTGGAGTTGTGTTTACCGAAAGCAGTACTCAATAGAATTTGTTTTTTAAAAAATTATTATGATCTGAGATTGGAACGGGACAGAATTATTTTCTATGGGAGTCAAAATCCGCTCTTTTGTCGCAAATTTTGCATTGTAACCGAAAAAAACGAGATCCCCGATACAAGCAGCGTTTCCTCCACAAGGTGTCCGCTGTCCAGGCTCTTTCTGCTGCATTTGGTCACCCTGCTCCATTCCGATTCCTGACAGTTAGGCTGCAAGGCTCAGTCACAGAGGCGAGCTGCTGCTTGTCAATATTGTCCAACATACATACAAATAATAATTCATCTAAATAGCATGTTTGTTTGTTCTGGCAGATATCTTCCAAAAAATCATTGATCATCTTGAATATCTTGAATATGAGGCATAAGTAACCATCGGGTTACCATGGTGTTTAGCCATTTACTGTAACCTGAAAACCAAGATACTTACTTATCTACCCAAAGTGGGATTTCTGGTGTGCTACATTTTTAGCATCATCATCCGCTACTTACCTTCCCTCCAATAGATGGCGCTGTGGTTTTAAGGAAAAAGAGGGTGACTTTCTCAAAGTTGAGTGCTTAAACGCTGAAGGTTCCCCAAACCTGCAAGGCAACTCATTAGCTACCCCACGCTAACATTGTTCACGTGTTTTGGGACGGCGAGAGACTCACCCACCCCCCCCCCCCCCCCCCCCCCCGAAATGCACCTTCGGACAGTGTGGAGGTGCACATTTTTTTGCATGTTTGGTTTTCTCCTGCACGGGGTTAAAATTCTCTCAGCGGAGCTCTGCATTCAGCAAGAGCCAATTCCCGGGAGACGTGCCCCCCACCACCACCACAACCCCAAGCCTCGGCCCCCACCCTCCAATCACCCCCACCCCCAACCCAACTACCATCACCCTCCCTCCTCTCCCTCTGCATGTCCTCCAGACAGCAGAGCCCCAGCAAAGGCTCGCTTATTAACTGACCTGGGGGGTGGTGAGCGGGGCTAGTGGAGGGATGGAGTGGGGGTTGAGGAGGACAGGGGGGGTGCCGATGGAGAATGGAGGAAGAGGAGGAGGAGGGAGGGGGGAGGTTGTTGAGCCCAGGGAGGCAAGAGGAGGAAGTGGTGGGTGAGGAGGGGGAGTTGCGTGTGCACGCGCGCATGTGTGTGTGTGTTGCTGTATGTGTGTGTTAGTGTGTGTGTGCACAAGTCTAAGTGTGATCAAGGGTGATGGTTTGTACGGATGTGTGTGTGTGTGTGTGTGTGTATGTGTGTGTGTGTGTGTGTGTGTGTGTGTGTGCGTGTGCGTGCGTGCGTGCGTGCGTGTGTGTGTGCGTGCATGTGTATGTGTGTCTTAGTCAGAAGT
This sequence comes from Syngnathus leptorhynchus, assembly GCF_054491065.1. NCBI lineage: Eukaryota > Metazoa > Chordata > Actinopteri > Syngnathiformes > Syngnathidae > Syngnathus > Syngnathus leptorhynchus. Next base: position 10,609,049 of record NC_141196.1, on the reverse strand, counting down.
GGTAGAAAATATTAACCCATTGCATACTGCACTGCTCTGAAGTGAAAACTAGCTAAACTGTGTTTGCTTTCTATGCATGTCTGTTTTTCTGTATTTCTCTTCATGTGTGGGATTGTGTAGCACCTGTATGCGTGTGTTTGTGTGTCTGTTCATGCTTGTTTAGAAGTATGTTTTGGATGAACATGTGTGAATGGATCAACGTGTGGTTGTTTTTTTTTCTATGCAAGTCACTATACATAATGTATTTCTGTACACATTTGTACGTGTGGTTGTGTAACCATGCTCATTGAGTTTTATTAGTATTTGTATACATGTATGTTTTACTATTTGTGTGTATTACTCTTGTTTGTTGCATGCGTGGACTAGCATGTATCACATGCGTTTTTGCATGTACTATATGTATCTGTATCTGTGTTCATGTGTGTTCATTCCCAGAGAGTGAGTGTGTCTGTCAGTATTTTTGTGTATGTCCTCTCGTGTATTGTGTGTGTGTGTGTGTGTTCATGCTAGTTTACGAGTGTTTTTATGTGTGTGTTCAGGATTCTGTTTGTGTGCGTGTTCCAATGTACTGTAAGTGTCGTTGTGCATGGATGTGCTTCTGTATGTTGCTGTGTGTTCTTTGAGAGTAGTGAGTGTTTCCATGCTTCTCGTGTGTGCGTGAGTCAAAGTTAGAATTGGTAGGAACTATTAACCCTTTGCTCACTAAACTGCTCAATAGTGCGCCTGTACTACCGTGTATATGCGTGTAAGTGTGTATTATTGCGTGTTGTGTGTATGAACTATTAATCCTTTGCTCACTGAACTGCTCAATAGTGTGTCTGTACTACTGTGTATAAGTGTGTATGGGGGTATTATTGTGTGTTGTGCATGAATTTGTGTGTGTTTTTTTACATGGGTTTTGTGTGAGGTCGTGTACATATGGCTGTGTGTATCTGAGTATGCATATGCTGGATATTTTTGCTGTGCATTTGTTAGTGTTTGAATGCACATGTTTGTGTAGTCACTACAAGTGTATGTTTGTGACTGTTTGTGCACGTGCCTATGCCTGTACACGCATGTATAGGCACACATGCGCAGGCATGTACAAGCCTGCATGTGTCCCTGTGTGTGCTTCTATATTAGGGCACGTGTGTGTTTTTTTGTTCTTTTATGTGTCTTGCATGAGTCTGCATGAGTACATTACTGTATGTGTTCTGTATGTGTGTGTATACACATGTATCTTTCCTTTTGTTTTTGTATTTTGTTTTGGATTTGAGCATGTATGTTTGTGTGTTAAACATCAGTGTGTGTTTGTGTTTGTTTGTTTGTATATATATATATATATTGTATATATATATATATACACAAAGGGTTAAAAAGAAAAAGTTGCAGCAACTGTGGGTAGGAAAAAGAAAAAAATACGACATCATCTCACTCTTGTTGTCCACCAATCCACTATCCATTGTATATATTTGTGTGTGTGTGTGTGTGTGTGTGTGTGTGTGTGTGTGTGTGTGTGTGTGTGTGTGTGTGTGTGTGTGTGTGTGTGTGTGTGTGTGTAATACAAGCTTGTGGTGGATCAAGGACACGCGTGGCCAGTTTGAAACCCACCCATAATACAATACATCTACAAACTTGTAGTGTGCGTCCTTAAGCCTCAATGCCTTATTATGATTGTGTTATACTCTCCTTTCAAACAAACTCCCGTCCTCGCCATTTGTCATCCCGCCGTGTGCAAATAAGACTTTGGCATCCTGTAATTGTGCTGCTCGATTTTTGTCTGCGCACTGCATAATTGAAAAGTGCTTTTCAATTATCATTTGTTTAACACAAATAATTTAGTACAAGGGAAAAAAAGGGCTCCAAAGTTTGAATTTGTCCTTGTTATTTTTATCCATCCGTTCGTCCATCCATCCATCCATCCATCCATCCATCCATCCATCCATCCATCCATCCATCCATCCATCCATCCATCCATCCATTATCTGTACTGCTTAGTCCCCACGGGGGTCGCGGGCGTGCTGGAGCCTATCCCAGCCGTCATCGGGCAGTAGGCGGGGGACACCCTGAACTGGTTGCCAGCCAATCGCAGGGCACACAGAGACGAACAACCACCCGCACTCATACCTAGAGTCTTCAATCGGCCTACCAAGCATGTTTTTGGGATGTGGGAGGAAACCGGAGTGCCCGGAAAAACCCCACGCAGGCACGGGGAGAACATGCAAACTCCACACAGGGAGGGCCGGAGATGGAATCAAACCCACAACCTCTGAACTGTGAGGCGGACGTGCTAACCAGTGCGCCACCGTGCCTTTATAATAACAATAATAATCATAATAATTATTATTATTATGATTATTATTATTACAGCCAGCAGCCAAAAGCTAAGAGGGTGAGAAGAAAAGGAGGAGGAGGAGGGAGTTGGGGGGAAAAAAATCACTCACGGCAAAATGCAAATGAGCCTGGAAGCTATTACGATGTTAATGAGATTCCACCATAGAAGAAGTTGCTGCTCCGGTATTCGGAGTATATTTCATCCATATTCGAATGTGCTGCAAACAGGCAATGCGCTACTTGCTTGTTGTTTGAACTTTCAACCCACAAGTAAAGATTTACTGTAACTATTTTTTGGCTCAGCATTTTAGCTTAGCATTAAAATCATGCTTTACTGTAATTATTTTGGTGCAATGACAGCATGAATAAATGTCAGCTGATATTTTGCCATGAACGAGTAAGCATTTACATGTTAAAATTTTTACTTTGTTTTAATAGTTATAATTATAGTTTAATAATAATAATTATAAAATAAAATGCAGCGTTGTATAACTTAGTTTATTGTGTAATTTTCTCTATACTTTCATTCTAAGAGTCTTTGTCATCTTTAAATTGTCCTTAAATGTTAATTGTACTTTGAAACACAAGTTAAAATTGGATTACTGGTAAGACTAAATAATATTTGATGTGTACAAAAGCATGTACATTAAATATTTGATGTGTACAAAAGCATGCCCGTTATACTATCGAAAAGATTTAAACCAAACCAAAGCATATTTTCAAATTGAGATTCCCCCGACATACGAAGTATCACTTCGATTATATATGTACTTCCTTGACACCAAATACGACTTACCTCGTTAGCCTAACCTTGAGCGCCATCTTGTGGTGATGCAAAGCAACAGGAAATGCAAATAGGTGAGTATGACAGGCAGGTCGACTGCACATGACGGCTAACATCAAAGACAATTAAGTCTGAGTGAACCCAACGTCAAGCATCACTTTTGATGAACGTCAAAGAAAATTTCGTTTTCAAACTCAAAAATCAAATCTACTTATATCATCGGCCACATAGAATAATTGCCCAAGTCATATTTCAATATTTTTGGAAAACAAGTAAAAACACAAATGTATATTATGTACGTATAACATATGTGTACAAGTGTATAAATGTGTACATATACTATTATTATTTGTAATCATATATTTGTTTCCCATCTCTGTGCATCCCTGTATTAACTGGCCCACAGATCAGTAAAGTTGATATGTATAATTCAAGTGATAAGTAATTTGGACACTTTCATGTCTTTTGTGAAGTAAATGTATTTGCAATAACATCTGGGATAATTTTGCTGACAACTGTGGATGATAATGGGCGGCAGAAGGGAACATAATCTCGAAGCCAATGCAGGTTCAAACCCCAAACTTTGTTTCTTGTGAGGGCACTTGAATGCTGCACAATGTACCTTTGGAGTTGAGAGTGAGGAGGAGTTGTAAAACATGGCGGCAAACACTTGTGGGTGAGAAAGGAAATGGGTCAGGACACGAACACAGACAAACCCGCTTCTCTCTCTCTGTGTTACCATGGCAACATCTCTTCCGACACTACCTGCTTTTCGCACACACAGACACACGCGCAGAACTCGGCAGCCACAGGTTTTGCACCTGAACGCATCGCTGCAGCAGCCGCCGTGCCCTCAACGCACCTTATCGTCCCGCCTGGAAAAGGTTGTCGATGCATGCTTGCTTGTGCGAGAGCACACAAAGGTTTAATTGTGATGTTCAAATTTACACAATTGCTCAGGTAAAATCTATCGACCATTTTCCTTCCAGTGAACCTAATATACAGTCGGATGGTTTTGCGAAAATTAAAGGAATATCATCCTTTATTGAACAATTTATTTTACATCATAAGTGTTGAAACAAAGATACTTGAAAAAAAGCCTCTGGTAAAACGAGAAGTAACGAATCAGTTCTTTAGTAAATGTAAATACAAAGTTTGAAATGTTCAAAAGTAAAGTTTTCTTGTCACTTATATGCAACCCCCATTTTGATACTTTGTCGTTTATCTTTTTTAATGTCCAAAAAATAAAATTCACATTACATGTCACTTGCGAGCATTAGCTCCATTTTCATGCTGTCCAACTATAATTTTGCTCATTTTTGCCAACAAAGGAACAAAAAATGCTCAATTTGCAAAAGATGATTTTTATTTTATGTTGAGATCTGCCAAGGTTTTAAAAAGTAATGAGCCTATTTATTGTGTTTTCAAACGTAGAGTAAAAGTCAAAAGACGTCTGAAAATGAATACTTTAATGAAGTCGGATACTTAAGATATCAAGTACTTATGTATGGTAATGGGAGTACTTGTATCTTTGTTACATCCCACCACTGGTTTTGAATGATAGCTAGTCTAGGTCAATTGACCCAACTTTTGGGGTTTTTCAATTAACCCAATTAAACCACTCAAACCAATTACTGTTTTAAATTCACTCATTTTCAAATATTCATGATTTTATTTTATTTTTTGCAAGGAGGGGTTGTATACATTCTAAAACATTTTTCTACTGGAATCATCTGACTATTTGGGTCCAAACAACCCAGAAATGGTTTCCATTGCAGGTTAATTATCTGACCCCAAAAGGTCATAAAAAAGGTCACACTTGTATTTTTTTTTCCTGTGCGCTAGGGCTACACACTATGATGGTTGTGTCTAGTCGTAATGATGTTATGGAATAGTTTGCTATCAGGCTGAGGATCCAAAATGACGTCAACATCCAGGTTTGGGAGAGACGACACAATGGTGTCAATATGATATGTAAATGTGTTAAAGGGGCTGCACAGTTGAACGCACGTCGTCACCACTGGTGTGGAAAAAGCGCTTGAGGCCAGTGAGCAAATCCGGTTAGAAAATGTCAATTGAAAAGGTCTTGAGATATTAAAATATGTAGTTTTTAATTAAAGCTTTATTAATAGATTTTTCAAAAGTTTTTCTTTTTTTTATGAATTACTCTAGCAGATGCCCGAGGCGTTTGGATTACAACAGTTATCTTGCTCGATACCGAATGCACACCACTCTCCCTCTTTCCGCCGTTTTGGATTAGAAGTCAGACTTTATGAATGCTCTTCATTAATTCCCAGTTTGAGTGATTTGAATGTGCGAATCAGTCTGCACGTGTTTTGTTTATTTTTAGACGTATGCTTCTTTTCATCATCATGGTCATCATCGGTTGCAATTTGACAAAAACAATTTTGGAACCCTGGAGATTTCTTAAAAGAGCCTACAATGGCAGACTTACTGAGTTTTTGGGGGGAATAGATTTTTTAGGCTTTTTTTGTGGGTCTTCTCATACCACAAAAGTTCATGTTGTTATTAAAAGTGCCTTTTTGAATCTTCACCTTGTGGAGGTATTAGCTTCATGTGTTATTATGAGTTATCAAACTTCCATCATACACTGCCCACATGAAATGACAAACACAAAACTCTCACTATTTAGGTTGCCCAATCCGACTGGTAGAGTTCAAATTTGGTAGCAAACGGACAAAATTTGTCATCGTTGAAGGACACCTGAAAATCACCCAAATGAAGATAAAATGTGCATCTCAAAACAAATTGGCAGACGTCCTGTATCTTTTTGGGCATGGCTTGTTGAGGCTTTATTTGTGGGTCTACTCATGATAGACATGCCTACCAAATTTCATTTAAACCAGGTTACAAGGTGATTCAAGTGATTACAAGGGGCATGACAGAGCCAGTTTACACCACATGCTCAGGTTGAATTCCTATAAACAGTTTCTCAAACAGTGGGGTGTCTCTCTGATGGGGGGTTTTGCAATGCTGAGCTTTCTTTTCCTGTACTATAATAAAGTGTAATTACACATCCGCAGCGTTAGGTGGCAGTGACGCTCTGATTGTCAGTGTGTGCAGGGAGAATAAGTCATTTTATTAGCCATTCAGAAGATATACTTTTGGTTTTTCTTGAATGTTAAGGATACAATTTGATGCAGAAGTGTACTGATCACAATTTTATCAAAAAACAATACTATTTATAAGTCAGTGGAGAGTTGGGGGTGTTGGTCGCAAATTGTTTTCTTCCTAGGGGGATGTGTAACAGAATAAGTGAGAAGCTCTATTGTGATCAAATTGTCAGCAAACGCGTTCCCCACCTACAGTTGAGTAAAGAAACGACTGGGAATAAAACAAGTTTTTGCCCGTCCCCCAACCAAAAAGGCGCACGTGAACTTTGTAGGAGTGCAAAAAAAGTCGAGAGGAAATCTTCTCCAATTTGGATGGGGGGCGGGGGGTGGTGGATTTTTTTGCAGGAAACGCCCCCTCCCCCCCCCCCCTCACTTCCTCCTCCACATCTGCCTCCTCCCCCCTCGCTCTCTTCCTCCTCCTCGTCCTCTTCCTCGTGTGAGCAGCGCTGCCAAGTTGCAGAGTGCTGCTCAGCCTCGACCGCGCGGCTGCCGCTTGACGCCGGGGGTCCCTGCAGAGGAGCGCCCGCCTGCCCGCCAGCCTCCATGTGCGTGTCCGCTGCGTGCTGAGATCGCGCCTGTCCCCCCTCCCTTACCCCCTTTCCCCCCTCCATCAAAACGAAGCACGGAACTGACCATGTCCAATCCTAACCACGACCCCTTTTACTCGTCCCCCTTCGGACCCTTCTACCGGAGACACTCGCCCTACATAGTGCAGCCCGAGTACCGGATCTATGAGATGAACAAGCGGCTCCAGACGCGCACCGAGGTGAGTGAGCCGCCGTGCCCGGCCAGCGAGCTGCATGCCACGGCTTGGCGTTGGAGCGCGGTAACGGTGCTCTGCAGATGTCCGGAGAAGTCAAAGTGCGATGTCAAAAGTGACGCTGGAGTGCTGCGTTCACGTACCCAATTAGTTGACTCAATGAGTTGGCTTCACCTGGATTTGCCAATTGCGTATTTATGCGCAGCAGCACTAGTTTCCGTCATTTGTAAAGTTTTTGAACCAAAGTCGACTGTGGACTTTTGATGTATTTTGACAATTTAAGGCAAGAATTCAGATTCATAGTTTTATTAGATTAGGTGAGAGACGCGTTCAGGTACCTAATTAGGATGAAGAGGTACCTGAATTAGGTGAATAAAATATGTTTTGTATGGATTCTCTGAACCCATAATACGTCTTTCCCCATCTATAAACTTTAAGCTTTTTAAAACGTTTTTTTTTTGTTTTTCACGGAAATCATTGTTTGTATTTCAATGCACAGATCCCGAGCAGCCTAGTGGATATTAATCCACGGGAATGTGATTCTCAATTAGATTCAAGATGTACCTAAAATAGTGGTTGTAGTGGGGTGGGGGGAGACTTAAAAAAAAAAAAAAAAAGGTTTTGTTTGGACTGTGCACCAAACAAGTTTTCTGTACCAGCTTTTTAAAAACGGTGTAAATGATTTTGTTAGTAGTTGACTTCAGAGTTCATGCTGCATCTTCATAATAAAGGCAGCAATTTTGCGTTTATTCTTCTATGGGGGGGGGAATTGATGCATTCACATACCCAATTGGATTCGAAATACACTAAGACGTTTTGGGGATCATTTGTTTTTTTTATAGCAATATGCAGTAATATTAGTTTTTCCACATTAGCTTCTGAAAGAACTGTAAAAGACTTGTTGTGTTTTCAAAGTGAAAGGCAGTAAACACAAGGTGATCATTTTATGGGGAAGTTATGATGGGTTCAAGTACCCTGAATTAGGTTTTTAAGCTTTGATGTGTTTGGCCTCTCGTTCCAGATTTACTATTTGTGTTACTCATCAAGTAAGTTTTTCTCCTAGGAGTTCACCTTTTTAAACTGTGTAAAAAAAAGAATTCTACCCCATTTTAAGACAGAAATCCCCAGTTTGAAGTTTCACAGTGGGAAATGATTCTTTCAAGTAGCCAATTAGATTCAAAATGCAGCTGAACGAGGCCAAGCCACTTTTTTTCTATTGAGATTTGTTTTGTTTGTACTCTGACACCACTAGATGTAGTCGTTGGCCTATGCAGTTTTCTTTTATGATGATGGTATTTTTCTGTATGGAAAAGGGATGGATGGATGGATGGATGGAAAATTGTCTTCTTTGATCAATTCTATGTTGATAGTGTTGCAAATTACATGCAACCTTTCATACTATTTCCCCCAATATGTCTATATTTACAAGAATCTACACACTGTGTATACAGTTTTTTAACTCTGGAACTTTCTGCTATTATTGTATAATTTACTCCAGAAACCACACTGTATTTTCACATTTTAAGGCAGTAATCCACTTTTAGTTTTATTGGGATGACGGGACATAGTAAGGTTGATGTACCCAATTAAAGAATGATACACCTGAATTTGGTGAAAGTATGTTTTTTATTTTTGCACTCTCCTTCAGTGTAGTTAGTATTTTTCAGTTTTCTTTTTAGGTTTTCTATAATAATTCAGATTATTTACAGTTTTTTTTTAAATTGCAGTGATTTACTCATACTATGTTGTTTACTGAAGGAATCCACATGTATGTTCATATTTGAAGGTATTGTTGTGTGCAGGAATCCTAAACTCTAGTTGAATGTAACAATGTAATTGTATAATGCATTCAAGTGTCCAATTAGTTTCATTCAAGATGAATCTCACCACATTTTAATAATTTTCAGCAATGATTGGCAAATGTTTAAAATACTCTGATGCTAGTTTGAACAAAAATTATGACTGTGCTTAAATATAAGAAAATTTAAGCCTTTGCTGAAAGATTCAATTCAAATTAAAGTACATTGCACCTAAAAGTATGAATTTGTACCTAAATAAACAAACATTTCAAAAATAATCATTGTACTTAAAAGTTAAATACAGCCAAATTGCATGTAACCACCAATGTACTGTAATAGATTGAATGAATAAATAAATAAATAAATAAATAAATAAATAAATAAATATAAAATAAAACTCCTGTGTGGAGTTTGCATGTTCTCCCCAAGCCCGCGTGGGTTTTCTCCGGGCACTCCGGTTTCTTCCCACATCCCAAATACATGCTTGGTAGGCCGATGAAGCACTCCAAATTGCCCCTAGGTGTGAGTGCGAGTGCGGATGGTTGTTCGTCTCTGTGTGCCCTGCGATTGGCTGGCAACCGGTTCAGGGTGTCCCCCGCCTGCTGCTCGATGACGGCTGGGATAGGCTCCGGCAAGCGGTTCAGAAAATGGATGGATGGATAAATAAATAAATAAATAAATAAATAAATTTCTTATAACTGTAAGTATACTTTGAACAATTCAGTGTTTCTTTTGTTTACCACTAGAGGGAGTTGTGTGCAGAAGTCCTGAATTTCAATATTGTAAGGACCGCAATTTATAAAGTGGTGAGTATGATGCGTTCAAGTACCCAATTAGTCACCTCGCATCTGAGTTAAGATGGAATTTATTTGACTCCATTCAAGTATTTTGCACAATTTCTTTCTCACAATGTACAATTAAAAGGCACATTCCCCACATGCAGTGTCTTCATTTGCATGTATTTCTATACAAAACTGCATGTTTCATATATTTTTGCCCTCTTTTAAACCAAACAAACCACAACCTCATGCAGAACAACTTTTTTCATGCACCCTTTGTTAATTCCGAATGATGCCTTTAGTTTATGAAACACTTTGCCCATGATTTGTCAACCTTTTCCTTATTCAATTAAGAGCGACTGTCAATAAATGTGCAGATAAAGTTCGTTAATGCCCAATGAAAGACAATGAGTAAATTTAATTTATAAGCCTTCCGTATGTATAATTTTCATTATGGTTGCAGTTGAAAGATATTTGCTTATGGTACCTTTTTTTGTTGTAAACTCAATTTTAAAGCCAGGCAGCAGCAGCTTGCAGATGGTGACTTTTTTTTTTTTTTTCCCCCTTAAGAGGAACTTAAAGCCAAGCGAGGCGGCGCGTTGTAGCCGTGTGATGCATTATTCATATATATCGCAGAGCGCTCAGTCCGAGCAGCCCCCCTAACTCCCACCCCCTTCCCGCTAGACCCCCCCGCACCAACCTAGTACACGCATACGCCATAAAACACGCTTGTGTGTGTGGACAGTCTGAGATATATGTAGAAATCCTGCCTTTACAAAGGTAATAATGCAGAGTTTTTGATTTTGACTGACACCTGTCAGAAAATGCCTTTTCCAAATAAACGCCTCGCTTTTACCATCATTGAAAAAAAAGTGGCAGATGTTAAATAACCTGGCTCTTGGACACTAATTGTGTCTATGAGCCCCCTGCTGACTTAAACGAACACTTTTTCTGGGCATGTTTCATTCCTCTTTCACGTCATCTTTTTGGACAAAATTGAAACACAGAAAACCTGTGCGAAATTGGATCTCAATGGTGCAGCAACACACGTAGACAGATACTTCCATTATATTCATATTCTTCTGCGAAAAAATGACTGCACTTACTGAGTCACTTACATTAGTTATGAAAGTCGTCCTCATGTGTCTGTGTGAGTGTATTGTACTGCCCCCGTTGGCCATCAGAAGGAACTGCAATGAATTAATAACGTACAAACTAAGATGATGAATGCCAACTGTTTTTGCATTCTATTTAATTTATTATGTTGTGTATGTTTTTATGTCTGTGCCACTACATGTTTTTAGTGCAATACCGGTCTAAATCCAAACAAGCCATCAAAACCTGACCGTTTTGTTAAAGATGCAAACAAATATTTTGTTTATGTACTGCCAGGTCAGCTTTGCAAATGAGATTCAGTTTTGTGAATAAGGAGTTTGGAGTTTAGGAGTTTGCATGTTCTCCCCCTGCCTGCGTGGGTTTTCTCCAGATGCTCCGATTTCCTCCCACATTCTAAAAATATGCATAGGCGGCCGGTTGACCACTCGTATTGTCTGTTAGTGTGTTTGTGAGTGCAAATGGTTGTCTATGAGCCCTGCAATTGGCTGGTGACCAGTTCAAGGTGTACCTGACCTACCACCCCAAGTCAGCTGGGATAGACTCCAGCGCACCCGCGGCCCTCGTGTGGATAAGCGGTTTGAAAGATGAATGAATGAATAAATGAATGAATGAATGAATGAATGAATGAATGAATGAATGGGAAAAAAAAGTTGCTGAATAATGGACTATTGGCTAAAGTGTCAAGTGTGGAACTAAACTTAGTTCTCACTAGTTCCATTAATTTGGTTCATTGATGCTATCATTCACACGCTGACAAGCGTTATCTGCTGAGCCCATTTGAACTCTGTTGTCCAGAACAACAACACATAAATGGTCGGTCAGTTGAATTGATCGCATTGCGTCTCCACTATGATGTCGATGGCACATATTTGTACACTCAGTCTGCTCTTTTGTTGATATTATTTTTCTCTTACAGATTTTGTTGTTCTTTGTTGTCCTTCATTGGATTGTGTCTTAATAATGTTATTTTATTGTAGTTACCTTTTGATATATAAATAAAATTACAATAATATTTTAAGTCGTATTAAATAAAATATATTTAAATATATTTAAAATAATATTTAACTTGTATTAAATAAAACATTTGTATTTAATTCATTTGATAATTTTGTGGTATGATAGTAAAATTAATATTGCTTTACAATAAGATAAATTGTCAAATATTGTGTCCCCTTGGTAGCATTTTAAAACTAAAATTTAATTGTTCATTTAAAAGTGGTAAAATAATACTCTTTGCTTCATGATGATTATTTTTACAGTAATTATTTCCATTCTCTATTTCGATAAATTACATTTTTATAAAACTAAATCCATTTCCATTGTATTTTATTCCATTTCAAATGTCTTTAAAAAAAACGAAAATGAATCATTTATTATTTAACTAAATTATTAATTCAACATAAGATAGTCTTTTTCCTTTATTGTGTTTTTAAGAAAACTAGTGCAAATGTTTAATTGATGTTTACATTTTTTGATTTGAGTCAAATCTGAAATTTTTATTAAATACAATGATAATTATATTTAGCATTCAAAAACACAGCTAAAAGTGAATAACTTGTCAAACAACCTTTCTCTTTTTTAAATTATTTTTGGTTCGGTTTCTTTTCTTGTAGAAAGCAACACAACTTTATAGGTTGTTTTCCAAACCATTTATTTCACCAATTGTTTTGGCTTAAACAAGTAACCCCAAAAGTCCATTCATTTTCACATTACTCAATTGTATTTTTTTTTTGTGACCCACCTGAGCTGATTTCTTTCCTGGCCAGCAGACCACTGAAGCAAAACATCTAACTTGTTAGCTATTCTGTCATCTTTGGAGCATCTCTAACCGGAGAAGGTGACCGACCTCAGCGCAACGCCACCTTGTATGAAAGTCAACTCAACCACACACGCACACCCCCCTCAGCCCCTTGCCCCCCTCCCCTGATAGAAACCCTCCCATTTGTCTTATTCATGAGCAAGCGTTTGAACGCACTCGGCTGGCGCGCACACTCAAGGACTTGACATTTGGAGGAGACTCTCATTCGCTCCCGAGAGAACGCCATCGTCTCGGCGAGTATGGTTGGCGTCACCACCATGTGTCGTTTGTTGCGCGTTTTGCCTAAACGCCTTTATCCACATCTCCCAATGAATGCTTGTTATTGAGTTAACATGTACACCAAGAGAAATCCTTCATTAGGACCTTGTCGAGATTAGTTATTAGCATTTTAGGACAAGCTTTCAGATTTTGCCGCCATGCTTCGCCTGAAGACTATGACAAATAAGTTTAAGCTTGCAGTCAGCCATCAATTTGCTAGTTGAAAATTGGACAAATTCTAGGAAAATTGGTCTTTGCTTTTGCAATTTTCAAATTGACCCAATAATAACCACCAAACCAAAATGGCAGACTTCCTGTGTCTTTTTGGGGCAAAGCTTCATGAGACATTTTGTGCATCTACTCATGCCTACCAAATTTTATATTGGCTTTGTGGGCTGATTTTTGTTGTTCTTACTTTTCGAATTTCAAAACAATCCTAAAATGTTGGCTTCAAACCAAAGTGGTTGATTTCTTTGTCTTTCCGGGCATGACTTCATGGACTTTTTTGTGGGTCTACTCGTAATTGACATGACTACCAAACTTTATTTTACTAGGTGAAACCAGCATGGGGAGGGGGGCTGAATTTTGCTGAATTTTTTGAAGAAAGAAGAAATCAAACATTCTTATTCCAGAGTGGGACACATTCAGTCATTTCAAGCGGCGATTGGAAAAGCTCACATGGAAATGAAAAGAGCAAAAAGCCAAAGTGTCGGGCTCCTGTCGGGATTGACCCTCCAACCCCAACGACTTAAGGGCTTGCGGCCCTATGATGACAGCGGCCGTGTTTCCATCGTCGTCTTATTACTGACTGCTTATTACTTGCCGTCTGTACTGCCGCACACCACCTCCACCTCCACTATCCCATTACCTTCGTTTTAGACTACCGCGACCCCGCCGCGACCCACGAAAATCTTAAACGGGGCTTTGATGTGGCTTTGATGCGACGCCGCGACGTTGTTGTTTCTCTCTCTGCGCTGATTTACGGGGTGAATTTGACACTTAAGCGTATGCAAATGAGGCAGTGGATTAGCATTCAGAGGAGGAGCTTGCTGCGACCTCCACCGCACTAAGACCATTAGCATAGAGGGTATTAATATGCAGCACGAGCACAATAACGCTGTAAGTAATACAGGAAGACAAAAACCTCGGGGGTTTCGTTGAGGTTTTTTTCAGGAGGGGGCGCTGTTGTGACACATCGCTCTGACTCTGAATTAGCCATTATTAGTGGGGCAACTACAAAAATGATAACGACCCTGTGTATGGATGTGAACGACGAGCTCTACATAAATATTGATTGTGGTGTGATGCATGTCTTTGGAAGGAGGCAGGAAACTGAAGTACCCGGAAGAAACCCACACAGGCACAGGGAGAACATGCAAACTGTACTTTACTAGTTAATATACAACAAATAAGTATATTAATCAGATATCAGAGATGTGAGTGTGATCAAAATCAACCCATTGTGCTAAATGCTGAAATGCTCGCCCTCAGTGGGCTCAAATTGATCCGACTGTATTGAAACTTCCTCGTCATATTGCCACCTTTATTATTCTGCATTCAAACGAGCCACCTGACTCGTCGTCTGGCACTTCTGCAAAGTGTTCATTACGATCAAATCCCTTGTTCCTGTCATGGCTAGAAGTGGATGTGCCCCCCCCTTGCCCTCCCACAAGTGTCACATTGACACCAATAGGGCTTACAATGTGGGGTCAAGCTGAACTGGAAGGATTAAGGTGGACTGTCGAGAGAGCATAAAATGTCCCCCCCTGAGATCATCTACATCAAGTAGGGAATAAACGCCTCCCACAAAATGACACCTAGTAACTCTAACCTCAAGTCATTGTCATGGACATTAAAGTGTTAAGTGCTGAGTCTATTTAGTGTCTGTCAGCAACTAAAACAGTACTTTGGTAGAGATATTAAAATTTAAAACGTGAGCAAATTAACGGAATAATAGCTGACACAACAATTCAAAATTTATTGAAATAGAAATTTGAAAAAAAATGACGTTTAAGGCTTTTTGAACACTTAGGTACCATGTTGGCATAATAATTGCAGATGACACAAAGTGCATCTATGTTGTTGTTGTTGTTGTTTTTTAAACGATACTTATAATTCTTTCGTAGTGTGGTATTGTGATAGCTTTTTTTACTATCTGTGTATATAGCTGATCATAGCATCACTACTCTGTGTCAGTCACCTTTGAGGATATTTCCAGAGTAGGATGGCGACAAAAAGTCCTAAAAAGCAGCAGGATGCTCACACAATAGATGCACCTTTTTCCGTTCCCGCTCCGACAGTCTTCTGGTATCAATCCGATAACACGCCAGACGTCGGGCTAGGTCCTGGTGTAAATGTATGTATTGTAGTTATTTACTTAACTTTTTTGCATACACGTCCTGATTGCGAGAATAAGCCATGCAAGACCCCAACACCCCTTAGGAAAATAGCTGGAAACTGCTATGTGGTGGGATGCTTTACATTCCCAACATGCTAGCCAGAACTAACTTCAGTAAGCTGATTAGCAGGAGAAAAGTAGATTTTATTCATCTTCTACCCACGCATAGAGCTAGCTGCTGGAGATTTAGTTGGAACCCAGTAGCCACCCCAACCACACCACCCAACCCCCAAATCCGCACCCCACTTCACATGTTGTCATGTAAAATATTTAACCAGATGATATTTCATCATTAAAAAAAAAAAAAGCAGCTTTAGGTTAGTTAGCATTCGGCTTGCACTTTCCGCATGTTTCATCATTTTGCAGATATTCTCTGTGGAGATGAACTCGCTTGAACTCTTCTGCATAAAAACAGGGGGCAGAATATGGCTGCTGACGACTTTTTATTCTCCTCCTGTGCGTCTATTTATTTTGGAGCTCACACTTGGAACACTTAATGAGCGTGAGGTCCCCAAAACAGTTTTATTTTTATGTCTAATTTCTCCTTATGACAGAAAGAAGATGTTTCTCCTAATGACAGAAATGACAAAGATTCATTTTGTGGTCATGTCAAACTTCCCCGGTTGCTTATTGCCAGGCAGTGGTAGTTGTTTGTGTCAAATTTGCACGGTTGCTTGCTGCTTGGCGGAATTGATTTGTGGTCCTGTCAAAATTCTGTGCATTTGCTCGTTTCTAGGAAGAAGTTGTTTTGTGAAAACCTTAGTGACCATGTTGAACTTGCTCGTTTGATCAATGCTAGGCAGAATTTACTGGGCAAAAATCACTGGTGTTTATGGAAAGTTAAGTGCTTGGTGGCTTGTTGCTAGGCGGATATTATTTGGTGAGATCATTGGGGCCCATGTGAAACGTTTGCGCATTCACTTGTTGCAGGGTGGAATTTGCTGGGCGAAATCGCTCGTGTTTCAGGCAAACTAGCCTGGTGGATTGCTGCTAGGTGGAAATACCTGTCTAAAACCATTAGCGTCCATGTCAAACGTCTGCGCGTTCAGTTCTTACGAGGCTGAAATCATTAGCAACCGTGTCAAACGTCTGTGCTGTCTTGTGTTGCTCGGTGGAATTCGCAGTGCAAAATCAACCCTGTTCACGGAAAACTAGTGCAGTGGCTATTGCTCGGCAGAACTTGTTGGCCCAAATCATTTGTGGTCATGACAAACTAGCAAGATTGTTAGCATGCAGAATTCAATGAGCAAAATCATTTGTGGTCATGTCAAACTTTTCATTTGGCCAAAGTGGACATTTCAAACTTTTAGGTGTCCACTTTTTTGTAGGTAGAGTGGTCATTATGTTCACAGAATTCAGTTTTTTTCTGAAGTCACGTGTTTCTTGGCAGAATTAGATTGGCAACGGAATTGAGGTATTGTCTATTTTTGGGGGGATGTTTATTTGGTGTCAGTCAGAAATCATCAGGAAAAATAATTTGTTGTCATAATGTTTGCATAGTTACCCAATACGAGGCAATTTTTTGTTGGCTCTGCTACACCACATATCACACAAAGAACAGGGAGATTCAGTCGGAATGAATGCACTACTAAGGACGTGATGGTTCTTTCCATATTGTTGTGTGCGATCATGTTTATGTTACGACTTTCAGGTGAAAGTCAGCCTTTTCAAGGGCAAAGCATTTTTTTTTTCCTGCATTAATTTAGCTTCATTTGCATAATGCACAACTGCCTGTGGTGGCTGCTGTGCTTCGACCAACTACAGCAACATTTTGGGGGCAAAAGGGTTAAAACTCGCTTAACATCTGGACATGATTAAAGCACCGGGCAGTGAAAACATAGCAGTTTCAGGCCCACCGAATGGACGCACAGTGGTTCTTAAAACATGAATTGTCATATTCAAATCTCACTTTTGATGTGTTACTGTTCATTTTTGCCTTCCTTATTTAGGGTGAGATGTGGAACCTATCAGGAGTGAGCAGGATTGTTATAAATTGCTGTGTTATACGTAATTAGCACATTGTGGGAGATCGAGAAATATGCAATGTGATTAATCATACTTGAGATATAAATAAGTCTTGCTGTTTTTGCTTCTTGAAATAGTGCAACAAAAAGTCAGGTGCAAACAAGTACACATTGGGAGGCCTGGATAAAACCGGCACAACCAGAGGTGGTGGGGTGAACATTTTTCTAGCAATTCTGTAGCAAATTTGTGTTGCAATTAAATCAATTCATTTTTTTAGCTTCTGGATGAGCATGGCGGTCACAAGACAAAGTCACATCAACAATAAGAAAATCCCTCTCGACTGCATGCGGGTCATTTCAGTCCACTGTTAAAATTGGCCTTTCCCTGAGCCCGTAAACACACAGGTGTGATGTCCCAAGTTATGACATAACTATCTCCAGCCATGGTTTAATTTGAGTGCTTGCTTGATAATTCATTGTATCGTCATCTTCCGTGTTTTCATTTACCATTGTCGTTTTTGCACCTTGAACAACAACATTCACGTATGATTTTCCTATATGGTTTATATCTGGTTTTCTTATTTGCCAAAATTACTGGGGGTTTTTTGGTGACTCCAGAGTTGAATAGATGACCTGCATGTGTTTTCTTTAAAGACCATCAGATAGAGGCTGACTTGCAAAACAATCTTTCTACATGTCGTTTAATGATCCCATATGTGGCGTATAACCCGAGGCTCTCGAGTCTCAGTCAAACTTGCTTTTCACCCGTCGCTTTGCTGCACTCTAACTGGGAGCCAAACGGGCTTTCAGAAAATCTTTCTCAGAGATCACGGCCCTTGAAAACGCCCACACTACTCTCTTGAAAGAGGCTGTAAGCAATCGCAAGGAATAAAAATATTCACGTAGACTAATGAAAGCTAACAGGTAAAATGGTATCTTATTTATCAACTCTGAGACCGTATACCAATGCAAACAAGGACTAATAAAATAGAGTTATCAAGTGAATTAAGCTTATCAAAAGGTTACTTTTTGCTTTGAGTTGATCCTGCTTGGGTTCTGGATATGGCTTGAACGAATGTGTTGGGTATACTCATGATTTATTCAGTATTTTTAAACATAAACAATGACTTCTCCGTTACAGTACGTATTAGGAGCATGTGAATTCTGCCGAGCGGGTTCACTCTCTCCAGTTGGCGGGCGTGTGTGCCTGATTTGTAGCATATGACAACAAACACGGTCACGGCACGCGACTCGTCAGGGAGGCTGAAGGCGTGAATGAAGGGAGGATGTTGTCTGTCAGCCAGCTGCAGGGAGGCGAGCGGCGCCGCTCACCTCAGCACGTTAAGGCCGCGGGGATCTTGCACTGAGCTAAATGGATCATTTACAAATGACCGTGTTGGTTTGATGACAGCAGCTGGCCTTAGGGGGGTGCTGTAGTTGTAGATCAGAATTTGTACCCTCCAAAATGTTACAAGGCCATTTATTTATTTATTTATTTATTTATTTAAATTTGTACATACCTTTAGTCCATACATTTAATTTGAAAATTTCCCCCCAAAAATGGATGGTCACTAACACACGTTTAAACACATTTGTCAACAATAATTGAGAAAAGTAGGCCTCTTTTGTGCACATAGAAAAAGTTTGGCTCGTGAAAAAATATATTTTTATATTTTTTTCAGTGCAGAGATCTCTAAAGAGGTTTTATTTGTCTTGCCTGGCAATATACATGAATGGCATAGACATAGGAACAAAACCTATTTGCATTTGCAATAAACAAATATTTTAGAGTATCTTGGAGGGGGGGGGCTCATTGTTGTGTATTAAGTATCTTGAAATTTGGTGATTCATTATGTGGCCCATTTCCAAGGCTAAGTTTCACTTAGTAGCATGGAATTTGGTAGGCACATCCATTATGAGAAGACCCCCAAAAATGCCCCACGAAGCCATGCCCGTAAACACACAGGAAGTCTGCCATTTTTGTTTGAAACGTCCATTTTAGAGTACTTTTGACTCTTTTCAAACTTTGTTATAAAAACAAAACTTTAATACAGCTCAACGGCAGTTTCATTTGATAACATCATATATGGTTGGCATGAGGAGACCCTCAAAAAGTCTCAAGAAGCCAACCTTTAAAAAAACACAGGGCTGCCATTTTTTGTTTTGGCTTAATTTTGTCCTACTAAAAGTGGCTTTGTCAAACTGATAGCAAATTTTGTGTATGATAGACAAATGGACCTTATCAAATTGTGAAATGTTTTAATTTTCATCTTATGTGGGGGGAGGCGGCTAGCACGTCCGCCTCACAGTTAGGAAGGTGCGGGTTCGATTCCACCTCCGACCCTCCCTGTGTGGAGTTTGCATGTTCTCCCCGGGCCCGCGTGGGTTTTCTCCGGGCACTCCGGTTTCCTCCCACATCCCAAAAACATGCTTGGTAGGCGGATTGAGCTCTCCAAATTGCCCCTAGCCGTGAGTGCGGATGGTTGTTCATCTCTCTCTGTGCCCTGCGATTGGCTGGCAACCAGTTCAGGGTGTCCCCCGCCTGCTGCCCGATGACAGCTGGGATAGGCTCCAGCACGCCCGTGACCCCCGTGGGGACTAAGTGGTTCAGAAGATGGATGGATGGATGGATCTTATGTGGGCTTAGAATTTTGGTGAAATTTGACTCGCAGGGAAACTCACAAGGTCAATGTTGAATGTTTGGTTTTGGAAATTCATGGTGGGCCATTCCAATGATTTTGTGGGCCTCGTAGGCCATAGGATGCCCAACGCTAATTTAATATGTGGACGTTACATTCTCTATGCATGATGGCCAAGCTTGTCGGACACATCTGGATGGCGGTCTGGCTAATTGTCAACATGTGGGAAGTGCTCGGCGCGCTTAAAGAAAGGTGGTGATATGTCATAACTTGTCAGAGCACATTAGCATCAATGCTAAGTCCTAAATGGGGGCAGCGGCAAGAGAGAGTCAGTAAATCCCATCTGGACTGCTGGGAATGAATGTAACAACACTGAAGAGCTGCCAGTCTCCGACGTAATCCCATTATCATTAAAGCTCATGTTAGCGTGTGGAATGTTATTTATGACATACATACAGGATGGAGAACCAATAGTTAAGCGTGTGTGTCTGTGTGTGTGTGTGTGTGTGTGTGTGTGTGTGTGTGTGTGTGTGTGTGTGTGTGTGTGTGTGTGTGTGTGTGTGTGTGTGTGTGTGTGTGTGTGTGTGTGTGTGTGTGTGTGTGTGTGTGTGTGTGTGTGTGTGTGTGTGTGTGTGTGTGTGTGTGTGTGTTTTTTTAAGGCAGCACAGAGCGTCCTCCCCTGGTGTGAAGCTTATAGCATTCAAATCAGCTGGACTTAAGTACGATTTTTAAAAGCACAAGGCAAAGACCACAATGAAGAATAGTCAAAGCCGCAAAACTGTGGCATCTTACACCAGTCTGTGTGACATGGACATTTTAGTGATTGATGATTCAGTCTTCCGTGAAGATAATGCAGATGTGTGCAAATGTAAACAGTCATACCAGAACCTCCAATGAACCTTACAGACAAGTTGTTGTAATCTTCAAGTTTTTAAAAATCTTCATCAGTCTAAGAAGACATCAATGAGCTTTTAGAGACTTTCAAGAACCTTACATACATGATTTGGTAAACATCAAAGACAATTTAGTCTCCAATGAACCTGGCATACGTGATTTTTGGAAACATCAAAGGTGCTTCAGTTTTCCGTGAGCCTAACTAACGTACGTGTTTTGAAAAAGCAAAAAGGCAATTTAGTTTTAAGTTGACCTCAAGTCGATGTTTTGTAAACTTCAAAGACATCTTCAATCAAACTAATGAAGCATCAAAGTCATCAAAATATTTTTCTTTACATCAAAAATATTTCAGGCTTCCATGAACGCGACATATTAGTTCAGTTAATAGTGGTCTTCAGTGACCCCACTGTATATTTTTGTAATGTACATGTAGAGGTGCAAAATTTAATCACCTATCAAATTAATTGTAATTATTTTCAGAACCTAGAATTGTCCAAATTCCCCAAATTTCAGCTTTTGTTAAATATCACAGACAATTTGAACCTAACATGCATGTTTTTGCAAAAATCAATGACTGTCCATGAGCCTCACTGAAATAACATTTCAGCATTCAAATAATTGAACATACGTGTTTTTGTCAAATAAGACAATTTAGTCTTAAAATCAATCAATCAATGAACCAGATGTGTTTTGCATCCATTTTTCACTTGTCTTACTCAACAACTTCCATTCCACACAATGTATAGATTCTTAATGCAGCTTCTCGATTATGTTGTGGACAGGAAAGCGACAGTTTGTGGTGGGATGCCTTTGCAACAGAGTTCTTCGAGGAGGATGCCATGCTCACGCTGTCCTTCTGCCTAGAAGATGGACCAAAGAGATACAGTAAGAGAATTCTCAGTTGCTAAGCAAAACAGCAGTATCGATTCCGTATTCACACGAACTCCAACAGGTGCTCGCTCCACAATGTCATATGTGCCTTTATGTTCCTGGAAATGCAAAACCTATTTGTTCAATCCAGGCTGGTTCACGTCTGGTGTTTTTTTTTTTTAATTAGTCATTTTTATTTCGTTTCAAATTCCAGTTTCAGAGTAAAATCAATCTACTCGGTTGCCCCACAATGTGGAGAAATACTACTGTTCATCATTTATTAAAAGCTGCGGCTACATGTAGTGCGTTGTGATTATTATTTGATATCGTGTCCCACTTGGTGTCATCTGCATGCTGCAGACATATTGACACAGATAAGGGTACGGTGATTCTGTGTGATTCTGCTCCATCATGGAGGAGACGAGGCTTGTCTCACTTTTACTTAATGTAAAAATAAGCAAAATAACAAACAGTGTTGAAGCAGAAACCTCCTTCTTTGCGAGAAGTGTGAAGCTTAGTGGCAGCCAAGACGGAAAATGACTCAGGGCTGCTTACCAGCTTTCGATTACGTATCCACCTGTGGAGGAACCAGCGTGAGACGCAGCGGTAGCAGCGTTTTACTAATCACGGCAAAAGAGAGCTTTTCATTTTACATTTCTGAACTATTGTGATTTAGTGCTCAATAAAAAAAAATAAAAAATACAATATTTGACTTGACCAAAACAGGAAAACAAGCTAGCATCTACTATCTGCCCTCCAATCAATGATTGAAAAAATTGCATGAAAAGAAATCAAAGGTAAAAATGTGTTACCATCAGAGTGAATACCTGGATAGCATGTTCAAACCTTTTTTAATGCTAACATTCCACACTCCCTCTACTCCCCACCTCCTTTGACTTGTTGTTGGAGTCAATGTTTATAAATGATAAAAGATAAATGCGCACAACTTAAAAAAAATAAATGAACGACACCTCTCCCTCCCCATCGAAGGGGCACCCGCTATTGTTCGAGGGGACCATCAAATGAAGTTCCTTGGGCATCGAGCATGAACATTTGCTATCAGCTAACATTAGCTTAGCGTGTGTAAAAGCAAACGACAAACCAGCTATGCATTAGATTAATGTCTAAACGAATGCCTAGCTAGCAGGTTTGAGACACATGTTCCATCTTTTCAACAAGTCATCTAGTTAACATAAGCTTAGCACATTTTGAATTAAATTCCCTTCAAGTCAACATGGTAGTTAGCATAGGCAATTTCTTAACATGAAAACGATCCTCCTGACAATGTACGTTTTATTTGGACTTAGAAATGTTGATGCCGTTTTACGAGATTAGACGGCTGGAAGAACAGATAAAAATGGCAATTGAGAAACAGCTCTAGCTTATGTACTGTATATTTGGTTAGCATCTAATTGAATGCCTTTATTTTCAACTAGCTAACATTAGCCCTTCACATTTGTCTCGAATATCTGTCAAAACATTTAGTAGGTAGCTACTTGTTATTTACTTTCTTACTCGCATTGCACATATCCAGTAACAACACCAGTATCTCGTCCAATCACAATTCAGGGGTTCGTGTAGAGTCTCCCTCCCGTCGTAAGAAAGCACATTAGTCTTTCTACAGCCATGACGCGATATTGCTTTGTTCCTGCTAATATTTTTAATGGTTGCCTGAGTGTCAAAAATGGTCTGGCGGGAGTGTGCGATGGGTATGTTGTTTACGCCAAACAACACTCCATCAGACAATTATCGTGCCGAATATTCAGCACACACACAACCACACACACACATGCGCGCACAGACACACACACACGCACACAGACGATTACACACCACCCCGCCAGTCGCCACCAAGGCCTTCGTCTGGCTCGAGGCATCTGATGAAAACGTCGTGATGCAACCAAAGAGCAAGGCTCCTTTCCCCCCAAACAAGAACAATGTTTGATGCAATCATTGCACTAGGAAGATGACCACTTATTAAGGAGTCAGTGGAACTTTAGAGTTATTAGTACTGTATTACGGTCAACCCTCGCTATAGCAAAAAAAAAAAACGGACATGTGGGGAAGCTCAGAAAGGTAAGTTTGGGTGAGGCCATTTAAAGATTTGAAAACAAGTAAAAGTGTCTTAAAATGCACCGCAAAATGTAGTGGGAGCCAGTGGAGGAAGGCCAGATTTGGGGTTTCCAGCCACACCCATCAACTGTTCGATTCTTCACAGTGTTTTTATTTGGGGGGGGTTTTAGGGCAAAAAGTATTGTAATTTTTGTTTTTTTTATTGAAACCCACTTAACAATTTTTTTGTGGTAGTATCTTTTCACTGTTGTACAGTCAATACGTGTGAAACCTCAACGTGTTAGTCCTGTCCTTGCATATTTGACCAAACACAGGTTTTAACACTTTTGCTGGTGTTTAATCAGTGTTTAATATGAGAAAATATAATTTTGTGGAGTTGTAAATATGAAAGAAGGGGTGGGGGGGGGGGCGTTGGTGGAGCTCAGAGGTGAAGGCCGCCATCCGATTCCCTTTCTGGCGAATCAAAGAATTGACAGTGGCAAGCGTGTCGAGGACGGAAGGTGTTTTTATTGAATCGGCTGGTGGAGTGTGCGTGTTGAAGCAGTGGAGAAAAGGTGGAGGGTGTTTTTGAAAAAGAGGAGGTGGCGGGGGGAGAGATTGAAGATCCACGGCATGACTGACAGGTGGGATGATGCGGCGGCGGCGGCGGTAGTGGTGGCGGCTCAGCTGCAGAGCGGAGATGTAACCACCCTCCCCCTTCTCCTCACTGATGATTGACAGCCGAGCTCATCCTTGCTACCACAGCGGCGGAAGATTACGAATGGGGGTGGAGTTAACTGAAAGAGCGCTTTGTGTACCTTTCGATGATGGCGTATTGGGCTGAGGATGCTTCCATGCGAAAATTGTCCAAAGTTTGGCCTGGAGGCCATTTGTGGCCTGCTTTGAGTTTGTTACCAACCAGCAATGTTGTGATAATCTGTAATGCCCTCACATGTGCGAAAGGAGAGCCAGAGTGGTAATAGTACATTACATTACAAACATGGTTGATTGTTTGGGTGACCTTTGATCAATATGGAAAAGCAAATGATATGTTGTCTGAAAATATTGTGAAGACAATCATAAAAAGTCCAACTCAAAATCAATAGTAAAAGATGCTTGTCTGAGAGTTGCAGCTGAGTTAAGGTCACACATACAGATTTAACCTTTGACCTCAACTACATCAGACATCTTATGTCTCATATAAATCAGTCAAATTCTTGCTTTATCATGAATCAATTCATCTAGTCAGCTTGAAAATAAGAGACATGAGTCTCTTTCTGGAGTGTTGCCAATCAATAATAAAAGCTCGAATTGATGTGGGTTGACTTTGATGATTTTTTCATGCGGCCTGCGTTACTCAAGTGAGCATGAGCACACTAGGAATATTTATTTTCCCCGAATCCAGGTTAGCATCAGGTAGAATTATTTTCTCAGCTTTTCAGGACACCTAATCAAGAAGAAGGCGACTGCTTAGATGACAAACAATCAATTGAAATCAAACGATCAATACATTCAATACATTTCAATGTGTCTTTAAAATAATACATACAATAAAAATGTATGGATAGATTCCATACACCTTTGTCTACAATTGTATAATGGTCAGCAATTGTATTCCCATTTCACGATGCTTCGCAAGGGGAAGCGGGGGAAAACGGGAAAAGAAATACAATTAAATATACATTAACTCCAAAAAATGTATCAATAATTAAATGGTGATTCGTGATACAAAATAACACAGTAATAGATATAAATAGATGGATGGAGACATAGCTAAGTAAGAAAATACATATTGCAAGACATAGTAAATGCATAACTACAATCAAACACATGTAACTGTATAACAGAAAATAAATAACAAGGGAAAATAATGAAATCGTACCCACTGTCCACAAACAACTTCACGTTTTTACAAACAAACAGTTAAATGTTAACTGCTTAGTTCCTTTGAACTCTATTGCAAACCAAAGCAGCAGCACCAACAAAATGCCGTTCTGCATGAAGGCGACAATTATCATTCGACATGTAGACTTTGTTCTACATCTTGTTGAACTCAATCAAATGACATCTAAAGTGTATCTAATGAAGTGGGCCTCTGGCAGAGGGTGGGAATGGTGCCAACAGGAAGGTGGGCAGCGGCTATCGGAGGGCGCCAGCCATCCGCGAGGATGGGCCGCTCCTCAGGCTTCCTGCTTCTCACTCCCGCCGCCGAAGCGACTCTAAAACAATGGTGGCCTCGCAAACAATAGATGAGTCCAACACCAGCATGCTCGTCGTCCTTCCCGCAACTCTTCTCCCTTGTCGCCTACTGTAAACCAATGCTCGTGTGATTATCAACCGTTGCGTTGTACTTGCACTTGCACGATGGCATACATAAAAACAGCTATTGTCAGAGACGGGTTAACAATTGGTTGATTCATGCATTTCTATCATTTTGACCATCTTGTGTCAAAAATGTTGTCTTGTGATCTGTGAGTGCTTCTGAGCAGGATTTACTACTACTATTGAAATACATTAAAATAAATTAAAAATTAAAATACAATGAGAAAACAGACTGCAATAGTAAATTCATTCAAATACAAAATATACTCAAATACAGTAAAATACCATAAAATACAAAACAGAAAAATGAAAGTATTTTTTTAAATGAATGCATTGAAATACAGTCAACAACATAACACAATAAAAAAAAATACAATTCAATCAAAAATACAAATAATTGAAATTCCAATCAAATAATATAATTGGAATGAAATGGAATAATAATACATTAAGAAAGCAATACAATTAATCAATACATTTGAAATAATAAATACTATATATAAATAAATTACAATAAGTATAATAAAAGCAGGTCATAAAACACAATAAAATGCGAAAGAAACATATGCAATGGATACAAACAAAATGCATCAAAATAGACACGTTGACAAAAATACCATAAAAGAAAGCTAATATTCAATAATTATGGAAAAATATTAAAATGAAATACAAATCAAAATGAAAGAAGAAAAATGCAATAGAATGCAATAAAATGTACAAAACATCACAAAATAAAATAATATAAAATACAATAAATATTCTAAATAGAAAGATTCAATGTAAAAAAATTAAAAATGAGATATAAAATATAAGAGTAAATAACAATATATCGGCATGATGCATATTTTAAGATGAGCACAAAGTTTTGTTAGACTGAGTTAGACTCTAACCCTAATTTTGCGGACACTGACCGATCGGCTAGTTTTAATGGCTTGCGCCGTTGTGGGCGTGAACACAACTATTCTCCACCAATCAGAGGGCAGTGTTGGACACCGTGTGTCACTGCACTGTGTCGTTGTGGCAACGGACAACCTGGTAAGGGTAAAATCAGAATGACCTGCTGCTGACTTAAATATCTTTGCGAACCTCTTGCGTCTATTCCTAACAATTTTTTTTAGACTTACAGTAAATCCTAATGAAGGAAAGTTCGGCTCACTCAGTTCCTCCTTTTGGTTTGACATGTTTCCTATCTTATTTCTTTAAAAATTAGAGCGACTTAGCTGGAAGTGTGCCATGTCTGACACACTCACACATACCTAATTTAAAGTGACTCGCGCGCTCGTATGACGTGGGTCGTTTCCGCCGCGTCCCGCTCGGCCTCTCGGTGGCGTCTTTTCCGGCCAATTAAACAAGTGAGCTCAGCGGCGAGGAGGCTTGTCACCGACACGAATCTCCCGAGTGAATTAGTGCGTGAAAGGGGAGAAAGCGGCAAAAGGATCAATTACATGCACACCAAAGCCTCCTTCTTCCTCTCTGCCCGTCATTGCCGCACTTTCTTCGGCCATCTGGAGCCGAGAAAAGTGGCGAGCCGCGCGTCAAAGTAGTGTGAACGTGCTAACTTTCTTCATATCACAAGTTGTATACATTCTTAAAGTGTATGTCCCAAGCATGAGTGTTGAACCCTTTCACCTGCAAAAGAGTGGGTGGCAAAACAATGGCGATCCTGCTTTACATATTTCTTTAAGTTGAGTTAAGTTTCTTTAAGAGGCTGCCGTCGCCAAGAATGTAAGTTAAAGGTTTGTAGCAAAATGCTAATTTTTTAAGCACCAGGTTGGACAGCTTCATTTAGTTGGCGAATAAGATCAACTACGTAAATAATTTCTTTGCGGATTCTATAATGGTTTCTCCAGTTTTTACAACAGTTTGGAAAAGTTGTCATCAACCTGAATGATAGTTGGAATGATTCCAACTAACTAACTAACTAACTAACTAACTAACTAACTAACTAACTAACTAACTAACTAACTAACTCCACCCCCATATATATTTTTTGTGATATATACATTTTCAAGTTGACAATATCAGGCTTCAGTTTTATTTCTCTTAGATGTGAGACTGTATTTATTTACTTGGCTCACTGAAGAGAAAATGAGACTTTTATTGCTCGCTGAATGTACTGCATTGAAGATTTGGACATCAAAAGAAAATTTGATCTTTCCAAAAAGTAAGACAAATGATCATATTTGCCCTTTTCAATAAGAAAAGGTATTTACCTAACACTTTCCTTTGAAGCACACAAACTATTGATGTTGAACTTTCCAAAGTAAATGACAAACTACTGCTGTACTTTCCCCCCCCCCCAAAAAAAAGCCTTTAGCCCCATCCAGGGAAAGAAAATGACATTCATTTAGCACCGTCTAAAAAAGAAGACAATTTGATAATGCTCTTTCCTGCAAAGAAGTCAAGCTGTTGATGTTGACTATCTAAAGAAGACAAACTACCAATATTACACTTTCCAAAAACAACAAATTATTGATGTTTCAATTTTAAAGACTTGATGATGCATTTTACAAAAATACAATATTACCCTCTTCCCAAAAGAAAATAGCTCCGCCGAGGAACGGCAAATGCGGAATCTTGGAAGTGCTCGGCAGACATGCTCACCAGCATTCCACCATCCTGTCCCATCATCTTCAATTCAAATGTAGCCGAGGCAAGATTGTTCTTTGGGAAAATAAGAACACGCCTTCTGTGTGTTCAGTGTGCAGCTGATTCCACACACAACATGCTTATCAGCACACGTTTCTATTTTGAAAGCATCCTGCCTAAGCAGGTCCGTTACCGAACAAATCTGCCATTTTGTTTTCGTTCGTCTTTCTTCATGCATCGATGTAATTTAGCTCCGGCGCTTTTTACAGCGACAAACAGGCCGCTCATGAAAAAGTGACGCGCAAAGTGCAGCGGCTGAGCTTTTAACAGTGGAAGACTCCGGCAGAAGGTCGGCCAGGCGAGCGCACCGAGACGAGAGTTGGATTAATAATGAATAGCGGCTTCATCTGCAAAGCCGACGCACGGACAGGCGGACGGTCGGTCGGACGGCAACACGTTCCACCTAGAAAAGATTCGCACACACACACTGGCGGGAAGAGATACACAAGACACACACAGAATTATTGACACATGGAAGAAAAATCCATATTTATATATAATACAGTGTGCAGGAGACCCATCAGCTTCGCCGGTCTGGGAGAGGGTTTACTTAAGGCATTAAATGTTTATGTGGGCCTTTTACACAAAAACACATGCACACAAACAAATGTTTATTATGATTGTATTTTCATTTTATTTCTTAATTCATCTAAGACTTCTTTAAGGTCCCCCCCAAACATGTATCAATACTTGCTGAAAAATAAATCCTCGGCTGACATTTGCAACAGCTGTCAAATAAATTGGGATTGGGAAATTGGTGTTTCAAAACGGGATTAGCATTTCAAATGAAGGTTTTATCATGGATTATTCCAAGAGTGGGTATGGATTTTAAGTTAATTTTTTTGAATCTAGGGTTTTAAACTTGGGTTAGGGTTTCAAGCAAGGGTTAGGGTTTGAAATGAAGGCATTAAGGCAGGGTTAGCGTTTTTAGGGTAGGGTCTCAAATAACATTGGGTTATAATTTCACATCAGGGTTTAAAACCTGTTAGGATTTCAGTTAAGGTTTCAAATCAAAGTTCTCATTCACAATTAGGGTTTCGAGGCCAAGTCGGGTTGAGTCAAACTTGTCTGTATGTGTGGTTTTACAGCATCCTAAAAGGTTATGACCTGTTTTGCCGTGGTTACCGTAATGACTCACACTGTTGACCATGTCGAGCTGGCCTGCCTGCAAACGTTGCATTTTTAATTTTAATTTTAATATTTATCTGATTCAGGGGAAAACGGCGGCAGTTCATCTACTAAATGAATTGCCCCCTGCACACACACACACGAAACAACCCCCCGACTAAATAGGTGTCAGACTCCAGGTATCATTGCCTCTTTCAGATTAGAGCTTGATTATCAGAGGCCAAACAGAGACAAGCGATGCTCATTACCATTGATTCGGACTCCCCGGGAATGCGTGTGTGCGGTTGATGTGCGTGTGTGTGTGTGTGTGTGTGTGTGTGTGTGTGTGTGTCATTGGTATTGAACGACACAGCGTGGGGACGCCTCATCACAGCAGTCCTTCGCAATGTCTGTTTTATGGGGAAAGTGATATGCTGTTACAGTGTTTGGGTGGTGGTGCGGTTAGCTTATCAGGGGAGGTGGTAAGGGGGGGGGGCGGCAGGGGTGCGTCTATGTCTCCTGTTTCCCTGGGGGTTAGTGCAGGAGCCCCCCCCACACATATACACACTGTTGAATTATGGATGGAGGTGAAGAGGGGATGAGGGCTGGCCTCGAGGGGGCTACCCCCCCCCCCCACACACACACACTTTACCTTCATCCTCCGTCCTCCAGCCTAACCCCCGATTTTCAATTCTTCCTCACATTTTTTTTCTCCTTCCCTCATCGCACCTTCACCCTCTTCCCTTCCTTCTGCCGACATTGGTCTACTCAAATGAAACTTGTCAGCAACGTGCGTTGTGCTATTTAACCCTTGAGAAACCTTTTAAATAGCGAGAATCTGTTCCAGTTACCACTCCCAAAAAGTTTGTCATGTTTGCATTCGTATTTGCTGTTCTTCACAGAAAATACAGGAACAAAAAAAAAATATTGAAATGCAAGATTAGGGTTTCATATAAGGATTATTACATTTTCAAATTCAGGGTTTCAAAACAGGGTTTAGCCCAGAGTAGGGTTTCAAATCAGGGGGATGACTTCAATATGGATTTTTAGGATGGGTGCAGTTTTAATGTTGGGCTTTAATTTATTCTTATAAATCAAGGTTAGGGTTTCAAATTTGAGTTTTAAGGTTACAGGACAAGGTTAGGATTTGAACATGGGTTTCAAGACTAATTCTGATTTTAGGTCAAGGTTAAGGTTTCAAACTAAAGTATTTATTATATAAATATTTGATCATGCTTAATGAAGAAAAAAATATCCTTCTTTCTAGTGCTGATATCGTGATTGTCTGAACAAAGTCACCATCCAGAGTACGCAAGAAAACCTTCTGATTGGTTGAATTAAAGCCGCTGTTGTTTTTCCATGGCGGGAGGCAACAGGAAAGTTGTTTAGCTGACAAAAAACACAAGACTCCAGCTTTGATGGCAGGAAGTATGCAGAGAGGACGACCAGAGATGGAATTAAACTTTTATCACCCATGAATATTTCATGTTCTGGGCAGTGATTCCCACATTCTGGTGCATGTATTGCGCACACGCGCGCACGTGTGTGTGTGTGTGTGTGTGTGTGTGTGTGTGTGTGTGTGTGTGTGTGTGTGTGTGTGTGCGTGTGCGTGTGCGTGTGCGTGCGTGTGCGTGCGTGCGTGTTAGAGGAAGACCCCACTATGTAGTTGTCAATGGTCCTCCAGACTTGAGGTTTTCTTCTACATAGCAAAATTTGAAAACCAAAAATGAAATTTTACCACCAAAAGCCAGTTTTACCTCCCCACTTGAAATTTTGTAGACATGTCTATCATGAGTCGACCCTCAAAAAAGTCTCTGAAGTCATGTGTGAAAAGACACGGAAAGTGTGCCATTTAGGTTTGAAGCAACCTTTTTAGGGTCACTGATTTTTTTTGTTTCGCCATAATTTTGAAAATGTATTCTGTAATGGCCAGTTTTACTAAGCAACATGAAATTTGGTAAGCTTGTTTGTGATCCAAAGTTCTCAAGAAGTCATTCCACTGTTTTAATGTTATTTTTGCATTTTTTTTGTCCCTCAGGGTCAAATATTGCACAATTGGTAACAAATAAAAAATGTTTTGCTAAATTCTAAGACATTCATTTTTAAAATTGTATTTGGCCGGACTATAGCGACCCAATTTAATGGCCGGCGAAGCTGCAGGAAAGACATTTAACTTGAGTGCACTTAATTATTTTGCCAATGACGCTAAGACCCTTCTTCCCTTTTGAGCCGCGACAACGAAACCATTTTAATCGATGATCGAGCCGGGGCTGATCAATATGTCAGTTTGGTTTTCATCTGTGCCTCTCTCGTCTCGCCAATCATCAACACTAGCAAACGCCGAAGGGTAATCATCGATTGCGATAGTATTTTTAGCTTAGCATATTGATCACGGGCCACACCGTAGGTCGAGCAGAGCGCGGGTTTGTACACAACGCCGCACACTGTAGGGAAATCAATAGAGCTCAGCCAGATGCTTGATCCACTCTATTGTTCCTGCTCCTATAATGCATTTGCTTATATAAGTCGATGCTAGTCATTAGCCATTATGCTGTCAGCTACATGCTATTTACGTGATATTAGTCAAATGTATTTATGTATCTCACTGATGTTAAAATATTTGTATTGCTCTAATTGTATGATATTTTTAGCAGACTTTTGGAGTTCACTGTTCGATCAGTGGTTCCCAACTCTTCTGCCTTATCATATTTGTCGTTGATCTAAAAATGATATACTCCGAATAATCTTTCTTCACCTTTGTATGCCTGTGACCTTTCGTCTTTTTTGTAAGAGCAATTATGTCTCATTGTTACTCTGTGCCAAATCCTTCAAAATTGTCCATTCGATCAGACTCCCTCATGATATGAGATGGCAAAATTAAAATATGTCACAAATAATTAATACAAATAATATGTTGAGAAAAAAATCTATCTTATCTGGGGATGAATTCCAAACAATACTGTGTATTATGGGTTGTACATTTTGGTGTTTGATGTAGTTCTTGCATGTGTGGGTGTGCTTGTTGTTTGCCCAGAAGCCTTCCCACTCCCTCTGTGCATCATTACGACTCTAAATGTATACATCCCATAGATGTGTGTGTCTCTACCTATGTGTGTGTGAATGTGTGCATGTGGTGGGCGGTCTGTGTGGGCAGCTCAAAGCATTAGTGTAGTGTTAACGATGGTCTTTGCACTGTGCGTGCTTGTTTATGTCCGTATATGGTTAAAAAAAAAAAAAGCAAAGGCGAAAGTACAAGGACAGCTACACAGTACCGAAAGAAACAACACAACAACACAACAATAACAAGAACAGCTTCACAATACCAAAAGAAACAACACAACAAAAATAACAATATCAATTATTCATTTCCAATGTTTGGCTTTTAGGTAAATAGTGATGATTTGCAAAGGAATGTCGTGGTGGAAATGTACTTTTTGTCGTCACCCGAGGAATATATTATGTCCAGTATGAGGAGAGACCCACCAAAAAAGTCGAAAGATGTTGATCCCGAAAATACTCATT
This sequence comes from Syngnathus leptorhynchus, assembly GCF_054491065.1. Classification (NCBI taxonomy): domain Eukaryota; kingdom Metazoa; phylum Chordata; class Actinopteri; order Syngnathiformes; family Syngnathidae; genus Syngnathus; species Syngnathus leptorhynchus. Next base: position 10,575,870 of record NC_141196.1, on the reverse strand, counting down.
TTGATTTGATTTCTGGTCATCCTGCAATAAAAACCATGTCCTGATTATTTAGTCGGACTGCTACCAAACACAAATTCAAATTTTCGCTATTCATTTACTTCAGATGGGCAGCGAATGAGTTAATTGAACAAACACATTTTATACAGTAAACAGATCTCTGTAAATGATTTGTATTTGTTGGCAGGGAGACTCTGTGTACCTGCCTCAGTTTATTTTGGAGTTTTCTGCTTCCAGACACTTTATATGTGCACTGAATGTGCAAGCTTTTGTTTGTTGTATGCGTACGACTGTGTCTGTGTGTGTGTCTGTGATTGTGTGTGTGTGTTGAGCGTTCGCGCCAGCGGCCACCCCCCCCTTTATTCACAGCACAAACAAAAAAGAGCTCCTGACGTCTTTTCTGGCTGGCTGGCATTGCTGGCAGGAGTCCTGGGCACCGCCGGTGGTAGGGTAGGGTGGGGTGTTGGGGGGAACAATCTCGACAAAGTGGCGTGAATTAATGTGACTAATTAACACGGCGTTAATTATTTGTAAATTGCATGTTTGGATACACATTACTTGAGAGGCATATGCCGCTCGTTGTCTTCCCTCCTGAGCCTGTGCCAGCTATCGCGCATCTCTGAAGGCGTGCCAGCCAGCCAGAGGAAAGACTACACAGAAAGTGAGATGTACTCTACCAATCTAATTAATATCATCAACAGTGCTGCCCTGAGATACAAGTTGAAGTCGTTCCATGATCACACTTATATACCCAATTTATCCTTCCTCATTGAATAGAATAGAACCGCAATTAATCTGTTCCAGCGCACACAACAAACTCAAAGGTTTCGTACCGTATAAAAACACACAGTAACAACATTTGCTCTCCACATGACCTGCAAATACCGAAAACATTAGCTTAATGTATTGTCCTTCCTTGTTCTACTTCATAGGTGTCATGACGGTTGGCAAACCAGCCTCATATTACATTAGTGCCATCAACTCATATTTTCCTTCCACTCCAAGGAAAAAATTATGAATTGGTGGTGACTGTTGTGAACTTTGCTTTGGGTGTTTTTTTTAATTAGTTGTAGCATTACATTTTGAATTTATTTCTGTAAAGTTGAATATTTTTTGTTATATTCTTACTTTATTGACAGAAATTACAAATGTGTTTCATGTAATTATTTATTTTGAAAATTCTATTTTAATTTTTTGAAAATATTTGTCGTAGTATTTTGTCTTCTGTCTCAAAACACGGTATTATTCCTATGTTTTGACTTTATTCCGATAAACCTTGGTATGGTTTTTCCCACAATATCCCAAATATTGTCGTAAAAAATCAGGGGTTATTAGTCGAGATGCTAAAAGTTTGAGGTTTCACTATCAAGTAATGTAGCAATTTTATCGGTTGGTGTAAAAACGCCCATCAATGGACATCAGCTGACTTGTCCACAGTCTACACGTTTTTACAAGGAACCCCAAGCTGCTCGTTCTTCAGTCCAACCGTCTCGAGTGTAAATAAAAACGCCGACCGGAGCCAAGCGACGACCGCGACGCTTGAAACGATCCCAGCATGGCCGCCATTACTCGCCATCTATCACTCTGTCACCCCTGGCGACGCACGCTGGGTTTGATTGGGACGCTTTTTTTTGGCAAGACAAACTCTAGGCCTCGCTCCACCTCACCACGGCGCTCTCTCTCTTTCTCTATCTCTATCCCTCCCTCGCCACCTCCTCCTTTCCCTCGCTCGCTGACATCCCTTATTTTTTTTCATCTTCCCTCCTTCTACCGCTCCCTCTCTCCATCTTTCATCCACCCCCCCACCCACCCTCCAAACCCTCCCCACCACCCCACCTCGGAGCTCCTGCTCATTAGCAGTCAGCTCCACTATGAGACGTACTTTGTTTTGCAATGCGGGACAAGCAAGGGAGACACAAAGAGAGATAGTGAGAGGGTTATGGAGATGGAGAGAACGAGAGTGAAGTGTCCAATTGCTGCTCATGAGGCCAAACACTGTATGTGTTATTTAGCCATTGCCTGACTGTATTGAGTTGGAAAAACATGCCAGTCATTTTTATGCATAGGTACACATTTTTTTTTACCATATGTAACATTGGAAATGGAAATCATCTGATTTGAATTAAAACTGTAGCCGCCACTGCCGTCAAAGCATATTATTAAGCATTTTGTGACGCTGGAGTCTTACTGATTTGAATGGGATGTTACTTTAGCATAGCAACTGTTAGCATCATATTCAAAGGGTATCGGATTACGGAGTTTGATGTCAAACTTTGAATTTATGATTATAGCGCACGGCGTAAAGTATGCTATACCCTAACCCCAACACTTTCTATACAGCGTGCCCGACCAAGGCCTGCCGCCAGTAGTGAAAAGCCATCCCCTAATTGATGCCCCTAATTTCCTATGGATGCCACAAGAGCAGAAGAGCACTACTTTTGTCTAACTGATGCTCCTCAACTCAATTTAATGTACATAATTCTCTGGTGCCAAGATGCCACAGCTTGACATCAGAGGCCTACTTTTGTCTAAGTGCTCTCAACTCACTTTAAGCAAAAAGATACCACACGGGGGCAAAGCACTACTTTGGTCTGAATAAGGCTTCTCAATTCATACCAGCTAATAGCATTCTAATTACAGGACAAAACATTGTGTCAAATCCAATTGTTTTTTTTTTTGTCTTCCAGATAATGTCTAGCTTCTATAAGTGTTAACATGTGTCAGCATGTGAGCCTCCTGCACACAGAAATTCACTGACCACCTCTTTCCTTGTCCTCTGTATCCGCCTCTGCTGCAGCGATTGGCCGGACGCTGATCCCCCGCTACTTCAGCACGGTGTTCGAGGGTGGCGTGAGCGAGCTGCACTACATTCTCAAACACTCCAAGGAGTCCTTCCACAACTCGTGCATCACGTTGGACTGCGACCAGTGCACCATGGTCACCCAACATGGCAAGCCCATGTTCACCAAGGTACAGCAAACTCCTGATAGGTTTGGCACTCCTGCTATTGCAAAAGCCACACCATTTAACAGTCGACGAGGTTACGATCAAGATGAACTTTGAATTAGTCACTTTATCTGTAACCCAGATGCCCTTTTCTTTATACTGCAGGTATAATCTTTCAGTTGTTGAACTTCAATGCTGTGTGTTTTTGCTCCTCCGTGTTTCACTTTGCTGCTGTTTACAATTTACACCTGCACATTATTAATATATGAATTTGAGAGGCCTTTAATTTGGATTCATGAGGGAAACAATGTTTTCCCAGGGGCAAAAATGATTTTTTTCTTGTTCCATTCAAATAATAGTACATAATGTGTAATTAGAATTTGTGTTGGAACGACGTCTTGGATTTTATGCTCGGAAGCAAAATGGTAAACTCCTGGTCTCTTCTGGCATGGGTTCATGATACTGTTTTATAGGTTTATTCATGATAGATGTGCCTACCAAATTTCAGGATCCCCAATGAAAGTGATTTCAAGAGTTGAATTTTCTTCGAACTTTTTTGGTCAGTTTACCCACAATCAACATGCCTACCAATTTTCACATTGCTATCTAAAACTCACTTTGAAAGCTGAATTCTGAAATCTGGAGTTTGATTCATGAATACACAGTTTGTGTTTTGGAGTATCCCTCAAAATGGCTTTTCATTTGGCCTGAAAATAGTGGCGACGCAGCAATTTTATCTAATGATAAATAACACAATACATAACATTACCATTCAGACACGAGCAAGGCGCCGCCGGCCCGGTCAACACAAAGCTACATTTTTCTGCCCGCCGTGATTCTCTCGCTCTTTTCATCTGGCTCTAAATTGGATGAGAATAATTAATTTATTAGGAAAAAGAAAAAAAAAAGAAAAGAAGAATTCCAATAAGCGAGCGTGTTCTCCCTCAGCTCCCAGCAGCGCCGCTGAGCCTCGCAGCTCCGGAGGCCCGAATCTCAATCAGCTCTGCTTCGCCTCGCTTTTCCCTCACGCAACCCCACCCTCCCACCCCCACCAGCAAAGGCACCCCCCAAACCCTACCTCAACCCCCCCCTCTCATCCCCTTGCCTTGCTCGCTCATTTTCCTTTCGCTCTCTCCTCCAACGCCCCCCCCCCCCCCCCCGCCTACACCCCTCCCCTCCCTCAACTCACTCACACACACACATACTCAAACGCACACACATGCATCCTTCATCCCTAGAGAAATCATCCCCAGCTCCCATCTCGCTCTCTCCTCTCCTCCACCCGCTCTCTCTCTCCCTCTTTCTCTTGCCCCCTTCTCGCTGTCTGTCTCATTCTTTGAATGTCTCTCGCACACAATTCCACACTAATGGGACGATCACATTTTACGGTTTATTGAGATTTACGCCGGTCTCATTTTCCTAAATAACAGCGGTAACAACAGTGTTTATAAACTACAATAATACCTGCAAAATAAGTCTGTCGTAACATGATAATAATAACCCTTATACTAAATGAAACCTTGTAAAGTGAACTTGAAATATTTTTTTCAATGTATAGTATATAACTTGCGCGAAAAACGTATTTTGGAATTTAACCCGATGTGAAAAGCTTGAATTGGTGGGAAACGTACGTAACGCGTGTTTATATGTCTCTTGAAATAAAAGCACACCAATTCTAGCCTAAATTGCATCGAAAACCTGCATAGCTGTAATTTCTTTGCTAACTTTTTTATGTAATATGTTCTCAGCAATGCTAATTACTACAAAAGTTACATCTAATTACACATGTTCATTTTTAATATTTTTTAGTGTAAGATTCACCCATCAATTCCTCTAATTTGCACATTGCAAATACTAAAATCATCAACATCATCGAACAAGATTGTGTACCCACTGTTATGCATTTCCGTCAACTTTTGTCTTGTCATTTGTATTCGCCGCCAATGTCTGCCATCATACAAATTGATTTAACCACACTCGGCTCGCGTGTCACTAATTGATTGAGCGTCGCCGTGTTGTCCTTTGGCGCTCCTCGGCATCGGAGATGCCCTCGTCTCAGCGCCGCCGTGTTCAAGATTTATGACCCCCTCGTTCCTAAATCAATAGGAAGGGGGGGCAGGGAGGGGGCCCCGACTGTTTAATAGAGCGCTTTTTAGTTCGGGGTATTCTCCCTCAACTTTTCAATGACTATTTATCGTGAGATAAATTGATTAGGAAGCATTGTGCATTAGCCCGTGACAAAAATATATGAGCGTGTGATCAGATCCATGCTAGATTTGGTAGAAAAAGCTTCCATTCAAGGGCGTGATATATCGTCCAAAAGTGGCACCAAGAAGAATTCAAGCAGCTTTATTATACTGGGCAATTATTCTGATTTAAGCACTGTGGCCAATTTTTTGTGTGGCCATTTAAAGCGCTAGCGGAGATTAAGTTTACATGTCAGGTTGTAAATTTCAAATCAAATACACAAATGAAAGTGGTACCTCAACTAACGAGTGACCCAAATTGTCAAAATACGAGATATCACTTTTTTTCTTTTTTTTAGTATTCAGAAGAAATATTTTTGTTTAGTTGTTGGGGCTCCGCTTCACAGCACAGATGTAGAATACCTTGGGTGTCATGACTCAAGTGCGCAACTGTCTTGCCATGTTTTAAGAGAAGGAAAGGTCCCACTTTGATTGTCCATGCTTGCAGTCAGCTATGCCTACTCCCACACCAGTGTAATCCTTCCTCCTCCAGATTTTCCAGTTTGCGCTTGTCTGCGAAACTACCAACTTTTTGTCTATGCCACTCATAAAATGAGAACTGCAGTACAGCATGTTTTTATGACAATACAAAGATTTCATCTGTGTTTTTCAGCTAGCTGGAATAGATTAATACCGTTTAAATTCATTCAAAAGAGCGAAGAAACAATTAATTGAGTACAGTCCCATTGGTTGTGCATTAAAAAATATAGTGAGATTAAAAATGATGTATTGTTATTGATTTAAAACCAATTTTCAAAATGGGCTTCATTGTTTTAAAACTTTTGGTAAGAGCTGTAGATTTTGTCCCACCTGTTTGGGGATTTATTTTATGAATTTATTCATTTTAATTTGTACTTTCCTAAATATACCTTTTGAAATTAAGAAAAATATGATAATATTTTCACAGTGTAATTTAAGCGTTTAATCTGGCCAACTACAAACAAGCTCTTTAGCGCATGAAGACATGGATAGTTGATGTAAAAATTCGACACACCCCTCTTCAAATGGCAGCGTTTTGTGCTATTAGGAAGTGAGACTTAACTTGGATCAGTAAAAATATGCAAAAAAGAAGAAGATGAAGCTATTTTTACTGCAAGATATGAAATTACTCATTTTCTTGTTGTGTGTGGGCCTCCTCCTCCTTGCTTTCCCCTAAAAAGATTGTATTTTATTTTATTTTGAAAGAGAAAATAACAGTATATCATCCAGCAAGGCTGTTTCAGACACCCGAGACAAAAGAAGTTCAGGTCAGGCAGAGTTGCCAATTAGGAGAGAGAAAGCGAAAGACTGAGTGAGAAAGAGAGAGAGAGAGAGAGAGAGTGAGTGAGAAAAACAATGAAGGAAGAGAACATTTTCTAGCCCCCTTTAGCTGGAGCCAGTGCTCGCCGGGGCGTTCGCTCGCTCCAGCTTCTCCTCGTGCTGCGTTGCCGTGACAACCGGCAGCCGAGAGAGGGCCAGAGAGAGGAGGAAAAAAAATCAGCTGATTAGTCGGCATGGCAACGGCCAAGATGTAATCCCAGCAGACACACTCGCTCTAATCAATGCCCCCCCCAGCGCAGATGCTCTCCTGAGGATCAACAAGAACGATGCTGCTGGCCATATTGCACCCCTCATGGACCCCAACCCTGTGCCGCCATGCCTCAGTCACATACTCAAAACAAATAATTAGTCAAAGGTGAAAAAAATATAACTAATAGGGTGCCTTTTCCATTGTGAATCCTTAAAATGATCAAATTATTATCAATTATCAAAGTTTTATGTCAAGCTCAGTTGGGTCAAGAATAACCCAATAATGGGTCAAAACGTCTCCGATCAATTTGAACCCCCATTTAGCAACCCAACATTTTGATTGTTTTGTACAAAATAAAGAAATAAAATTGGGTAAACTGACTCAAGTAGCAGTCGGTCCATTTTTGGCTGGATGGTATAAAAGTGCTCTTTGCCTGAAGCTATTTTTTTCTTCATTCATCAATACTTGTTAAAAAATAAATAAAAAAAATGCCTTTTTAACAGTGTGCAGATTTTTTTACATCCACTTTAGTTTCTTGACTGTGTTGACTGTTAAAGACATCCTAATTTATGGATAGTTCCATCCTGATTTACAGTCGTTGACTAATTCATTTACCAATGTTGAAGCATTGGCAAAGTTTTTTTTGTTTTCTGAATGAATCTAACAAATAACAATGTTAACGACAGGTTTGCACGGAAGGTCGTCTGATCGTAGAGTTCGCCTTTGACGACTTGATGAGGATCAAGACGTGGCACTTTACCATTCGGCAGTACCGAGAGCTCATCCCTCGCAGCATACTGGCCATGCATGTGAGTTGAATTGAGCCACACAACACAACACGGAAATTCAGGGTCATCCAAGCAGAAAGATTTTTTTTTTAAGGGAGAGGTATTGTCTGATGAAGAGGTTGGATAATAATAATCGGCTTAATGCGAGTAAGTGACATTCAGTCCCTTTATCTGGTGACTGTCTAGACATGCAAGCTGTGCACCCCCCACACACACACACACACACACACAAATCTAATTATTCTCCACAATTGCAACACATCAAACTATTTTAACTCTGTATTGACAATTTTGTTGATCAAAAAATGTTTAGTCCATGAGAGGACGTTAATTGTCTTTTCAATGCTTCCAGCTCTGTAGAAGGCCCATTGTATTTCTATTCTGTTGCGCATTTTGCATTTCACGTCCAGTCGGTGGCACGTGTCCCAATGCCTTTGGTGTCCCATTACTTTTAGCCCATTACTTTTAGCCACATGTTGCATTCCTATTCAAGGAGGTGGCTGGCAGGTGTCCTCGTGTCTATGCCTGTGATTTATATTTCACCACCAGTAGGTGGCATATGTCCAAATATTCTTATGCTCGTAGGTTGTACGTATGAAATTTACTGCAGGTGGCATGTGTCCCAATTAGGGCTGCTACTATAGAATCTTTTCAGAATTGATCATCCTTGATTGACTTTTGCAGTAATAATTGGATAATCTAATGTCTTTGCACCACCTCGGCGAATGAAGGAGTACAAACTGGTTAATGGCATTTCGAGTCAGTTCAAGGCAAGGGCACCAATTTTACTTTTGTCCAAATAAAGGTGTCACTTGTACTTTAGGCCGACCTGTGTTTGTGTGTGTGTGTTGCTTTTGGCTAAATCTTTATATGAATTTTACCTCACTGATAAATTAGCCCCTCTGGGTGTTACTCCACTAATTTCTGAAGAGGTGCATTTTGGGTGCTGTGTGTTTGGTTTTGTGTTTGCGTGCTTGTGCGCGTGCGTGTGTGTTTGTTGCAGTGTTCACTCTTTTTGATGGCTGCGCCTCCTAATGAAGGCAAAGACACACACACACACAAACACAGCCCACACTGGGAAATCAGTCTAAAACAGTCTAAAACTCGAGAGACGTGGACCTTTTTTGACTCTAGGAATTTTTTTCTAGTCTTTCTGCTTTTGGCAAGAGAAGCCATCACATTAATCATATGACACATGACCCACAGTGCTGTCAGCGTTTTATTTTTCAGCTTTTTAGATTACTAAATTGTAGTTGTGGCATTTATTTCTGTTATGCAAGGTTATGAATGATTAGCCAGAAGAGTAACTTTTTTTAATATTCTCGATTATACACCCCAAGTTACCCAGTGCAGCATCCACTTATGGTTCTGAATAAGAAAATGATGGCTATAATCACATTTTACAATGTACGTTATGTTCTGTGAGAGTATCTAAAGCTGTTAAGTGATGACTGTTTAGTGGCGTGGGGATGCACAGTAGCCATAAAGTCAAATAAATCATCACCTAAGTAAGTGTTAGCGGCTTTGCTCAGTGTGAAAAATGCAAATGCACAAAGAACAAATGTAGTGCGTGAATATACCACTGTAAGGCAAACAACAGAACTATTTTTACATCAAAACATTTTTTTACATCAAAAGCATCAGTGGCATTCCGGTCCTGTAGGTGGCAGTCATAAATTGGGAATCAGTCAACAAAATCAAGATTTGGACGTAATAACGATATTAATTATATGGCTTGATTAGTGTGACAATAGAAAAAGGTCTACTTGGCGTTAAATGACAACACTTGTGTTGAGTGCTTTTTTGTTACATTTTTTACTTTAGTGCGTTAAATGCGTACGAATGCCAATCAACCTAATTGAGAGTGAATAATTGCTTTGTGTTTAGATTATTTTAGTGAGTATTGTATTGTTTTGTGTTGTTTGTGGCCTTTAAAGTCTGTCTGCATGCTTTATCCACTGCAGGCACAAGACCCTCAGGTGCTGGAGCAACTGTCTAAAAACATCACGCGCATGGGTTTGACCAACTTCACCCTCAACTACCTCAGGGTAAGCGGGGGGGGGGGGGGATGTATTTTGTGTATATTGGATGTGTGCAATGTCACTGAGCCTAGACACATATTTCAAATGGGAAAAAAAAATCTCAGAGAGCACCACCAAATAATAATGTCCTCAATAATTGTATAATGAATGTGCCATCTAGTGGAAGAACATTCAATTGATACATGAACAAAGATGGAGTATATGAAAAATAACGTTCATACAAATGAAGTGTATTGCAGCAGAGCATAAAATAGAATGTTCTTTTATAATATTCCAAAATCTTTATTGGGCATAATATTAACGTGCACTTGCTGATGTAAAAGGAATACAATTCCTCTCTTCTTTAGATCACGTTTATGCTGGTTCTTGTGGAAAAACAAGACAATCTTCTTAACTCATGCCTGTTTATGTAGCGTGTCTAAGCTATATGATAACCACAAACAGGAAGGTTGTGTGTGTGTGTGTGTGTGTGTGTGTGTGTGTGTGTGTGTGTGTGTGTGTGTGTGTGTGTGTGTGTGTGTGTGTGTGTGTGTGTGTGTGTGTGTGTGTGTGTGTGTGTGTGTGTGTGTGTGTGTGTGTGTGTGTGTGTGTGTGTGTGTGTGTGTGTGTGTGTGTGTGTGTGTGTGTGTGTGTGTGTGTGTGTGTGTGTGTGTGTGTGTGTGTGTGTGTGTGTGTGTGTGTGTGTGTGTGTGTGTTTTAACTCCGCTATTGACTGACATGCTCGTATTTTTCCAAATGGCGAGAAAGCGAGTGAGCGCGAGGCGGAGGAATTAATTGGATACAGAAAATTAGCATAACATTAATGAACGCTCCCTGTTGAGACGCGTAATTGCGAAATGGCAGCACGCAATTCGGGAAGGGTGGAGGGGGGTGTTGGTGAGGGGTCGGGAGAGGCGGTAAGGGCACCTCGGCTGCTTATAATAACCCAATTGAGGGAGACACAAAGGGGGCTGGGGAATGGAGGAATTGGGGAGGGTGGAGTGGGTGCAAGGTGGTTATACGCCGCTGCATGCTTTTTTTTTTCTGTCACAATAATTGGCATTGCACAAAAGCATTTGCAACACCACTGTTTTTTGGTCCAATTACGGCTGCTTTTGAGGAATAAACGCAAACCTTTAATTATTTAGGAATTTAGGGTTAGACATCTGTCAAGTGGATTTGATTCAAATTTGGTAGTAATTAAACAAAATTGCTTTGTTGACAAGGACAACTGGATATGGGCAAGTTTTCAAGTGAATTTGTTTTTTAAAAAAATCCCAAGCACAAGTTTGTCAATAAAGAAAGATGTCTACTTCAAGCCAAAATAACAGCCCCTCGCCCCTGTGTCTTGAGACTTTTTTGTAGGTCTGCTTATGATAGACATATTTCCAAAATTCATGTTGCCAATTGATTTCAGGGGCTGATCTTTTATGAATGGGAAAAACGTAACAATTGCAAAATCTGGCCAAAAGTATACCAAATATTTCCCTAAATATAGACCGTTTGCTTGGCTCTTATTGCTGTGTAGACCATTTTATCCACCATGCCACATGAACATTAGCTTCCCTTCTGTTATCTTAGTTCGGTAGGCCGTACAATACACCCTTTCCTCATACGATAGCCGGGGAAAATGTCCTGACACCTTCCCCTTGTCGCTTTCTCTTTGGGAATACATCAGCATGTTTTGCATGTAGCCGTGCTTCCTTCTATTCTTTCTGAAAATAGACACGGGGTGCAGAATAAGAGCCAATGCTGTTTTGACATTATAGCTAACAAAACAAAATATGTTAAGTTAATGATATTTAAGTTATATTCATAGCTAACTGAAGGATTAATGAGTTGTTGTTGATGCTTACTATCAGGTCACCTTTTCAGTTTGTGTTGGTAGGCGACATCATACTTCATGGTGGCCATCACAGCAATATGTTGGTAAAGCAGGATTGAGATGTAGTCGTTGTTCACAAAGAGAAGAGGTTGACAAAACTAAGGATTTTTTTCTGTTTTCCATAACACATAATATTTTACGATATTTTATAATATTGTATATATTTATATATACATGGATGGATGGATGGATGGATGGATGGATGGATGGATGGATGGATGGATGGATGGATGGATGGATGGGGACGGACGAACGGACGGATGGACAGACTGATGGATGATGGCTGGGCAAATGGACGGATGGATGGATTGTTTTTATTTTTGTTTATTTGATACAGCTGGGATAAAAAGTTTTTTAAACGATGAAGAATAAAATCTGAAGGTGTAAACAGCTTAACAAATGTTGCACATCTTAAAATTAAAATAAGAAATTGTCTTGCGCCATTTATTTGTGTGTTTTAACAGACTCCGAATTGCTCCGGTGCACATGACAATAAACTCCTTTCCTCCAACTCTTTCATAAACGTGCATAAAAGTCTGATTTATGGGGCAATTAACACATCAAGCGAGCAGAGCAGCAAAGCCTGCCTTTTTATGGATTTCTTTTAATGGGGGCAGCGCTTCACGTGGCTCATTTGCATGTTCTTTTTTCATTTATGAGCATTTTTGGGTCTTTCTTTTAGTTGTGTGTCATCCTGGAGCCCATGCAGGAGCTCATGTCCCGACACAAGACGTACAACCTCAGCCCACGCGACTGTCTCAAGACATGCCTGTTCCAAAAGTGGCAGAGAATGGTGGCGCCACCAGGTAAGCCACACTTTGTACTCTCACACAGCCCACATGAGGATAAACACCAAGAAAATTACTTCTTCAAAATGAATTAGCTTGAGTCTTCAATTCACCATTCAACGATCTTGGGAATGCACAAGACAGTTATTCCACAAATACATAAACATTGTCAAGTCAATTTTAGTTGGAGGCTCTGAATTACTACCATCTTGATGTAGATTTATTTTGGGGTGATGTGAACAGTATTATCCAGAGTAGGATCCAGTATTTTTTAATCATAATTTTAGTTGATAATTAATGATACAAAAGTTAGTAAAATATTTGCTGGTATTTTATTTTAAAATAAATCACTGTCTTGTTGTTATTATTATCCATCCATCCATTTTCTGTACCACTTGTCCCCACGGGGGTCGCAGGCATGCTGGAACTTATCCCAGCCGTCATCGGGCAGTAGGCGGGGGACACCCTGAACCGGTTGCCAGACAATCGCAGGGCACACAGAGACAAACAACTATCCACAGTTGCACTCACACCTAGGGGCGATTTGGAGTGCTCAATTAGCCTACCAAGCATGTTTTTGGGATGTGGGAGGAAACCGGAGTGCCTGGAAAAAACCCACGCGGGCCCGGGGAGAACATGCAAACTCCACACAGGGAAGGTCAGAGGTGGAATCGAACCCGAATCCTCTGAACTCTGAGGCGGACGTGCTAACCAGTGTTCCAGCATTGTTATTATTATTACTATTATTATTAGTAGTAGTAGTAGTAGTACTTTTTTAATTATTTAGTAATAGGTATGACTTAAAATGTTACAAAATACAATCTCGTAACCATATATATATTCTAAAATTGAAGATATCCACCTCCAGCTTCCATATTGCTGCTCCCCCCCCTTTTCTTTCCTGCCATTCTTTTCCATGTTTCTCGCACCAGGAAGGAAGCATCCGCAGCATTTGCACTCCCTGATAAGTCTTCTATTTTTTGGGATTTTTTTTTTTTCCGGGGGGGAAACGGGAAGTGATTGCCCTGCGTCAGTGGCGCAGGAAAAAGCCGTCGGATACCACAAATCTGTGACAATAGTTTGGTGAGGCGCACACGCATCTGTCAATGTCAGCCATGCAAAGAGGAAAGATGCGGATAAGAAAAAAAAGAAGTCAAGTACAGTACAAGGAAGCTGTAAGGTCACCATTGTTCCCAGAGGAAATCATGGAAGTCATCATAAAAAAAATAGCCTACCGGTAACTGTGAAGGCAATGTTTGAAATAACAATTCAGACCTTCTAAACTGCCTGTGTAAAAAAAAAAAAAAAAAAAGTTAACCGTTATCCATACGAAAGCAATAAAAACAGTCAAAGTTAGTTTTAATGCAAAGATGCTACATGATGCAGATGTGCATTCCTTTCTTAGTTTGATAATAAGTTGAATGAATTTAGATCATCACTCCTCACACTCTATTCATTACTTTTATGACGGTAAAAATCACTACAATTTTGGCCTTTCAGCTGGACACCCACAGAACTTCAAAACGGAAATATTCCCCACCAATCACAAAAAAGGTATCTTTTGTTCCCAGATGGACAAAAGCCTCCCTGCCTGTCGAACGCCTTGACCTTGCTGCATGTTCAAATAAGGGCTGCAATATACATAACTCAACGCATGATGGAATCTCCTAAAAGCTCATAATGAGACAGAATAACGGACAAGAAGATTCAAGCATGAATGTCACCTGTGTCTCAACACAATCCAAAAATATACGTCCAATACTCCTTACACATATGTATATATTAGTGCATGTGAAGCTTCTGCATGGTATCAGCCGTCGTCCTCGTTTTACCCGGCTGTATGCGTTATGTCCCTGGCATGGCCTCTGTTTGTGTCTGCTGGTCGCGCCAAAGCTGAGCCCGCCCGACAGACCACCACCAAGCGGCGGAAACGGAAGAACTCAGCCAGCAGCGCCAGTAGCAGCGTGGGCGCTGCCACAGGCAAGAAGCGCAGCCCGGCTACCAACTTCAGCCTCTCCAGTCAGGTACCTGTAAGCATCGACTCCATCCTGGTTTGACTCTTTCTTCTTACTTTTTTTTTTTTTTCATCGGAAAGAAGTTAATTGGCACTTGTGCAAGGCAGTGTTTCCCAACTTTAATTGAAAAAAAAGCTATGTAAGGTGCAGGTGGCAACAAAGACGTAGCTTCACGTCACTCCTCTGCCTTGGTCATGCTAGTACAAATATTTTAATATTCTATCAGAATAGCCAACTGCTAAAGCTTATCCACAACAAGCTTGTTTTCATACTGTAGGACCAGCGCAAAGGCGGCTCTGTGGAACACTGGTTAGCACGTCCGCTTCACAGTTAGGAGGGTGCCGGTTCGATTCCACCTCCAATCCTCCTTGTGTGGAGTTTGCATGTTCTCCCCGTGTCCGCGTGGGTTTTCTCCGGGCACTGTGGTTTCCTCCCACATCCCAAAAACATGTTTGGTAGGCCGATTGAAGACTCTAGGTATGAGTGCGGATGGTTGTTCGTCTCTGTGTGCCCTGCGATTGGCTGGCAATCGGTTCAGGGTGTCCCCTGCCGACTGCCCGATGACGGCTGGGATAGGCTCCAGCGGATGGATGGATGGATGGATGGATGGATGGATGGATGGATGGATGGATGGATGGATGGATGGATGGGTGGGTGGGTGGATGGATGGATGGACCAGCGCAATTGTACGAAGACAGTGTTTTTTTGCTCGAAGATTTAGCTGCTCCTCATAGCGTTTTTTTTGGTCCGATGGTGGCAGCAAATGGCTAAGTTGAAAGTTAAAAGGTGATAGCAAAAAAATGATTAGCGATTCGTCAACTTCAAGCTTTAAACACTGATGTGCGGAGTCAACTCTTTGACGTGTTTAACTGGACCAGTGTAACTTCCCAAATAATTGGAAACAGCTGTCCTAGAAAAATGTGCAATGCGAAATTAGAATGGAACAAATTACAAAGAATTTGTTTTGCTTGTGTCAGGCTAATGTGGTGGGGTCATTGCATCAGTTTGCTGATCATTTCTAGGAAGGATTATTCAAAAGTTAGAAGTAGCCCCCAATGCCACTTTTACCAATCAACGACTAATTGGGTTGAGTCAAGGCAAGACGCACGAAAAAAAAAATCTTAAAAAGGAAAATAAAACATCTAATGTAGCAAGACACATTTGTCCGTTTGATGTGTCTGCCCCACAGAGGACGTTTTGCTGTGCAGTGTCATTTTTTCCATCTGTGATGATTGCTGTAAATTCCCATTCCCAATACCCGACATTTATGTGGATGCTCGGGGCCTCACCTGCCCCGTCGGCCCCCCTACTTCACGCCACTGAGCAGGCCACAGGTTCCGCACTCTGTGTTCCTGACTCACAGTCAACTAAATATAAATTCACAAAGAAAACTTTTCTTGGCAAAGTTGGTGCTCCAAAACAAATCTTTGTTTCACTTTTTTTTCCTTTTTTCTCTTTCTTTCTCTCTCTCTCTCACTTGCCGCTTGCTGTATGAGGAGAGAGAAAAAACCTAAACGTATTCCGTCTGTCTCCCACACACTGTGTCCTCGTTTGCTTTCGTTGCTGTGTCTGTCTGTGCCACGCTTTGCTGTCTCGTCATCTTCTCGCATTTGTTGCCCTCGTCGCTCTCTCCTACTCGTATAGGCGTCTCACACACACACACACACACACACACACACACACACACACACACACACACACACACACACATGCACGCTCACACACGTTCACACATGCATACACACTAGGCGTGCAGTTGTTTTCTCTCAAACAGGCAGTCTGGATTGGTGCCAGCTCTCATTACTGCCTATGTGAACCTCCCCCATCCCACACCCCCATCCCATCTACTGCCTCACATACCCCACCACAGTCCTACCCACCCACCCACCCACCCACCCACACACACACGTACATACACACATGGACACACACACACATGCACGCACACACGCACGCAGGCATTGGCACCGCGGATGCTAACACGCTGGATACATATGTTGCACGCCTAGTGTCTTTGTCTGAGAAGTTGTTGGGCTTTTTGGTGTGTGCGTGTATATGTGTGCGTGCACGCGTGCGTCTGAGCGCGAGCCTACGTGAGCCCAATGACAACAAGCAGTGGACCCTCGCCAGGGGAGGAGGGTGAGGGGTTCTGTTGGTGGGGGTGAAGGGGAGTAGTGGGGGGATTGGGGTGAGGGGGGGGGGGGGTGCGCAGTCGCTAGAATAGAGAACTTGTGTGTGCGTGCGTGCGTGCGCGCGCGTGCGTGCGTGTGTGTGTTTGTGTGTGTGTGTTGAAGAATGGGTGCCTACAGTGTACAACAGTGATCTCTAGTGGCGTGTTTATAATAATGTAGGGAGTGCTCAAATATAGTCAGAAATTCACCTACAGTTTGTTCTCAAATCATCTTTCCTGTTTGAAATGAATTGAAATGCTGTCATACATTCCAGTCTTGCCAAGAAAATTGGGATAATACAAAACAGACATATGGATAAAATGTAGGTGTAGACGGGAGTATCTGCTCCTCATTTCACCGCAGCAATATTAGTCGTACTTTGGCCACTAAATAATATATGCCTGTGAGTATTGCTATATTATCTGTCTACATGTGCTACTCCATTTGTGAACACTGTAACAACGACCCATTGAGTGCTTGCTGTATGGTAAAAGTAAAGATGATTTTGAAATGAGGTTCACTTAATTGCAGATCTTAGTTTGCGGTATATTTACCATTTGAACTATTAATATGGACAATTTCAAACATTTTTATGGGGGTCGTTGATTAATAGAGACAGGCCTCGGTTCCTCCTGTAATGCAAGGAAAATGGACTACATTGAGTAAATCCATTCCCACATCATCATTGAATGGTTAGTATTTGTAGAGGAGAGATTTTAAACAAGCTTTTCCCACACGTGACTTAATAGCAGGGAGCAGAGCTGCATTGATTTTGGGGGGGAAGCACAGATTAATGTTAGCTAAAACAGTTAGCGCCTGATAAGCGTCTTGATTGCTTGGTGAATTTGACGATGTGGCAGCGGTGGTGATGTGCCCCTTTGCCACAGACACACAATGTAGTGTACGTGTAAAGAGCTGCTTCTATGAGTGAAAAACATTTTCTTGACTTTAAGAGAGCTTATTTTATACACCCCCCCCACACACACACACACACTCTGGGATCTGGAAGAAGAATGCAACTCCAGTCACAATGCTCAGACACATGACACTTTTTAGTCTATATCCTGTTCTGTGGTTATCATCACGTTTCTTCCTTTGAAAGCTTTGCCAAATGAAAGGTAATTGCTATAAAAAATATATATATATATTCTAATGAGTCAGTAGTTACAAATAGTGTGGGCCCATTCAAAATCTCGGGCGTTCTGCCTCTACTAGCACCAAGGCTAACTCATAACGAGATGAGTAGTCAAGTAGGCAGCGGTAATTAGCGCGCAATTAACACGCCGCCAAGTCTCGCACTCGCCACCAGCTGTTATCATCAGAGGAGTTTTGGGCAGTGGGCGGGTGGGGGGGGGTCCAGAGGAAGGTTGACGGGCCTCCTCATGGGAACAGATGGCGAACGCGGCGCGCTTGTTGGCAATCAGCGTGTTTTTGAGCTAATGACTTAATTAGTTATGCAAATGGACAAATCAGTGTGGATATTGTCATTTAGTTGAAAAGCTCACCTAAATTAATTAGCCCGATTAAGGCATAGCTGGGTGGAAAAACGGTTGCTGTCGGGGAATCTTTTCTTTGGGAAGGGTTGGATGAGTAAGCATAGCGGACAAGCGGTTGTCACTTTGGCCTCATGGTACTAAGGTTCAGGGTTTGAATCACAGCTCCACCCTTTGCCCTTTGTGGCGTTCTTATGTTCTCCTTCAGAGTATTCCAACTTCCTCCTACATTCCAAACTCATGCATGTGCGTGTACTATACATCATATTTTACAGCTCACCTGTGACCCTCATGAGATTAAGCGGTACTGAAAATAGTTCGTAATCAATAAAGTGTGTGTAAATATGCATTCCGGTGCTCTTTTGCCTCTATTTTGTTTCTGTCGTTATGAAAAGATTGGATCGGCAGGCATATTTGGGGTTGTGTACATGTTTGTGTTGTGTTGCGTACGTGTAGTGCAATGAGCCAGGCGTCGTTGACACACATGACTACTGAAGCATGCGCTCTATTTAGTGGTGGCGCCCCACCCAGGTTACAGTAATGGAGCCGCTGTTCGGTAGGGTTTTCGGCATCTGAAAATCCTTTTGATTGAAAGAAATATATTTTAGACAATGGACTTTTAAATTGCTCGCATGCAATAGTTGAATCTCTGCATGGCTTGCTTCCCCATCAAAACTTCTAGTCAATCTTAATTGCTGCTGTTTCTCTTCTTTATATGATTTACATTTAACAGCATCTCACTTCTCGCCTGATGCAGAACTACAATCTCGGGTTATGTCTGTCATCTAGTGGTGAACACTGTTATTACAGCTTGAAGCTGCTCGGCTGAAAACCGTTTTTTTTTTTTTTTTTTTCCTTTCAATTGAGGGCCACTCCTAGTGTGGGCGCGGCCTGCCAGTTGCCCATTCCTGGTCCAGATGTGTCACTTTAGCTTACTTTCTTGACACCAATTGGTGTGGAATTTAGTACTATCGTGTGGCATCTCAGGGTGTTGCAGAAAGAACACAAAAAGAAGTGAAAAGGTCCCCTTTATTTTGAAATAAATTCACAGATAGAACTAGATAAACACCAAATATGGAGTTTTTACCTTACATCTCTGATGATTGGCTCAATTGTTGGGAATCACTGGTTTAAATTATGGAAATAGGACACACAAGGTGGAACAAGCTCAATCCCTCTTCTTTCCGTCACCTCCAGGACGTGATGGTGGTGGGCGAGCCCACGCTGATGGGCGGCGAGTTCGGCGACGAGGACGAGCGCCTGATAACGCGTCTGGAGAACACGCAGTACGACGCCACCAACGGCCTGGACGACGACGACGACTTCACCGGCTCGCCGGCACTGACCAACAACGGGCCGTGGAGCGGCAAAGCATCCAACGGTGGCCCCGACGGCAAAGCGGAGAATGCAGCGCCGCAGGCCTCGCAGTAGAAGTGACACATGCAGAACATTGACAGCAGCAATAGCCACCCTGCCAGGACATTTTAAAAAATGTATGTAAATGTAAAAAAAAATAGCAAGGTGTGGACTTGGAAAAGCGTTTGGTGGACGATCTCCGCTGTGATTGGTGGACTAGCGTCACATGATATCACAAAGTGGAACTGGAAGAAAGTTTTGTTGTTTTTAAAAGCACCAGCTGACATTGTTTGAAGCCACTGCAGTCACTCTTGCTTTTTTTTCTGTTTCAAATTAGCAGGAAAAAATAGTCCCTTTGTTTTAGGCAGCACAGCACGTAATACATCCGCCTCGCATTTTTGAGGCTCGGATTCAAATCCTGCCATCTCAAAAACATGCATGTTAGGTTGATTGAACACTCTAAATTGAGCATAGGTGTGAATGATTGTCTATATGTGTCCTGTAATTGGACAGAAGCCAGTCCAGGGTGTACCCTACCTTTTGCCCAAAGTCAGCTGGGGTAGCCCCGCCCCCATACACACAATGGATGCTGCCATTTCCATGCAAAGCAGTTGGATTGGGTCTCCCGCTCTGTGGATTTGTCTTTAAAAAATGGGCTTTTCTCCCTTTAATACTTCCAAACTGCATGATTTTATAGGGTTTATTTGATTTGATCATTTTTGTTCATTTCATATACGTGCTTTATATTAAAAAAAAATAATAATGCAACAATCTTATTGTCCTCTATCAGTTTGGCAAGGTTTGTAAGTGTAAATAGAAGTCTATTTTGAAAGCAGTTGGGAAACAGCAGCTGTTTTGTTTTCTATGGGAGGTTCCAAACTATTCCAGGATGGATCGAAATGCCCCCAATCCTAGCCTCCACCCACCACCAACCTGTTTTAGCTAGTGCACAACCAAAGCAACAATACAACACGGCCGCAGGTGCATATCAAAGCAAATCCATCCTGCAGAAATGCCACGCTTTCCCTTTCATTGTGTTCACAAGACTTCTTCAATTTGGTCTTGGTGCGGTTTACTCTGCCTGCAAAAATTAGGATTCTCCCCCCCCCCCTTGTCAACCATAGTATCAGAATCGTGACAGACGTGTCGCCGGCTGTGTGTAGGGGAATTCCACCATGCCAGAATGTCCGACTCTCACTTCCCCCACATGGATGTGTTAAAAGCAATTATCACTTTCGAACAACAATTTTTCCACCTTTACGATATACCAACAGAGTCGTAACACAGACGGGACGACGCACGTACAAAGGGACAGAGTTGGAAAGTTTAACACCCAATGCCCACTTCTCTGGCCCGACTGTGTTAAAAGCAATTGTCAAGTTTGTTTTACGTCACACCAGTGTAACACAAACGGGATACCACAACTTCCAGTTTTTGCTGGGTTCCATCAATCAATCGGTTCTGCTGTTATGATATTTTGCAGGTTCTCTGTGTGAAAGAGGATACAACAAAGCAAAGCTTATAAGCCAGTATCCTCTTTCATACGCCCTGTTAAAAGCTGAATTATACCTCCTTTTTTTTGTCTCTATTCTGTAAAAGCAGAAGAATGACATAATGAAATGGCAATTTTACATTATTGCAGATAAAATCGGGTCCATAACAGCATGTTAAGAAATTCACAACACACATGAACATGTGCCATCGTTGCCAGGTTATGTGTAAAAGGGAAAGGCAGCTCTGTAACGACATCTCTGTGGTCCAGGAGCAGAATCTCGTGGCAATATCCCACTTTTGCGCGGTTCTTCTAAACACCAAAAGCGGATAATTGTCAGTTTATCTGTTGTAGCTCTGATGTTGAAATTTTGCAGTATCTTTGTGTTGAAACGGGCTACATTTTTGCTAACTTTGTGAACCAGTAGCCCCCTTGTACACTGAATACAAAAAGAAGGCTTTTTTTTTCTCACCGACATCAAAAGAGGGTAGAAACCCGACAGATCGCAGGATACCGCAGACAACCGCAGCAATAATATCTCGCTGCTAAGGCTCCAATTTGGCCATTTTGCAGGCTCTCCATATGAAAGGAGGCTTCTCTGTTGAACTTTTCCCAAGAAGACAAAAGGTGCATGTCTTCACATGACTGCTTATTTACTTGTGCATTTTTATTTTTTTTGTGAGGAAGCGAAACACATACATTTCTGAATATGTTTGAGGCTAGTATTATTAGACACCGTTTGTACATTATATAGCAGAGGTGTTCTGTGTCATATCTGATGTCTGGTATGTATGCTTTACCATTAACTTGTGCCAATAAAACCGTGCTTACAAATAACACGGAGGACGACTCCTTCTAAGCAGATAAGGTGTTTAATAAGGTGGAAAATCAACTTGCAACTAAATTGGAAACGATTCTCCTGCAGATTATGTTGATTAGCAACATTTTGAGGATAAGGTTATGGCTTTTAACAATGTAATGTAGCTATTTTGTAGCTTTTAAAACTGGTAATTGGGGTAAATGCCAGAATGAGAAACCAATATGGAAGTAAATTTAAAATTCCAATCATTGGATTAGTAAACGAAAAAATAAGTGCAAGTATTTTCACATTTAAATTGAAATAACCTGCACTTTCTACCCCACAACCCGTGGATTTTCTGGGTTGGCTTCTGTTGTTGGGTAGAATTGACTTGGAAGAACTGTTGGTGGATCTTTAGCCACACCAAGTGGCTTATGTTGAGTACTACTGCAAAATATTTTCATCGCCTGCACAATTTTTACTTTTTACTCTACTGTCACTGTGATGAAAACGCAGGAATGAATATATTTCTACTTTTCAACAGTATTATACTGTTTATAATTTTACTGTTTATAATCTCTCTCTTTTTCTCTCTCTCTCTCTCTCTCTCTCTCTCTCTCTCTCTCTCTCTCTCGCTCTGTCGCTCGCTCTTTTTCATTTTTTGTCAAACTTCATTGGTAAAATAAATAATAATAATTTATATGATATGAGCGTTGTAACAAACAATACGTAACATTTTTATATTCAAAGTAAAAATTTAACCAAAATCCTCGTTGCAACATAAAAATATATTGATAAACTTTATTTAAAGAAATAATTTTGCATTTGTCAAAAACATTTAACACAAGCCCTGTGATTAATTCTCTAACATTAAAGGGTAAAAACTACATCAGTAAAACACATATTTGCCTTATAATAAAAACGTAAATAAGAACTCGCTTAAAAAATACGTCATGTCATCACGTTTTTTATTACCTCTCACGTGTTTACCTTGGCCGACGCTGGTGTAGTGACGTCAAAACTATGCGACATAGAAAAGTCTGACTGGTGGGCAACAATGGCCGACACGTCCGGGACCGAGTTGTCAGACGAGAAAGAAAAAGAATCGGACTCTAATCGCAAAAACAGGCAACAGATGCATGTGTGGCAGGATGTAAACAACTCGGGAAAAGGCATTATTTCTTCACCCCTGCCCGAGACGCTGGGCTTTTACGACATTAGCGCTGACATCAGGCGCGAGCGAAGGGACCACTCGGCAGGTAAACACCCCCCCCCATCCCACTATTATTTTGTTTTCAACTGTGCGACTAAAACATTAACATTTCACATATGATCATACTCCCTAAACGTTTAGCAAGTTAAATGAGCAAAGTTTAAACGTCAAAACTATCAAACTTGCTCAACCGAATTGATTAATAAATAGTAACTTTGAAGGTAATTTATAAACGCACCGTGAAACCGAGTTTATTTAGTCTTGACGTCGCCAGTACTCTTGGGTGACACAAGCAAGCCTAACGTCAGTTCACCTATGCAGAGCAATTGAGAAAATAGGGTGGATGGCATGGGATGATGATTTTATTCTGCTTCTCCTATCGCCTTTGTGTAAACACCTGAAGTGTCACTCAAAAAGGTGTTTTATTAAGTACATTGCTTCGAAAGGATCCCAAAGGAGGCCATTAATTGCATATAAACAGGTGAAGTTGAATTAAGAAAAAAAAGAGGTGTTGGAAATGTGTTAAGCCCCTGTATGTCGTCGCTAAAGTACTGGAGAATTTGAAAGACGATTTGTGCCTCTTAGAGTCTCTCAGTCAAATGCTCTATTGCATTTACTCCCAAGGGGGTTTAAGGCTAAACGCCAAATAATGGTCTGTTTTCATTCATCAAGGATCTCTGCTTTGTGAAAACTTTAGCAGGTGGCATGAGTTCCTGGGGAAAATCCACACAGGCACGGGGAGAACATGCAAACTCCACACAGGGAAAATTGTGGGCATGAATGGTTGTCTATGTGTGCCCTGCCATTGGCCGACGATCAGTTCAGGGTGTACCCCGCTTACTGCCCATAGATTGTTGGGATAGGCATCAGCCCCCCATTACACATCAGATGAGCCCTATTTCATACAAGTCAAAAGTGAATCCACTCAATCGTAGAAGAATTCCACATGTCATGGTAACCAGAATCCTAATACCTTCTAACACTGTCATTGTGACACGCCTTACAGTATGTGTGTGAATAGCCATTGTCACGACAGCAGACATGACAATGCCAGCTGTGTTCATTGCATTGTTCCAGATTCGTCGCTGACCCGCTTCATCTGCACGGAGCTGACCCGAGGCTACTTCCTGGAGCACAACGAAGCCAAGTACACCGAACGTCGAGAAAGGGTGTACACGTGCATGCGCATCCCCAAGGAATTGGAAAAGGTATTTGATGGATACTGCCACCATCTGACAGCGCAGGTCCAAAGCACACTTGTAACTCCAATTTCTGATCATATCTTAAAAAAATTGTAAGTCAAGGCATTGACTTTTCAGGGCAACTCTTTATATATTATTGTCATTGTTGATGGGTCGAAAATCTATGTGGAAAAATGAGACCAGCTGTAGTTTCAATTTTTTTGCTGTTTCTGTCCTGAGCCACCAGATGGCGGTTTTGAGTGTAGTTCCAACTGCAGGAAGGCAGGAGAGGAATTTGTGCAAACATAGAAGATCTCTTGTACATTCACTGTGTCAAACAGCTTGACTCACACATTTATTTATTTCTCTTCCTAGAGTGTTTCTATAAAAATATTTACTATTTGCTCCATGAAAATTCACACGGGCTCCACCAATAAGAGGGAAACCCTCCCACCAGGGTCCACTAGGCTCACAGCTCCCTCAATTCGAACACTGCAATGTTGTTTTACTTTTAAGACGCCATTAACGCACAGCACCAAAGTGAGGAGAAAATGACTTTTTTAGTAGGGGCACATGTAGAGGTACGTAGTTTAGATTGTTGCATTACTTGTATCTGTGTTGTCACTCATTCTCAATTGTTGTCATCGTCGTTTTTTTTTCCCGCAGTTGATGATCTTTGGTTTCTTCCTGTGCGTTGACGCCTTCCTGTATGTGTTCACACTGCTGCCCCTCAGGGTGCTGCTCGCTGTGCTCCGCCTCTTCACTCTGCCCTGCTTTGGCTTCAGGTCAGAAACATCACACACACACACTAACAGGTTCATGTTGTATGAAGTCGCTCTGCCTTCACGGTAGAACCAAAACAGAGCTGAAAATGTTGTCGGCTTCACGGTAGAACCAAAACAGCAATGAAACCTTTGTTGGTCCTCTTTGTGTAAGTATCTTGATGCAAATGCTAATGCACTTCCTTGAACCCCACGATAAATTACAAAGAACTAAAAAAATAATCACTGACTGAAACATTTTTTCAAAATTAAAACAACAAATAGCAAAATTTTACATTGTTATCAAATTACAATTTTAAAATAATAACATGAACAAAACCAATATATATTGTACTGCCTTATAAACAAGAGTAAGCCTATTTGTATATATTACTGTGTTTATGGTGGTGCATTACTGCAATAAAACATTAATGGAAAGAAAAGAAAACAAACATGAAAGATTAATAACATTTATAAGAATTATACAAAAATAAATGAAAATGTTTTGGGATGTAAGGTAATTATTTATATTTAGATTTTTATTGCAATGTTAAGATAAAAAACTAAACATTTTGAATATGTGCACTTTGCAAAAAATATTTAAAACAGCTGTAAATTATTAATTAAAGTAAAAATAACAAAAAAATAACCAATACTTCAATGCAAAAATATTTTAAATGTATTTGTAAAGTATTCATTGAAATACAAAAGCCCAAAAAATAAATAAATATTAAAATTACCGTAAAAACTGATAAGTACATGAGTAAAAACTCAAAAGTATATTTTGACAAATAGTTTAAATTCAACAAAAAAGTGTAGCGTTTGAAAGTTAATTTCTTTTTAATCAGTCCATTCATTATCTGTACCGTTGTCCCCACGGGGGTCGCGGGCGTGCTGGAGCCTATCCCAGCCGTCATCGAGCAGTAGGTGGAGGACATCCTGAACTGGTTGCCAGCCCATCGCAGGGCACACAGAGACAAACAACCATTCACAGTCGCACTCACACCTAGGAGATATTTGAAGTACTCAATCGGCCTACCATGCATGGTTTTGGGATGTGGAAGGAAACCGGAGTGCCTGGAGAAAACCCACGCGGGCATGGGGAGAACATGCAAACTCCACACAGGGAGGGCTGGAGGAGGAATCAAACCCACACCCTCTGAACTGCGGGTTGGACATGCTAATCTGTGTCCGGACGCCCGATTTTTATTGATTTCTTGAAAGTGTCAGTGCAACCCCAAAGATTAACAAAAAATCTGTCTGTCTGAATAACTTTTCAATAATCAGTAAACAATAATCTTACATGAACTATATACACATGTGCTATTATAGAACTTTTTTAAATTTAATCAGTAAATCTTATAGCAAGTACTCCATGTTTGTCTCCGTCCTCCCCCCTCTCTTACTGTAGGGCACGCACATGCCCCTACTGCAGAAGAAGCAGGTATGCTCCCTCCGGCTTTATTCATGTTCACTTGCCAGCGCCAACCAATCATCTCTCTACCTGCATTCTCATCTCCATCGTGTCCTTTAGACTTGTCCTTTAGATGTTCAGCTGCTCATCATCGTGCTCCACTTAGCAACACCTTAGTGTTTTGTTCCTCTATCATCGCGAGTATTGCTTTCAACCAGGTCAGCGGAGATTTGCCGAGTGTGCATGTTCATCCTCCGTGTTTGCTCAAAAACTACAAACATGCTGCTTGTATGTACAAAAGAAAAACAAGGAGGAACGATAGCGTGCATTACTTAGCTACAACCAGCAAGAGGCGCTGTTGTTTTAGTCGCAACTTGTTTGCCCTAGAAATTTGAGCCGCATGGCACCAGCGAGACTTCATCCCTTTTAGATCTATATGTGCTCCATACACCCTGTGAGGAAGTGATGTGATGAGTAGAAAGCAGGAGTCAGGCAGTATTAATGATGTGTGGTGGGCGGGCCTATGCTCAAAAGTGAGGTAAATCTTAATGAATTGCCTCGGGTGACATACCAAGGCTGTCTCTTTTGCAAATATTATCGCATATAATATGAGCGCGTCGGTGATGTGTTTTTTTTTTTTTTTCAAATCATAATCCGTCATTCAAAGAGTGCATCTTTTACACACAGATGCCGCCAACAAACACCTTGGCCTTTGATATGCTGGATTTCTACTCACCTGTGATGCGTCATAAGTCCTTGGGCTATATTTGTCACAGCACCTTAATGCTCGCTTGCAAAGTTGCATTTTTGATCCATAAGCACTGGAATTGTAAGCAGCTATCTTCACACTGGGCTTGCAAAATGTGTCTTATTCAATAATACTGATACTGATTGAACTTTATGCATGTTTAGTATTTTGTATCTTGAGGTCTGGCATGCAGGACTTTGTGGAATTGTGGAATAGATGCTGGATGTATTGTGTAGTATCTAGTGTAGGTCAATGGAGTGATTGTGTGCTTCTACAGTGGATCGAGGCTGCTGCAGCCGGCGCAGGTGTGCGACATTTTGAAAGGACTCATCCTGGTGCTGTGCTTCTTCATGATGCACTATGTGGACTACGCCATGATGTACCACCTGATCAGAGGGCAGTCCGTCATCAAACTCTACCTCATCTACAACATGCTGGAGGTAGGATGGGGAAATGCACACAATTTGAGTTCAATTAAACAGACACAGATTAGAGTTTTGTTTTATTTTTTTCAGTATTGTGACACTTAACAATTCCATCTTGCTTATAAGTTTGGTGACAATTTGACCTTGGACTAAAACTGATCTATTTCCGTTGTTTCCTCACCCGTGACAACAGGTAGCAGATCGCCTCTTCTCCTCCTTCGGCCAAGACATCTTGGACGCTTTGTACTGGACAGCCACAGAGCCTAAAGAGCGCAAGAGGGACAGCATCGGAGTCATCCCTCACTTCCTCATGGCTGTTTTTTATGTTTGTATCCTTCCACGTTCTCTCACTTTTTGGGTGTAGGCTAGGGGACCATTTGGAGGGGAGAGATGTTTCGATTGTATGGTGGATACAAATATTTTTTGAAGGACTACATAGTCATTTATTGCATTTTTTTGTTATGTCTTTCATTGCTGAACTTGTTTTCTTGAGCATCACATACCAAAGTCCTCCACGCCATCCTTATCATGGTCCAAGCCTCCACGCTAAACGTCGCCTTCAACTCGCATAACAAGTCTCTGCTCACCATCATGATGTCCAGTAACGTTAGTACACAGACACACTCACACACTCAAGTCATTGGGCAAGATAAAAGTGCCTCTTGATGACTCTTGAGTTGGACAAAAGGAATGAAACTGCTTCTCATTTCACAGTTCGTGGAGATCAAAGGCAGTGTCTTCAAGAAATTTGAAAAGAACAACCTGTTCCAAATGTCCAACAGTGGTAAGATATGCTTTAGCATCTCATCAATAGTGAACAGAGAAAAGTTCATATACATTCTAAAATAACCTCTTTTTATATTATTTATCCTTCTGAAAAACTAGCTTGTGCTCACAAAAGGCAAAAGTAAACAAATCAAATTTTATTTGATGAGCTTGATATGGCACGTTGTTAGAATTTAGCAGCACTTGTCATGTTCCCACATGTCATTTGTTTTCTCTGCCAGATATCAAAGAGCGCTTCACCAGCTATGTTCTCATGCTCATCGTGTGTCTGAGGAATATGGAGCAGTTCTCATGGAATCTGGGTAATTATCTTGAAAACTGTAGTTAGAGTGGGGCTTATCCAAGAATACCTCATTGTAATTTTAAAAGGGGAAGTGGATGCTCACTTGGTAGCGTGGTCATCTCCCAACCCGAATATTGTGGGCTTGATCCTCAGCCCTTCTAACCATGATGAAGAATCTTTGCACAAGATCAATTCCAAATTTGTACCTTATTTTTTATTTTTTTTGTTTCACTTTGACCTCATTCTAGCACTTAGACACATGCACACACATGCATGAAATATTACAGAGAAGTCATACGCAGTCAGCGAATGGCTGGACTGTTGGGACAATCTTGCTGCGCCGTGAGCAGTTTTACCCTCCAGGGGGAGTCCTCTTGAGCGGGGACAGCGTGACAGCCCGATTGACAACTCCATGACAAGCGTCATATCCCCGAGACGCCCCTGAAGGCAAACGCGTGGGCGCTGACTGACAGACGCAGCCTGTCAACCAAACTGTGACACCGCCGCGCTCGTTTCAGCCCCTTTTCCATCAGTCACTGTTGCTTTCCAGAATACTTGCTTGTGATGAGCTAGTAACAAGATTTTCTCAGAATGAGCCTCAAAGCATATTTCGTGTTGTTAGTCAAATGTTTCGATGTGAAAATGGGCATGAAGCTTATTATTAAACTACATTACTGGACTTTCTTTGTAGTGCAGTGTGAACATCCCTTGAAGACTTGTTAAGAATGTCTTCTACTAGGAAAAGTTTTGCATTAGTAGAGATATTACACTTGTGAAGTAAGGTTTAAAGTGTTATAGTAGATACATGCACGTAAATATGTTTATGCTAAAACTACTTTGTGACGCACTGCATCATACTGTGATATTTCTAATATTTAAATCGTGGATGAACATTAAACTGAAAAAAAATCAACTTTTATCACACGGAGAGCCCGTAAAATTAATTTCGCAATCTCTTTCATGTTAAAATCTCTTAAAATTACTACCTTTGTGTGGTGAAACTGTTGTTATACTGAATACTATTATTTTGAAGGTTTGATTTATTGACCGGATTTGCGATGCCGATGTTGCCGATCAGACCGGGAGAGTTATTGTCTTGGTGTCTTGTCGTCATAGCGCAAGGAAGATGATGAATTAGGTAAATGTGCATCGATTCTTGGACATGGATGGCTAAGTCATGGTTTTTTTTGTACAAAAACAATAGGATGTCTGTAAACTGGGATTGAAAACCAAATCACACAAAAAAGGCAATACGAAAAATAAGAAACATGTCACATACGTATCATTTACAAGCAATTCACCTTCTAATCAATCCGATGAAGTGATTGCACTTGTTTCTTTTGCTGCAGAGCACCTGTGGGTGTTGTTCCCCGACGTCTTCATGGTCCTCACTTCCGAAGTGGCGGTTGACGCCATCAAACACGCCTTCATCACCAAGTTCAATGACATCACAGCAGATGTAAGGACTGGAGTTTTTATTTTTATTTTATTTTTTGTAATAAGTCTCCCTTCTCTGACGTCTTCTTCTGTTGTCTGACAGGTTTACAGTGAATACAGAGCCAGCTTGGCTTTTGATCTCGTCAGCAGTCGACAGAAGAATGTAAGCAACGACTTCTTTTGACCACGCCCTTAATCTCAAGTCAAGTCAAGTTTATTTGTATAGCCCTAAATCACAAGCAGTCTCAAAGGGCTTCACATAGACAATCAATTGACAATTATTCTCAAAGCATCCCCTGATCTTGGGCTCCCAAAAGGGCAAGGAAAAACTCAAAAACTCCTACCAGGGGAAAAATGAGAAACCTTGAGAAGGGACCACAGATGGAAGGATCCCCCTTTCAGGATCACCAGGCTGCAATGGATGCAAAGAGGGCACATCAAATACATACATATGTCAACATAATCTGTTGACATCAAGTATTTTCTATGTTAGGCATACACGGACTACAGCGACTCAGTGGCCCGCCGGATGGGCTTCATCCCGCTGCCTTTGGCCGTGCTAGTAAGACGCCGCACCTTCTAAATGCTGTTGACCTGCAAATACTCTATGTCAACACCTTATATTCTGTGTTTGGACAGCTTATCCGGGTGGTCATGAGTTCAGTAAAGGTGCAAGGAGCCCTGTCATACACGTGTGTGCTCCTCTTTTATCTCGGGTAAGATCCAATTATCTTTAATGTGTGTTGTCTCTCTGAAGCAATAAATAATGGTCTGAAGTCGATGCACTTTTTTTGAGCGTCTAGTATTCTCGGAACACACTATTACTAAACCTGCTCCTATTGCAAGTGTGCAATTTAGCACAGCTATAAGATGCTTGGAAAGCTTAAAACTATTCTAAAATGAGGGTGTTTTTGGTTTTGGTTCAGATAAAAATATTTCTTTCAATCAAAGCTGCTGAGGATTTTGCACACAGTAACCCTGTCAAATTATAAAATTTTACACAGGTCCTGCAAAATGACAGAAAAAGTATGCGACATTCACGCAAACATTCTGTACAATTACCACCTCTTTTATACAGCTATAGAATAAAAAGAACAGCCTGTTTTACACTAAGATCCTGCAAAATTATTGCCAGTTTCACACAGTACCACTTCTTTCAATACTGTCCTTCCATGCAAGAGTATCAACTCTTTTACGCTAAGAACCTGCAAAATGACCACCGCTGTCACATTGATATCCGGCAAAAGGACCTCTCACTTCAAACGGTAGCACCTCTTTCACACAGAGAATAGGCATGAGTACCATCTCTTCCAATTAGAGATGCTACGAAATTACTCTCCCTTTCACATAGTACCACCTCATTTACTGAGACACTTTAAGATTAACACCTGTTTCACACTGAAGTCCTATAAAACTCCACCTTTCTTACAATGTCAATATTACCATGTCTTTCTTAGATCCAATGACATTTCCACTTCTTTCACGCTGTTATCCTGAAAATGTACACTCCTCTCACACAAGTAGCGCCTCTTGTAACTTGGAGAGCCTTTAAAGTAATGGCTTCTTTCACACAGCGACTGGGAAATGAAAACCTCTTTCACTGAAATCCCCCCAAATTACCACCTCCTTCACACAGAGACCCTGTGAAATCACTGCCTCTGAAACAGATCCCGCAAAATTAGTCACTTTAACACAAAGACCCTGTAAAAAGGCCGTTTGGTTTACT
The DNA here is from genome assembly GCF_054491065.1 of Syngnathus leptorhynchus. Taxonomy (NCBI): domain Eukaryota; kingdom Metazoa; phylum Chordata; class Actinopteri; order Syngnathiformes; family Syngnathidae; genus Syngnathus; species Syngnathus leptorhynchus. Next base: position 10,544,389 of record NC_141196.1, on the reverse strand, counting down.
CACATTTAAGATTAAAAACAAAATTACTACCCCTTTCATGCAGACTCTGCAAAATGACCCCATCTCAGAGATCCCGAAAAATTACCGCCTCTTTCCACAATGACCGCCTCTTTCTCAAAGAGCTGTTTTTTTCCCCCTTATGCAGTAGAAGCTTTTGCATGCCCATTGACACATTTTATATCTGCATCTATTTTTAATCAAAGCACACTTATGTATGTCATCAAACTGACTCAAATATTCTCACAGACCACAGCGTTAAACAAGCATCAACATTGTGTCCTCGCATTCTCCCTATGCTCATTCGCCGTATCCCATCGGGTCGGCGCCATTGAAGAGTTTCCCCTTCGGGGTGAACAGTACCATGTTGTCATCTCGGCTGGCATCTCGGTGGTTTAAAAATAGCCCTTGCTGGAACACACTGCCGTGCCCTGGCAACAGTTCAGCCATACTGACATGCGCTCGCGTTTAACACCTCATCACATGCAGCAGCAGCTCCGCAGACCTAATTTTGTCTGCCCGTCATCAGCAACGCTCCGTTTAGCCCTGATGATGGCACACTTGGACTACAAATGTATCACAATGGACCCAGTGAACATGATAGCTTTTAGCTTCATACTGAGAACCAATATATTTCGGTTACCTGATTTTGAAATGGGGCGGCACGGTGAGGCAGTGGTTAGCACGTCCGCCTCACAGTGCAGAGGTTGCTGGTTCAATTCTTCTTGTGTGGTGTTTGCATGTTCTCCCCATGCCTGCATGGGTTTCCAGTTTCCGGTTACTCCGGTTTTGTCCAACATTCCAAAAATCATGTATGGTAGGCTGATTTGAACATTCCCAATTAGGTGTTGGTGTGAGTGCAGATGGTTGTTTGTCTCTGTGTGCCCTGCGATTGGCTGGCAACCAGTTCAGGGTGTCCCCCGCCTACTGACCGATGACCGCTGGTATAGTCTCCGGCAAGCGGTTCAGAAAATTGACGGACGGATGGATTTAGAAATGTGAGCAAGTAGTGCACGACATATTTTAGTACACATTAGACAAGGGGAAAATGGCACAAACCTTTGATTCACTGAAGGCTAAATAATCCTAATTTGAGTCACCACCACCAATATATATTTCTTACTCATTCACTTTGAAATTAAGGGAAACACCCCAAATTGTATTTGTTTAAATTATATGAAAACTACAGTGTGTTTTACACAAAGCGCCACACCTGTGGCCTTTTCCAAAGAGAGAGACTTTGCAAATTTGTCTCTATTGCAGAGACTCTTCAGAAATCCTGTCAAATGGTCCTCCTTTTTACATGGATAATTAAATGAATTACCATATTTTCTGGATTATAAATCGCTCTGGAGTACAAGTCGCACCAGCCATAAAATGCATCATAATGAAGGAAAAGACATATGTAAGTTTCACTGGAGGATAAGTCGCATTTTTGGGGGAAATATATTTGACAAAATCCAACAGCAAGAAAAGACATATGATCTTGAAAGGCAATTTCAAATAAAAATAGAATAGAGGCAACAACAGGCTGAATAATTGTACGGTATGCTAACGTTACATGACACATAAACAACGAACTGAGAACATGCCTGGTATGTTAACATATTAATGGACCCTGTAGAATTACAGCCACTTTCACACAGATACCTTGCAAAACTATCGACCTCATTCACCGGACCCTGAAAGTTGATTGTTTTTTACGAATCATCCTGTTGAATGACGTCCTTTGCCTTGAGACACCTGTGAAATGTTTTGCAACTTTCGCACAGAGTTCCTATCAAATAAACCTTTCTTTTTTCCGCAGACTGGTCACACTGAAAGTTCTGAACAGCATTGTGCTGCTGGGCAAATCATGCGTGTACGTCAAGAGGGCCAACATGGAGGGTAAATTGTTCGAGAAGCCCCGCGCCGCGCCTTCGTCCTCCTCAGCCAAGACTCCCAACAAGAAGGCCGACCACGTTACGACCACGACACCCTCAGGTAATGCAGCCCTGGAAACCGTTGGCTTCATGCATCTGTAGCCTCTTTCAAACAGACCCTTCTAAAATGACAGACTCTGTCTGCAATCAGAGTCAACTTTATTGGCCAGGTTTGTGCATGCCAAACAAGGAATTTGATCTCAGCTTCTGTGCAGCATTTAAGTGACTATCAACATTCAGGTGACTAACTACATTTAAAAGGTCACAGAGGTCCCGTAAAATTATTGCCACATAGATCTTGAAAAATAGCCAACTCTATACACAGCGGGTTTTTTTTCTTCTCCATAATGCATTTATCACTGATGCGATTTACCCCAGAGCAAACTCTGTGATATAACTAACTCTTTCATGCAGTGATCACGTAGAAATTCCAGAATATGATAATCTCTTTCGTGCAGGGATTGTGTCAAACTGCCACCTTTCTTGCTGAGATCCAATGAACTTGCCGTGTCTTTCATACAGAGATTTGGTCAAATGCACCGCCTCTTTCACGGAGCTACGCCTAAAAGAATTACACGGAGACATTTCAAAGCATCCTGAAAATTAACCACCACACTGACACAGGTCCCCCAAAATGGCTGCCACTTTTACACAGAGACCATATGAAACTAAAACCTATTCGACAAGGTCATCCTTTAAAAATGACAGATGCCCCTTTCATCGGAAATTTCTACTAAATGACCAGCTCTTCAGCACAGTGGCCCACGTCAACACGAGACAAGCGTGAAATGTCATTTCATCGCTTCCATGACAACAAACTGTGACGGACGCCCACTAACACTTGCTTTTCTTCTTGTAAGACTGCACAAACGGTGCGGTTTGGGGCCGTCGTTGCTTGTCGACACGCACGTCATCAGGCCAAACACCGCCAGTCACGTTTTCCTGGAGGTGGTGCCATCTCATTGTCATTTGCAGTCAAATCCCCTCAGTTCTCACCTCCACGCGTGGTCCCACCCACACTTCTCAATGGGAGCTTTGAAGTGACGAAAGATCCTGATGCCGTGTCATTTCCAGTCAGCGTTTCCTAGAGTCACAGAAGCGACAAGACGCCACATCTTTCAGCTGGAGTTTAAAACCACAACGTCAGCTACCATGTTCACCTCACTTTCAACCTCATGCTTACTTAAGTGCCACACCACCGCACAATTATATTCAAGTGCCTGTCTTTTGTTGTTTTTAAGTCATCTGTTAACCAGTGCTCTACTGCGCCGCCATACATAGTCTTGATCCATAAAATTGTAATTCTATTGTGGTTTTAGTGTGCTGTGCTATTGTCCATGTCAAGGGGAACCCCAACATTATGTTTTCGTCTTGTTCTCCACAGATGACACCAAGTCGAACGTAAAACTGCCCTCCGTCCGTCTTTCCTCCTCACCCTCCTCTTCTTCAGTGACCACTCAGCCAGCACCAAGGTGGGACTTTCCTCCACCTTCTGGCGACTTTTCGGCCTCAGCGCCTGCATCGCCACCTCCCCCTCCTCTTGACCAGCCGTCTCCTGTACTCGAACCCCTGCAGCATGCTCCCTTGCCCCCCAAAGTGGAGCAGGAGCATGAGCCCGAGGTTAGACCCAAGGCTCCAAAAAAGGACCTTCTGGAGATTGACCGCTTCACAATCTGTGGCAACCGCATAGACTGAGGGAAAAGACACGAGTAGGTTACTGGATATGCATTTCCTGTCGCTTTGAGACGTTTCATGACAGGAAGATTAAGCCAGCTGATAATCAGTATGCAGGGAAGCTGGATCTGAAAGAACCTTTAAAAGTACGGAAGAGCACAGCTGAAGCCTACACAAAAGGTGTGGGGGGGACTCTCACTCCATGAGAAAGGATTCCCGTCCTGATTGTCACAATGCTGCACAAAATGGGGTTTACAACTTCCTCAAGACCAAGACAATGTTGTGCTTGTTCTTTTGGTTTTATGTTGTTGTTGCTTTTTCTTGCTTCAAATTCAAAGATGATCTAACGTTCGAGAAAGGAGTTGAGTTCAGTTCGCATGTCTGTAGCCACTTTCACAGAGATCATGCTAAATACGTCATTCTTTAAAACAGAAACCCTGCATCATGATTACCTCTTTAACACGGGAATCCTGGAAAATTACCACAACTTTAATATAAAATCACAGCCTTATTCTCGCAGATACGCAAAAATTGGGACCACTTTCACCCCTTTGAATACAACCGCCCCTTTTACGCAGAGAACCTTAAGAATTTATTTCACTCAGACCCTGCACAATTACTACCTTTTTTCCACACTGATCTTGCAGTATTGCAGCCATTAGCTCAGAGAGAGCCTGGAAAAAAAAAAAAAAATCTCACCTTTTGCAAAATTATCATCACTTTCATACGGACAACCTGCAAAGTCAGAGCCTTAGTCACTGACATTTTGCCACTGCTGTCTCTCATACGGAGTTCTTTCAAATTTACAACTTCTCAAACAAAGAAAACAAAATTTTAGTCTGATTCATACAAAGACCATGCAGTTATCATCTGCAAAATGGCCACCATTTTTGCATAAAGAAAAATTACCATGAAAATTACCTGCAAAATTGGTTTCATATTCATGTAATGATACGTCTGTTTCCAACACAGATCCTTCATAAGGACTGTCTTTCTTACGCAGAAACCCACCAATATTTCTCCTCACGCAGATTCTACAAAATGAAAATGCCTTTTTCACCCACCTTTTTTGATAATAACGATTCTGCTTCGTAGTGCATAAATCACAAAAGAGCAATCGATTTTCAGAAGAGCGAACCAAAATAGCCGGACCAATTCTGATCCTCCATGTAGATGTCCTGCCTGCTGTCCCAATACTTTTGTCCATATAGAGTTCGCACTGATGGAGCAAACTTGCTTCTTGCCTTTTTTTTTTTTAGCCTTCACTGCCATGTTTACATCCTTGTCGTAGTCAGAAGGCTTTTCAAAATGAAAGCCTTTTGATCTGGAATGTTTTCAGATTTGACTTTGATTGCAATGAAACTATTGTTTGTTCCCTGCAGAAATATGAATTATCCTCTTTTATTCAGATATAATATGTGACATGTCAGGTGTGATTTATTTAATTTTATTTAAGGTACTTCCCGCCATGTCGGCGAGGGCGAAGTACGTAAGAGAAAGTTTATATGGTTTACTGCCTTTGTTGTAATTATAATAATGAAATAAAATATTTTTGTGAAAGTGCCACCTGTGAAGTGATTATAACTCAGCTTCTTTTATGATCCCGGCATACCGTTTGCAATAAAACAGAAAATACTTTCTTAATGTCACAATATGTTTTTACTTGATCTTTTGTTTTCTTTGTATAGTTTTTGTCTTGCATTGAATGATTAGCGCCTTTTTTTTTTTTTTTTTTTTAAGCTATGCTGTCATTGTGGGCAGCAGTCACAAACAGGCCTCAAAGTGAGTTGAGTAATTAATGATGATCATACTTTATAAATATCAATGTTTGACTGCTTTTTGACTCCCAAATGTCGCCAACTGACTCTTTAATACAGAGACACTGCAAAACTCAAACTGCCTTGTCAACACAGACCATGCAAATTGCTTACTTTTTTTAATTGCAAGATTACCGCCTTTCACACAGCAACATTGCAAAATCATTACTTCCTCACTCACACAGACACCCAGCAAGACCGTGAAAATGTTTCACCTTTTTATATCAGACTTGTGCATTACTGATGTGTTTTACACAGAAACATTCTATTTCTTACTTATTTGATCAGTTATCTGGCAAATTACAAAATAGTCAAATGTACTCCTTTCACAGGGATCCCGCCAAATTATTGCCTTTTTTTTTTTTTATACTTTAAAACAAAAACGACCTCCTCTTTTGCATAGAGACCTCGCAGAAATACTGCCTGTTTCACACAGACATTGTGCGATTATCCTGCCTCTTTCACACAGGAACCCTGCAAAATTGACCTCCTTTTTCGCATTGTCATTTATTTTCAACAAGTGCCAGTAAGCTGAGATTCACCCCCCAGACGACCTCACCTGTCTGGCCCACGAACTTGTGTGTCACGCTGTACACTAACACTTATTAGATGACCAATAAGCTCCTTATGAGAGGACGGTCACGTCAAGACACACTTAATCGTTTCAAGCAAGGACGTCCAAACATTTAAACAAATATAGTATCTACATTACTTTATTGGTGACAAATCAAACGTGTTGAGATGGGCAAGTACCGAGACCAGGTATCAGAATCAGTCTGATCCCAGCCTTATTTATAGGTATTGGGTCCTTGTGGAAGCTGCAGATGCTAGAAGATTTTTTTTTTTTTCACAAAGTCCTCCTATCCAGTCCATTATACTGTGGCAGTTTGACACATCGGCACATCATCATCTGAGTCAAAAAGAAAGGTCTTTGTTCATCCATCCATACATTTTATTATTAAAAAAAAAAAAAAACACGTTTTACAAAAGTGATCCTGTATTTCATCATATTTAACTTTTGTTACAACAGAAATACATACCTTTCAACGTTTGATGCGGGTAGTGGTCTATAGTATTGTTATATATCTATATCTATGTTCAGCGGACCATTAAAAACATTCTTGAGTCGGCAGATGACCCCGATGCGGAACTTTAGACAGTTCTGTTTTAAAGCATTTCCGTATTCCACAGAGTATGTTTTTGTGCTAATGACCAACTTTCAGTTCTGCTTTCCCATGTTCCTCGTGAGCATCACTCTAAGCCCAAGGCGAAGCTATAGACATGCAATACCTGTGAACGAGCCACAATGACATCATTGTCTGCTCCCTGGAGGTCAGGGGCCCCCTGAAGACAAGGTCCTTTCAGTCAAATGCGCTGGAACCTCCAAAGTGATACAATCTCAACTTCCACAGACATTTTATGGAAGGTGTACAGCATTTGTGTGTGAGCTGTAATTATGCCGGGATACCCTTGACGAACCATAGAAACATGAATGGAAGTGAGGTTTTTGATAACGTTTCACACTTAAGTACTATTCAATCTTTTTGTCAATGTGAGTAGAGCAATAAAAATCCATTTATGTTTTTTTTTTTCCTTTATATGAATGAACTACAGAAAAATGAATACAGTGTAATTTTAAATAGTTTTTTGTATTTGTTTTTATTATATATATATATATATATATATATATATATATATATGTTATATATATATATAACAAATAGGAAATATATATCCTATCCTATATCCTATATCCTATATATATATATATATATATATATATATTATTTTTATATATATATTTTATATATTTTATTATATATATATATATATATATATATATATATATATATATATATATATATATATATATATATATATATATATATATATATATATATATATATATATATTCATTTTCATATACGTATATCTTTTTTCCAAGGTAAATTCAACAAATAAATCAGTGCTTTTCTTCTACTGGGATAGGCTCCAGCACGATCACGACCCCGTGGGAACAAGCGGACAGATGGATGGATGGATGGATGGATGGATGGATGGATGGATGGATGGATGGATGGATGGATGGATGGATGGATGGATAGAATCGGTTCTAAGTATTCGACAAATAAAAATTTAGTGCAGTGTCCTTTCTTTTCAACAGGTGGTGCCCTTTCCTCCAGTCGCCGCGCGCATCCGCGACGCACGCACGGATGCTGCTAGGCCGGTAGCGCGCGCGCGCCACACATTGCGAGTGCGCGCTCGTCGGGGACTTGTAGCGGAGCGAAGACGGCGGAGAGAGGATTTCCCGGCGTGGAGACGCAGACCACATCGGGGGGAACAACGATGCCCAATTGCCGGTAGCTGGCGCTTGCTACCCGGACACCTTTTCTTATCTCAGCCCATCCACCTGAGCCACCACCCGGAAGGTCCACGCTGCCTTCGAGCGGACTCGCGATGGCTAAGAGCGGAACTCTAGTTCTTCTCTGCATGCTGCTGGGCTCCGGGGAGCTCCAAGAACCGGAGCCACGAAGGCTGCCACCCCCGCCAGCCAAGTTGGACTTCGGCTATGTGCCCGCCGGAGTGTACGAGACGGTGGCCCACTACGAACCAGGACCCATCGGCATTCTGTTTCACATGGTGCACACTTTCCTGTGCGCGGTCCAGCCCAACGACTTCCCGAAAGGTAAGCACCAAGACACTTTGTCATTATGCAGTATTTTTAAATACAAAATTATTTTAGAAGTGAACTTGATGTGACGGATTGAGACCAAAGATCACGTAAACGTATTTAATATTTAAAATGCAAGTGTGCGCAAATTGAGGCACGTTGGCCAAATATGACTGCAAGACCCTCTGCTTTGCTATTTTAGCGTGAGTTTATTAAATTAAAAAACTGAAAGATATGACCTGTTTTCTAATGCCTCAGTCCATCAGCTTTTTCCTAATTTTTGTCTGAATTTCGCCACTTTTTTGCTTTAAAAAAGGTAAAGCTACTTCGACACATTGTCTTATACTTTGTCTGTTTGCCATGCCATCCTACCAGTGCCATGTTTTTTGTTTTTTTTTTAAACAGAAATTAATAAACCCCTGCTTTAATGTCTCGACATATCAACGTTTTCATTTGTTAACCTCCATAGGTTATGTTACTGACTATAAATCACAACTCTTCTTTTATATAAAAACAGCACTAATGTGTCAGCAGTTGTTGGCCTCTAACTCCCATGTTAGATTAACATTAGCTATTACATTTTTTAATAATAAACATTTACACTCTAAACTAATAAACAGGTTAAAAAAATTTTTTTAACAGAACTAGATAACACCTGCACTGTCAACATGCCTACTTTTATTTGTTTTTAGTAGCCCCGAAATGTATGTTTAGTGATACATGTTTTTTTCTTCTTCAATAAACATAATTAGATAAGCTGGTAATGCTAGGCTAACATGGTGAAACAAAGGATTAGCTCTAATGTATTTAATTGTCTTAACTCTCTTAATTGATTTTTTTTGCACCTTTTTGTAATTTTCACAGGTTTAGTTACCCGTGATGATGTTAAACTAACATGGTGAATGGATGCACCTTAGTTACTAATGCTAAGCTAATCTAACATGTCTAACATGAATTGAATTGAATGAATAGAATCTAACAAATTCAATGTTTCATCAAATAGTGCATTTAGAAATATCCAACACTGTGACCACTGAACCATGTGGCATACTTTTCTTATGGCCGTTAACAACAAACGTTAGCTTTGTGTGACAAGCTTGAGTAACTGATAATTCTAAAATAACAATGCATTTTTAGAAATACGCTCAGAGTGCACTGCTTCACTCAGAACAATGTTAAAATGCCATTTGGTTATTCACAGTGCACCAAAACGTAGGCGGTCCAACTGGGGACACGTACAATGCACTACAGGTAGAAAGAGTTAAAACACAAACAGCTGATTGGTTTAAAAAGTTTTTGAAAATTAAAGAGGGGAGCGCACTCTCAGAGTAGTGCACGGGGTTAATTAGACTGTCCGTCATGACTCAATGCTAACATAGCAACAAAAGCTATGTGCTAATCTCCCTGTAAAATGTGGCATTTTCTGTTTGAGATGCTCATTACAAATGCTTGTTGCAAATGCTAAGTCAACATGATGCATGGAGGACAAGGAAAACAAAAAGCTGATCTAGTGGCACATTGGCACAGGGGTTAGCTCTTGTCCGTATAAATAAATAGCATTGAGTTGACTTTTCAGTTCACCAACATTTGCATGTCACTCCCTTCATTGTAACATGTTTTCTTTTTGTGATGCTATTAGTTTGCTCTTAATGCAATTAAACACACACACACACTTCATGTGTATGTGTTTAATCGTGCTGAAAGTGTGTGTGTGTTTGTGTTTAATGGGGGTCTGGGGATGTACAAAGATGCCCTCCTTGTCTAAATCTACAGGACATTTTGCAGATTAGCAGCTCGGTGAGTCACCTTGTTAACTGGCTAAATCTCATAATGCCTTGCACCATATGCTGTTTAAAGTCTTCATTCCATGCAAGTGCTACACACACACACACACACACACACACACACACACACACACACGCTGTGATCGAAAGTACGCACATAATATTAGAATGATAGACTTTTCTAATACAGTATTTGGATGCTCACATCATATCACATATGAGGTAACCAAAAGATGTCATAATGTATTTCCACGTCTCCTATCTGTACATTGGCATTAGTTATCAATCATTTATCATTAGCTCTATCATATTTGGCTATTGATTTTGTAGCAAATTGTTATCTCAAGATATAATCATGACAAATTATCATACTGTGTATTGATCATGTCAGTAACTCCAATGTCACAATGTATCTTATCATCGTCTCTCCCGTGACAGTATTGTCATATTTTCAAATATTGCTATCATAATATCAATATTCGATATATTGTATTGTTGTTATCCTCCAGGGTACTGTATCAATACACCAGCTTGATAAAGTATATTCATATTATAGTTAGTTTTAAGGGGAAAGTAGCCTTATCATTATGTGTCATCTATTAGCTTTCAGAAGACAGTATCAATACACTAGTATTTGATATAGATTTGTATTGTAATGTCTCAGAGAATAGTATCAATGCACTAGGATTTTATTAGTCTTGTCATGTATTTTTATCTTTCGGGGTATTGCTGGACAAATTATTGAATTAACATACGCCGTCATTAGCTATCAATATGTACCATATCGTTATCTCTCAGGTTACAGTATTGATACAACTGCATTAAATATCAACATTGTGAATTTAAACACAGTATCACCATATTTTTTGTGTTTAAAAAAGTATCTCCATATGTGTCTTGATTTGAAATAATCATCCTTCAAAAAAAAAAATAATAATAATAATAATAATAAATAAATAAATAAATAAATAAATAAATAAATAAATAAATAAATAAATAAAAGCATTTCCTGGTTTGTGTTTTGAAAAATCCATGTGCTTGCTAATGGGGCACGCAACCGCGGGATGCCACTCAACACTGTGTGGCTGCATACAATGGCTGCTTGTGGTTTTGTTTTACAAATGACCACTCATGTCATGTACGAGTGGGACTTGTTGTTGTTTGCTGCTTGAGTCATTGAATAGTGTGCCCACTGTTCCATTGTGAGTGTGTATGAGTGACTAAGCCCAAATATTCAGTGGTGCCTTCATCCGTCTCCACGTTACCTCAGGCTGTCCTGTCAACCATCATCAGGAAGCAGCTCAATCATTCCTGCACATGATCTGACTCCAGATCAGCCTAGATCTTTGAAGCACTGATATCGATGCGTATAGTTATCTCGAAGGCTCTATGATATACCGGCGTCACCTATCGGTATCGCTTTATGCTGTATTGTTTGAGTATCCCTTAAGATGCAATATCAATCGATTAGTATTGATACGTAAACGTGCGGTTTGCGTACTGACACTTATTTTATTCATTGTATTTTTTTTATTGATTGTATGATTCATCTGGAATTGGAATTTTATTCTGCCAAATATTGGAATATGGTTCATTCTAAAAAAAAAAAAATCCACATCTATGGAGCCCTAGTACTGATATACTGTATCTGATGTTATTGTTAGTGCGGTCAATCAGTATCTTTTTGTAAAATATTGATATCACTATTTGATTATAGTAAAGTATCGATACAACACCATCAAAGACGGTCCAAGTAGTTTGTCAGTAGTTGATTCGCCTTTGAGCGACACGCTCTAGTTATTTCAAGTCGTTAAACAATAATTCATTAACAAATGTTTTTTTCTTCGCTTTCCTATGGCAAACGATGCTCACTTAACCCTGAAGGGAAGAGTAGGAAAGCAGGCTGGTGTTGACTTTATTAGGAAATTATGTTTGAATGGTTGGCTGCCCTGAAGCCTAGAATGCATCAACAGCGTGTCTTTTGTGACTATGATGTTCACAATTCATACAGACATTTTGGAGAATTTGGTTTTTTTTTTCCTAAAGGTTTTCCAATCTGATTTGTATTACTATTGTTCTAGACTACAAATATATTTAATAGTCACAAATGTGACTTTCTTCAACATTGTGATATTCCTGCACTGGCCATATGGCGACCAAAGCTATCTTTTTACTCCAAATAGCAAACGCAAAGCGACCTTTTCACGGAACAGAGATGAGCAGCTTGCAGCAATCAGACAAGGGAGCGTTGACATTTCTATCTGCATTCTCTCAGACAAACTCCCACGGTGAGGCACAATCAGTCAAAACAAGCGGTGCCGGAGCGCCAAGCCGTTAAGGCAACAGGGGGTTCCGACCTTTTCGGCCGTCTGATTACGGCTTCCTGCCGTGTCTCGACACAGTGTTGTAACTTTTGGTGTAAACCCTCAATTTAGTGCAGTCATATCAATAATTGACATACTGTGTCGAGATGTGTTGTCGAAATACTAGAATTCAAACATTCACGACTAGAATTGACTGACAATGAAAACACTTTGGTTTTAGTCAGGGAAAATGAACAGAATTTTTTACTATGATGTTGATAATACGAATGTATTTTCGAATTTACCGTGATTGTTGTTCAACTATTCTCCTAGTTGTTGACTAATCAATATAATCCAAAAGAAACAAGGCCAAATAAAACTTGACGGTCATGAAAATTCATTACTGGTTGTGAATGTTCTTGGTGCCGGACGATAACAAATCTTTTAGTATTGCATAATATTAATCGTAAACTCATAGATCCCCACCACCACCACCACCACCGTACATTTCTGAGCACATTTTAACTTGTTTGACCACATTTAAATTTATTTTAAAAAACGTTTTTAAAAGCATTCCTTTGCACCTGTTTTCAGACTCTCACAATAGACAAAAAACAAAAGACAATTTGTCATAGTACATTTAAAACCAGTATATTGAACCAAAACATAAGATTTCATGAAACGAAAGTCCACTATGCCATCTCAATGTTAAGATATAATGTAAAAAGCCATCGGTTGGCAAATGGGAATTATTTTTACAGTAACCATAAACCTTCAAACGACCGATATTTCAACACACGCAGAGCAGCAACACACCATGTAGTCATAACAACAATTTCTGTAAATTTGAGAACACCGTATACTTATTTGTGTGGTTGAACCTTTTTTTGTATGTTGTAAAATATGAGACGTAGGCTCAATAAGGTTGAAAAACAGAGCTAAGCATACTTGTTTTTCAGTCAGTTTCACTGCATTTTGTGGTTGCTCTAAACATGAGCCCGTCCATGAGAGTTTAATCCCGGATTGGGATGCATTTCTCTAGGAACAATGTTCTATCACTAAAGGCTATTTTGGCGGTTCACACGATCCAGCAGTGAATTAAATGCTGCTTAACATCACGTTTTGTGTTTGCCTGCCACAACGTAGATATTGTAAAATCATCGAGAAAGACGCAGTATATGTTACGATATCAGTATCTTATAATGACCATGAAATGGTATTGCATCATTATCAGTCAGGGTACAATGCTAATACAACAGCCTTTGACCAGTAAAATTATCTGGATGTAACTCACAGCTTTATTGTTGTAAACTTAAAAGGCCCCCCCAAAAAATAAATTATTTTCTCTCTTATATGTTTTCAAATTATTCGGACAATTTATCAGTTGTTGCAATTCTATTCTGCCAAACATGGGATTCGACATCAGTTTGAATAAATTGCCATTGGTTGGGGCCTAGTAGCAGAAAAAAGGCCATTGGAGCAACCACAACAGAAAGAAGCTTGATCACGACGTCACAAATAGGAAAGCTAGCAAAGGGACGACTCAATTAACGGATGCATTCAAAATGGCAGAAAGATCGGACCCTTCCTCCGGGTGCTGCCGAGGATTGTTTCATCGCTGTTGGCTGGGGGGCTGTATTCGGGTCATCGGAGGAGAAGCAAGGCGGCCGAGGCGAGCGTAGATAGCAAGTCATGCGTTCCTGCTTCCTTTGTTCCGCTTGGTTGGCGAGCGCAGCGCCTTCTCTTCACTAGTGGACGATAAACGGCCTGACTCATCTCCGTCACCAAAAACGCTTCCTCTTTGAACGAGTCAATCACGTGGTCCAAGAAACTTCAATCGAGGCCAAGAATGTTGAACTGAACAAATAATTTATAATCCTATTGGATTCTGTAAAACCCCAACCCACATTTTGGGTTCAAAAAATGCGTAACCTCTAACAATGATGCCTGAGAGCCAGGTCACCAGCTTGGACAACTGGAAGCTCCATGGATGACCTACCTCACCACTAATGATCCCACTTCTGACACCGTTCATCAACTTTCAACTTCTTTAACGTCATCTTGGGTTTGTTTGTACGGTAGCGTAGCCCTGCATTGAGGCGTATGGGTTCATTCAACGTTGCATTGGTTTGTAACGTTGCATCATAGCAAGTAGTGACTCGCAGCTACTACGATGTGTCACCTCGCACCCATGTCACAGCCAGTGTCCCGCTTGAGCTTAGTTGACGGGACGGCAGCTCGTCTTCGTGTGTGTGTGTGCAGTGCGTACACGCGCGGCGCCCATCAATGTGATTCCCACTCGAGGGGGAAGGCTGTCATGGCGCAAACATGCCACCGTTTTCTTTTTTTTTTTTTTTTTTCCCCCCCCTCCTTCCCAGATGCTCATGCGGTCAGCCGAGCGCACTAGCAGCTGCGCAATTGAGCACATTTTTTTGACTATTACACGGGAGGCAGGGCGCATCTGGTGAATATGCTAAATGCTCGGGGTGCGAGAGTCCACGGCAAAATATTGAACCATTTGGTCCGCCGTGCACGCGACAATATGGCTTTATGGACCGCGGTATTTTGGTATTTTATACGCATGCATTTACATGTATGTGGATGTGCCTGTCTGAGCTGGTAAAAAAGCCCGTCATCTTCTGCGAGGTCATGTCGCTCGGGTCAGCACTCACGCGCTCGCATTGCTTGCTGTAACTGAAGGCGGGTGCGTGCAGCCATTGGGTTAGGGTTTAAATTTGAGGGTTATTGGTTAAATTTCTTAATATGGTGTCAAACCAAAGTCCGTTTTTTTAGTCTATGGTTGTGGTTTTTAAGTAAGGTTTTAAACTGGGGCTTGAAGGTTTCAAACTAAAGCCAGCATTTCAAACTAGCGTTAGGGGTTTGAAGTATGGTTTTAAACTTGGGTTTGGATTTCATAGAAGAGTATAAAACTAATGTTAAGGTTTCAAATTGAAGTTAGGGTTTCAAACTAGGGTTAGGGTTTAGCGTTGCCGTTATTGGTTCAGCTTTGTAGTAGGCTTTGAAACTAAAGCCAGCTTTTCAAACTAGGGTCAGGGTTTCTAAGTATGGTTTTCAACTTAAGTTTGGGTTTTGTAGAGGGGTTTCAAACTCATGTTAAGGTTTCAAACTAGGGTTAGGGTCTCAAACTAGGGTTTCAAATTAAATTTAGGTTGTCAAGCTAGGGTTATGGTTGGGTGAGGGTAAGAAGGTGGGGTTCAAAGTGTTGAAATCATTCGTTAAATTAATCCCAGATTTGAAGAAGTCCTGTTAAAAAGCAAAATAAAGCAAAATTTTGATAGAACTTTTTTTTTTTTTGTACGCACAAATAGGTGTATTGAAAACCGTGGCGCAAAAATCGACATACAGACGGACTGTGGGTTATCTGTCCCATTGCACCCCACGTGGCTAGGTAGGAAAAAACTTGTGTTGTGTAAAAGGCAGAATGTCTCTCCATAGTAACAGATTCTATGGTAACAGTTGTGACTTTGTGCGGAGGTGTTTATTTTGCAGTGCTCATGAAGCAGAGGAGGAATATTGAAACACGCGCTATTCTTTGTATTGGTGGCAGAGTGGCAAATTGTTGCTTCATATTGTTTTGCTTAGTTGAGGCCATTGTCTAATGACTCAGAATTGAGCATTTCGCTCATATTTCGGCCATTATTGAAAGATGTTTCATTATTATTGAAGTAATCATTGATTAGGAAACTTTGATACCACTTTTTTTCAGTCCAATACCAGTACGCGTATTAACACTGATATCAATACCAAATACTGCTACCACTCGTACTTATATGCTGTTATATAATGTCTATAATGTGCTTTTTTTAGTATGGTCTCCAACTTCCAAGTAGGCTTGCCACAAACGGCCTATCTACTTGAGGACCCACATCTCACACCAACAATATAAAAATGAAAGTTGAGTACCTCAATTTGATCATAAATTTAGTGGTGGTGCACTGGGTAGCACGTCCGCCTCACAGTTAGGAGGCTGCGGGTTCGATTCCCCTCCCTGTGTGGAGTTTGCATGTGCTCCCCGAGCCTGGGTTTTCTCCGGGCACTCCGGTTTCCTCCCACATCCCAAAAACATGCTCGGTAGGCCGATTGAGCACTCCAAATTGCCCCTAGGTGTGAGTGCGAGTGCGGATGGTTGTTCGTCTCTGTGTGCCCTGCGATTGGCTGGCAACCGGTTCAGGGTGTCCCCCGCCTGCTGCTCGATGACGGCTGGGATAGGCTCCGGCACGCCCGCGACCCCCGTGGGGACAAAGCAGTACAGATGATGGATGGATGGATGGAAACACCTAAACGTTGACCATCGAACTAAAGAGACTGGTATTCTGTTTCCAACCTAACGTTTGGTCCCACTTTTGTCACAGATCCATCCACATCTCATCCCCTGCCTTTGAACTCGTGTTCTGGGGGAGCGAGCAGGCTGATATTCGAATCTGGTGGCCTTTAGAGCCTCAAGTCTGTGCTTTTCGAAAGTTTCTCTGGGATTGGAAAAAAAAATGAGAGCATCAGCAAACTTGCCGGTTTATGCAGAGCGGCCTTCCTTTCCCACAGTCCAATTCTACGTGGATTGTGATTCCAAACATCAAATTCGCAGAGATAACATCGCAGCCAAAATCCCCCAGCATTTTTTTTTTTTGCTTTGTCGTCCTACAAGCCACGCAAGGCTGAATGAAGTTTAGCGGCGTGCCAGCGTGTCCCAGCCTGGCTTACATATTCCATATTTATTTTCTCCTGACTTTGTTCCGTAAGCCGGTTAGCACGGAGCTTAGCGGCCAGGCTGATATTAGAGTCTGGTGGCGTTTAGAGCAACTTGATTAGGTCTTTTTTTTTTTTTTTTTACTTTTCCTTGAACATCCATCCATCCATCCATCCATCCATTCATTCATGTCGTGTTTCACCTCCTGCTTCGGCTTTTCTTCATCCGCCATCCAGAACATTCATTTCACTGACATTTTTTTTTCTTCCCTCGGTCTGAATTGCCTGTTTGATTTATTTATTTTTTGGTACACTTTCAGCCTTTTGGCTCATGGGGGCTAATGCCGAGCGAGTCATAAGACGAGAGGATAAGCCCCAGTCCTAACACCGAAGAGCCATGTTCAGCACTTTGAGCGCCGCTATGCTAATTTTATGTTTGAGCTGAGCTCGTTTGAGGGTTTCGAATATCATCAGAAAATAGTAGCTGAATATACTGTTGGTTGAAAATCTTTTTAAAATGACTATCATCAGTATTTGAAAGCTAGAGAAATTTTTGGTTCAGTCACTTCATCCTTCTATGCACACAAGGTTGTGTTGTCTTGTTTGTATATTTCTCCATTTAGTGATATTAAAATGTACATGGGAATATTTTAAGAGTTGTTAATGTGTTTCTTTCCTTTCCATTATTTCGCGCAGAATAAAATCCTAGTGGGAAAGTACATTTATGTGTTTATTCAATCATTTTAATTGGTTAGAAATATCAATAAAAATACAAAGAAGACTAACTCTTGTTACTGTAAAGCTAAGTTTTTCTGATTGTTTGCTTAGGTTAATTTATGCTTTTTTAAATTAGTACAGCCCTAAAAACAAAGCTACAGTCTTTTAATCTTGTCAGTATCTATTCTTTTGCTAATTTTGTGCAGCTACTTCTCTTTTCTCCGCTTTGCTTCTGAATGTTGTTAGCTGTTTGGTTTGTGAATGTAGAAATAATGCTGCCTCGCCTTCCCTGGGTTGACTTTGCCTCTTGCCTATTTGGTTGATTTTCCATGATGCAGGTTAGATAACACTGGTATTGTTTTGTCATTGTAGGGGAAACCCGCAATCACACAAAAGGCTCAAAGATTCCCTTTTTTTTTCCCTTCCCTTCCCAAAGGACGATCATTTTACACCTGGCCTCAAGTCGACAATAGACACTGACAAAAGCCATACAAAGTTGCCATACAAAGTTGCACAAAAACTGCCACATACAATAGGACACACTGACCTTTCCCAAACATTGCCATGTGTGCATTAAGCACCAGAAAATCTGTCTGTTAACTGTATGTGAAAGACATTTTTAAATAGTCTGGCACCAGAAATGTATTATTGGGTCATGTTATTTCATTTATGTATAAGGTGGGACATTTTGTAATGGTTATGTATCAGAGATGCATATTTATGTTTATGTGAAAACATTGACATTATTCTACGTGGTTGGACATTTCGAATCAAGCAAAGGCCTCTGACTCACTCTGTATGACCAATCTCTTTCCATAATGTCCTGCAGATCTTCTTATCAGACTGGCCAAGGACAAGTTTGGAGCCCTTCAGACTGAATATCAAAAGGTGAGTAGATAGGCGTAAACAAACTTGATCCACATGCCAATTTTTCCCCGCAGTGCGTCAAAGAAATTCCCCAAAATTTGTTTCCCTGCACGCAAGCCATATTTCTCTTCTTTTTATAATTTCCTCTTTGGGTTGGTATTGTTGTTTGTGTTTGCGCCTGCTCTTTCTTTGACGCTTGTGCTTTAATTCTTTGTCTTCTGCATGCATCTTCTTCTTCTTCTCGTGAAACCATCTGATATCTCCTTCAGCCAGAGAACATAGTGCTGAGCCTGCAGGTAAAATTTAAAGCTCAAAACAAACTTCACTATTCCCCTCGTGGAGAAGCACTTCCTTTGTTTTACATTGTTATCCATAAAATGAAGAAATGCTTTTCATCCCTTTAAGCAAATAATTGAATGCCTCTTTTACATCTTCTTAACATCATACACCGAGTGATATATTCTTTTATCGATTCAAATGTAATGGAATCACTTTTTTTGAGGGAATATTGTAATGCGTGTTTAACTGCGTGTATTAACTGCACAGGCACTCGTATGTGTAAAAAGGAAATATGTTTAATTTATAAATGATTGACTAACACAAAGTTGATGTCACTCATTTCATGTTTTTGACATTTTAAATCAAACTACTACGTATGTAACATTAAACAATTGTGCTAAACCATCCAAATATGTACGACACCCGTCTAAAAAAACAATTGGATTTGAATTCTCTGATTCTGAAGCGTTCTATAATGCAATAATAATTTGGATGGCAAACGTGCATGGCATGTGCTAATCCATTCCAAAACATCCAACTTTGCACATTAATATGTCAAAATATTGATTTGTGAAATTCCAGAAATGTCAACACGTTTATGCACAAATGCATATATTATATGAGAATAAAAATGTCCAAATATGTGCAAAATCATTGAATCAATCATCGGAAATATCTACACTTGCGCAGAAACATTCTGGGCATGGATTTCTGTTGTAAACCATTCCAAAAATACTTACACAGAAATAATACTTATGGATCTGCATTTCTGGTCATCTTCACATCACTCTTTCTGGGTTTGCACTTTTCTGGTGCTAAACCACTGCAGCAATGTGCAGACCTACTGGCATTTTGTACCAATAAACCATTCTTAACTATCCTCATTTATGCATAACAAAATCTGTAAAAATGCTTTTTATGGAGGTAAACAATTTCAAATTGTAACAAAGTGTCATCAGATTTCGCATGAGTTCGCTTCAAGCACGAAGCTGGAACCTTCTTCCCGCCCGAGGACGTACTCGCGGCTGTTTTGGTGATTTTTAAAATCTTAACTAAAACGACACGCCGCCACCTCATCTTTGCAGAAGGTCACATTCTTCCTTCGGGCTCTCGCCAAAACAAAGCGATCGTCCAAAAATAGTATAAGCTGTAAGCTACGAAGGGGGCAAAATGTTTGTTGCTATGATGACAAGATGAGACAGTGAGTGGAAAATTCTGATTTGGTATGATGATTTACAATACAATCCATTCCATAAATTTGATGGGTTTTATTTTATTTAATTCTTTTTTTAGCCTTATATTTAAGTCCAACTTTCTCTGCAGTTGCTCAGATGGAAGTTCATCCTTTCATCAAAAATTCTGTCTTGCTGCCTTCGTTAGTGATCCGGCAGCACCACAGGGATACGTGCATGCATTGATCTGCGAGGCGTGCGCCGAAAATAATGCGCTTTGCATGGCATTGATCATATTTAATAACACCGCAGAATGGTACATTATTACTGCTTTCTTACAGGTTCAGCAAATTTCTCACTGTGTACGCTAATCCCATTTGTACACACAATAGAGATGTCATTTGATTAATTCATCAAAGCATTCTCTGGTGGCCTCTAGCTTTTCTGCATCATCTCTCCTTTCTTTCCCCACATGCACTCAAACACAAACCGATATTTGTTTTCAGATGATAAACCATCCTGAAATGTCCATACTGGTATATAAGCACATATGGGGATGCATATTCCGGTGCTAAACCGTTCCAAAATGTCCACACCTGTAGATGTGCACGTTTGGATATGCATTTTCTGGTGCGAAACCATTTCAGAATGTTTCCACTTGTATACAAACACACGGTGATAAACAATTTAAAATATCCATATGTGCGCACGTATTTACTGTATGGCTATGTTTTGTTTGGTGCTAAAGAGATATACAACGTCCGTATTTGCACAACAACAATCGGTGCTAAACCATTCCAACAAATAATCCTAAACCTGGATGGTGGTGAACCACTCTTCTTGTACACAACTCAATGGCTACTCCTTGACTCCCCCAGGCGCTCTACTACGAGGTGGGATTCCTGGTATGTGCGGCGGTGGGTGTCCTGTTTACCGTCCTGGTGCCTGCGGTGGGCCTCTTCTTCTGCCTGTGCCGCTGCTGCGACAACTGCGGCGGCGAGATGCACCAGCGGCAGAGGAAGAACGCCGACTGTCGACGAGGCCTGCTGGGAACGCTGCTCTTCTCCACCTCGCTGGTCATCACGTGAGTGTGCCACGTATATGGCGTAACAACAGTGCACGTCAAGTGAAAGTCTTTCGACACTAAACCATCACAGAGTTTCCACGGAATTACACAGCGCTGCATTTTTGGGTGCTAAAATGTCACAAAAATGTCCACATTTACATATAAACACATACATTTTATGGTTGTAAAACTTTCCAAAATCATAATCCATGTACGGATTTACTTTACTTTTTATTATTTACTTTAATATCTCAAATCATCTTTCCCCTTTGAAATAAATGGAAATGCCATTAATCTGTTCCAGTCTCCCAAAATATACTAAGTGCAACAAAAATGTTTGTAATGTGGAACAACATTCTACATTTTTGTCCTGAACAGACACTGATTACATAATTCAGTGGAATGTAAAGTGTAACTCATCTGGCCACCATGCACTTTTACTCTGGGTGTTTCTGGTTCTATCTAGATTTAACTTGATTCAAAGTCTGAAGTGGGGATGATTAAGAAAAAAAAAAAAAAAGGCGCCATGAAGTTGGTTTTTCTCCTCATTTCACTCCAGCGTCTCCTCCGGTCACTGGGGAGATTTAATAAGTAATGACGCTCCCTGGTGTCTGCTGGTTGTGCTTTGGAATTTCCAATAAGTCAGACTCTTTCCAATCACGGAGGAAAGTCAGCTCTCGTCAAAGTAAATACACCCCTGCCGCATTGCCATGGCAACACTTTCTTTTCCCACTGACAAAAAGGCACCAGAACACATTACCAGTGTGTATGGTTGTGGAATTTAAACATTTTTCAAGCTACAGGCAATCTTTTTTTTTTTTTTTAACTTTGTGAGACAAAATGTGAGTTGCGAGCTTCAACTAAACCACCACTCAAGTATATTGACCCCAAACACCTGACCGGAATGGATAAATTAAATCCATTGAGTTACAGGCTCAGTTACGAATTAAATGCGTGAGTCAAGGTACCGTTAGTATACTAGATTATGTTCGTATGTATATTTTGGAACTTTTTAGAGCCAAAAACTGCATACCCATGCAGGTTATACATAATTGAAGAGGATGAACATTTTACAATCCAAATGAGTTAGTGTGAGTGGCCATATTTTAGTTTAATATCAAAAACTACATCAGTGTGTTGTTGTCTTAGTGTTAACATTGTGGAATGCTTTAGCAGCAGCAAATGGAACAGGATGCCCGTCCATGTGTTTATACACAGCAGCTGACATTTTGGAACTGCATAGTATCTCTTTATTTTTATAGACAGAAAGATGGAATGGTTTTGAAACGGAAAATCCATTTGAATGTGTTTGTACACTTTGGAATGGTTTAATCCCAAGAGTACAGTACATGCAATGGATATGAATGTCCACATTCTCACATAGAAATAAATGTTATATATTTACTTGTGCTAAACCATTCCAAACATATCCAGATTTGAGCAGATATTGAATATTATGTCTAAATTGCACAACCCAATTTCTGCTCTAATTTGCCTCTTATGAAATTCAAACAACTAGACCGTAATGACATCACGTTATTGTTGTTATTTTTGCAAATGCGTCAAAAGACAACTTGTCTCACGTCGTTACCCAGCATGCATTTCCACGCTCTATTTTAGTCAAGGGCTGTCTAACACCATTAGTGCAAAAGGTCGCAACATGACGAGTTAGGCGAACCCCCTACCACAACAATCCTACGGGGGTCTAATTAATGATAATGTCGACGCCACCTGCCCATCCTCAAATCCATTAAATGCCTCCTCCATTGAACCCCGTAGTAATCCAAGATGAACATCAAACCACGACATTACTATTATTATTTTATGATCACGAAAAAAAAAGAAAAAAAAAAAGGTGAAAAGTAGCTCAGAAGGTGTCCTGAATGAGCTCACGTGAATGGGTCTATTTTATATTTTTCCCCAATTAAAAAAAAAATGTTTAAAAAAAGTACAGGTCTTGGGAAGTGGAAATGGTATCGGCAATCACACAATAGTGCATGAAATATTCCAATAAGATGTTAGCGTTGCAGAGGAATGGTCATCTGTGCGTGCAAATGCAGGACAAACATCTTCCAATGACTCACAACGTGATAAATTGACTAACAGGAGGCGGTGAAATCTACTAAATGACGCCCGCGAGGGGTCCAAGCGTAGGCAGAAAATAGTCGCAGAGAGGAAAATATAAAGGATGATAGCAGGAAAAGGGAGCGTGCTGGCGAGGCAGGGGGGTGGGAGAGCACAGTGAAGCAAAAAAGAGCCATCCGTAGTTTTCTGTTCATGCTTTTCAGTGACAGCAATCTTATAAAGTCTAGCCTACTAGCACTCACTTTCGAAAAGCTTGATGACCCTTGATAAAAATGAATTCAAAAAACATGCATGTGATTTTGTTTACAATCATCGATCGATCAAGTATATTTTGATGATTCGTATTTGACACCAACAAATCTAAAGTAACCTGCACGATTTCATAAAACAAAATCTAAAAGTGAATGTTGAGAGCGCCATCCAGTAGGTGACGGCTAAGCAATGATCTTTCGTCTTTCTTGGCCGGGGAAGATTTCTGTCTCTATAAATAACTCCACTATAGAATATACTGTCGATTTGATCCTTCTTTTATTTCTTGAGTCTGCGATTAAGAGAAACCCAGAACGAAAAAGCTGCTTTGACTTTTGCGCTCTCTTCCATCTCTGACTCCAACAATCCTTTTCTTTGGGGATTACTTTTCTCTTTCTCTCGGCTTCAAAGCGGCTGACTGCACTTGTTTTTAAAAAAGAAAACTTGTTGAAAGTAGTTCGGGTCAAACTCAGTGGTTTCACTCGTTGAGCGCTGTTAAGGTAAAATGCTGTCAATGGGAATACTAATGAGCAGCGACGGGATGACCAACTCTGTTTTCAATAGGAATAGGTAGAGAAAGTCTTGGCCAACTCTGAGTTGATCATCAAGCTTAAAAAAAATTTACTCATTACACGTACGGTAGAACCATTTGTGCTTCTAGATGCGAGTCTGAAATTGTGGTAGTAAGGTTTATTGGTCACTCAGTAGATTTTCTATTATTGTTGTTGAGATCCCCCGTGATTAACCGAGTAACAATGTTGTTGTGTTTACCTGAATATGAAACTCCTCTTCCATTCTTTTCCTTCAGGGAGAAATGCAAGCCTGTGACTGTGATGGTATCTTGGCAAATGGGGGATTTATTGTTGAAAACCTTTCTTTGTGAGAGCCAGCCTTGGCAGAGGTCTGCACTGTCCGTGTGGCTGTGCTCGTTTATTGTCTTGTTGTGTACAGATGATGATGGAGGTTTACTTCCATTCTAGTGAAAGCAGGGAGGGGAGCCCGGTTGCTGAATGCAGGCCATTGTCAGCTTGACTACGAGCTTCAGAACCGGCAGACCGTGTCAACTCATAATAGTGGCCTACATTCACACTAGTTTGATGCCCTCCTTCTTCTTCATTTTCTGACTTACATGGGTCTGTTGGCTCGGATTCCAACGGGAATTGCAAAATGTTACCCCCTCTAGTGGATGATTTGGCAAGGACAAGACCGTACGAGAAGACTTCATTTTGTGACTTAATAATTAATTTCTTATTTCCTGTAGAAATGGGAGATAGTTCAATTATAAGATATCCTCAGTTATTAAATTGTCTATGTATGAATCCTAGACGAGTGCACGTGTTAAACAGGCAGATATAGAGAGCATCAAGTTCCAATCGCTCCATCCAGTCCCGCTACCTCTGGTTTAATTTTCCTACAAAAACCTTGCATTCCAACAGGGGCTGTGTAGAGTTTTGACATCCAAAACTAGATAGGCGGACGATTCAGATGATCTGAGTTACAAGGCACCTGTTTGGTTTCGCCCTGACTGAACGTCGACAGCATCTACAGGATTATACACGTTCCATGAATGGGATTGTAAACACAGAGGGGAAGACGGGGATTTTCCTGCAGGGTGTTCATCTCAGGACTGGAAAAGATGAAATGCGCCTTGTACACTCATTAACAAAAGAAGAAAGGCCCGGGCCTTGCTTTTGCACATTGTGTACCCCTTCGGAGAGAATAACACAATCGTCTTTACATCCTTCCTGAAGATTCAAGATGATCAAAGTTGGACGTTTGCAACTTGTGCGCTCGGAAACACGTACACACGCTTACTATATAAATACACGTATATATCTCGTCCTAGCTGTGAGCTGCTGAGCTGACAATTTTGCAGGGATTGAAGGTGAGTCATGAAAGCAGCTTAATATTATGGGCTGCCGTCGCCTTGATGTTGCCGGAGCTAATTAAACCTGAGACGAGCCGCTCGGGTCTGCCCGATGAGGGCAAAAGGACTGCAAGTTTCCTTTATATACGATGACAAGGTTTCAGAATAAAACACTGTAATAGATGCACACTGCTTTTTGGGGCGGAAATGGGGTTCTGTGTGAAAGTGACAAGCACATAAATAATGGATCTTTTATTATGCAGCAAATTTGCTAACCCTAACTGCCTGAAAGGCTAATGTTCAGCTTATTGTGCGTGTGCAGACTGTCGAGGTGATGACGTACTAAGGCTTGCTTGCTTGCTCCCACTCACAGACAGTGCGTTGTCATTTTTTGTTTTGCCAGGATTGGTGTGTTATGCGCATACGCCGCCAACCAGACTCTCAGCGCTCAGGTCAAGAACATCCGACGTCTGGTCAACAGCAACATGAGGGACCTGCACACCTTCGCCAACGACACGCCAATGGTAGGATGACAACTTTGGCAGGTTCACTACACTTTCTCAAAATGAAATTGGACTCCATGTTCCGACTGCATCACATGACGTAACCTGCTTTTGATCAGGTCTCATTTGGAAAATTCCCCTTCTAATAAAAATACCCAATAGCCAAACCTTTAAAATAACCAACTTAAAATCATACACTGTATTTCAAGTCATGAAATGAAAATGTTCACTTTCACACATGGGTCCTTGAGAATTTCCGTGCGTCCGCTTGTATTTGATCCACGTTGAAACTGGTGTCAGGGGTTGAATTTTATATACGTTTCGCACTGTTGGGTGGTGTTCGGTACCTCTTAAATACATAGTCATGTACAGTACACGTTTTTTTTGTGCTTCCTTTTTGCAGCAAATCGATTACCTCACCTCACAGTATGCCATCGCCAAAAACCAAATCCTCTACGATCTGGAGAGTAAGTCCCCTCCTTGTCTAACTCCACCCTCTAGTGGCAAGTTACATAACCACACATTACAATGATTCTAAATTACTACAGGAAAACATAAGCAATACCTTGGAATGATATCCCAAAATATGATTTGATTCCTTATTTTTAAGAATTTTTCATCTAATCCTTAAAAAGTCAAAAGCAACAACATTTTGATATAATTGGAGCCTTTCAGCAAGGCAGCCAATTTAACTTTTCCAAATATGTTTGAATCCTTGCCTACTATAAATATTTTTGACAATTTTTACTTTATAGTTAATTGTCAAGAACATAAACCTAAAGCCAAGATGTTTGCCAAAATGTTCTTTTTTCTTTCTTTCTTTCTTTCTTTCTTTCTTTCTTTCTTTCTTTCTTTCTTTCTTTCTTTCTTTCATTTTGTTCCTGATTATATAAACTGAAAATCATACATCACTGCCAAAAGATTATCTGTTGATGACCTTCTGTATTGTGTTTTCTTTTAATATCTGGTTATTTCCTTTTGCTGCACAGACATAGGTCCGCTATTAGGTGGAAGGATACGCGATGCGTTGGATAAGGAAGTGCACCCGGCTTTGGACGCCGGGCTTAAAATGACAGGAGGTGCGTATGAGCTCCCAGTTTCATATCCTGTAGTGATACCATCAGGATGGCAGCAATACAAATAAAGTCGTATTCTTTTTGTGAAGGGATGGTGAGGAGAATTCATCTATACTCAAATATATACAATGGAAAAAAAGGTCTACTTTAGTAAAATAACAAAAAAATAATAATAACATAATGAACCAGTATCAAGTAAAATAATAGATTCAATCTATTTAAAATATATATATAAAAAATAATAAAGCAAGGATTTTTATTTATTTATTTATTTAGTATCAAGTAAAGTAATGATTTAAAAAGCAGGTCAAATTGTGGGAAAACTTAAAATAATAAATACAAATCAGGTAAAATATTCTAAATATTAAGTTTTATCACTAAAATGTAAAATAGTTAAAAAGCAAATAATGTAAAAAACTAAAATAATTAAAAATTAAAAAATTTACAGAATAATTAATAACATATATTTTTATTATATTATATAGTTATTGAAAAAAGTATCAAGTTAAATTCTTGAATGAAACATTTTCAATAGACAAATTACCCAAAGTAATAAAATCAAATGAAATAACAACAAAGATTTAAAGTAAAATAGTAAATTAATGAAAAGTAATCAAACAATGAAGAAATCAAGTGAATCAATAAATAAGAATCAAGTTTAAATTAAACTGAATAGTGAAAAAAGCGCATGTAATAAAAAAAGTGAAGTGATTTTTTTAAATAATGGAAGTAACTAAAAAGAAGTAACTATAGAGATTGTTGTGTATTTTTTCAAGTAACAAATGGTGCCTGCTGTAATCAAAATCAGTTAATAATTCTGTGATAAGATTTTGATGATGTCATAGTTTAGTCTCTTGTTTTTTTGCTTTTCTTTCATTTCGGTGGATTGTTGTAAAGTGAAAATCGACCGAGCCATTAAAGGTAAAAGGAATTGAACCACCACCCCAATTGAACCTCAAGTCTGGTTTTCCCCTGGTGGTGTGCCCTCCCCTGACCCTCAACCCTCGGTCCCCTTTCATGGCCCGCCTTATGTCGAATTAAAGACCCATTGGAACATTGAAACTGCACTTTGCACAAGCTTATCAAGTCTATAAATAGAGACTATATGTGGATCAATGAACAAAAGACTTCAATTTCCATCTCCTGCAACTCTTTGTGTTGTGTGACGCGAAGAAGTAGGAGATACGAGGACTCATGAGCTTTTTGTGTGGGCTGATGGATTGAGGGAAGATGAAGTGAGCTTCAAGTTAGCTTCTTGCTAGGGCAAATCCCTGCCCAGATAGATTCTCAGTGGCATTTGGGCAACTTTTCGGATGCTGTTTTGGATATTCAATGATATTGATGTTGTTTTTAGCCTTTTGAATATAAATTGACCCAATGGGATAAATATTGAAAATTTTGCTTGAGAATTTCTGCTTGGTGCAGTTTTAATTCAATTTTATGAATAATGAATCTGAAAAATATCACCGTCAGTTCCTGGTTTTTCCTATTTCCCTGCATGCTGAATACATTCAAGAATGCGAGAGGACTCATGCATGCCCCAATCCCATTGTAAAATGTCACCCAAAGGGCGAGTTTGTCATTTTTCCTACCCTTTGCTCGCTTGTTGTGTCCCCTGGTGCTTTTAAACTTTTAATTGCCCCATGTACAAGGACAGGAACAAAGATTTGCATCTCATTTGAAAGCTATAAAATGTTATTTTTCATAACATTCTCGTCCAAGTAGTTGCTGGGAAGATTTATCATTTTTTGGTTTTACACCCAGACAAATGCTCATAGCATACCTTGAAGACATAAAAGCATAAATAAATATTAAAATAAAAGGACATGGGCTGCATAGTATACAGATATATAGTGCAACAATAAACAATATGTCAATACTTCTTGAAAGATGTAACGATATTGTAATGATTAAAATACATCAAGACTTGCTAGCCTACCTAGACTGAAATATTATGGTCAAGAAAGATAGCTAAAGAGATAGATTTAGAGATGGCTAGAGAGACAGATAGAAACAAGATAACTATATCGATATAGGTAGTTATTGATTGAGATAAGTTATTGATTGAGGTAGTTAAGATGGAGGGTGCGTTCCAGAATTCACTCCGATGCACATGCACTAGCACTATTCTAAGAGTGGTTGTTTATGAAGAGGCAGAGTTAATTAATCCATTCACTTTCTAAAACTTGCTAGCTGTGTAGTTAATCTTTTAATTTATCATCAACGCCTAGCACGATAGCCAGAACATTAGTTTGCCAAAATATGACCTCCCTAAAATAGATTATTTATTTATATTTAGAGCCCCCAAAAATATCTTCAAGACATTTTTAGAATTACACTTAGAAGTAAGAATTAACTCGACAGAAAGTAATGAATGGAAGATTCAAACATGGTAGCAATTTAAATGAGCAACTTTATTTTTTAATGAACGATAGGTTAGCTAGATAGCGAAATATTTTCATCTTGTAATACGAACATGGTGCTCTCGTTCTGCAGCCATGCGTGAAACTAAGGAGGCCCTGGAGAACGTGAGCGTGTTCCTGCAAGTGCTGCAGGAGGCCACGGGCAAGCTCGACTTTAACCTGAGCCTGGTCCGGGCCAACATCAAGCGCTCCCTCAACGACCCCGGTTGCCACGATGAGGAGTCAGATGCCACCTCGGCCCAGCTGTGCCGCGGCATTCGCCAGTCGCTCGAGCAGCTGCACATCAGCGCCAACTTCACACGGGTACCAAGCATGCACATTTTAAACAGATTTACCTTGATCCAAATTATATGACGTTCTTGAATTTTAGATTTGTTCTTAACATTTGATTCATCATGTAGTATGCGTGTATTTTTAATTACATTTATTTTCTTAATTATGAATAATAATTACATATTTGTATGTTTTATGAATCAGTTGAATTTCTTAAAATACACGTATTATTTGTTAACATTTAAAAACAAATGATGACCTTCATTTTAAAGAAATATCTCTAGAATGTCGTCAAGTGATTAAAGGAGTGTACAAAAATGTTCTTGTTTTTGTTTGTTTAGATACCCTAATTTATCTAGCTAGAAATACCTTTTGTGTTTACAGAGCATTCCGTGCATTTTTTTGGCATTTCATTAACTAAAATGAATCCAACGCTAATGACATTTTATGTTTAGTAGCACAGTTTTATCCTGCATTGATAATTTATTGTCGTTTAAATAACGCAATTCCATCCAATATTAATTCAATATACGTATTTTGGTATTTATATAAGAAACAAAATTTCACAGGAATAAGTCTCAATGAATTTTTTTGTGCTTTGTTTATTCATGAATGTCTGATTGAATACCGTGCAATTGCCCAAACGACATGTGTGACTATTGTAGTTTTTATCATTTCAGCTTCCCAATGTAAATGCTCATTTGGAGAAGATGAATGATGTGTTAAAAACAGACCTCAGCACAGTCATCAACAAGGTAAATGGAAAGTCTTTATTTTATTATTATTTGACATTGATGTTGTTGATGACCTCTGTGAAAAAGAACATAAAAATATGCATTTTAAAAATATATATATATTGTTTCGTCATGTAGGGTTACGCATCCTTGAACGACACGCCTTCCATGGTGATGGTACAGACCCGGGGTGTTGTTGACCGTAAGTTAAAAAAAAAAAAAAACGTTTGAAACTTTAACATTTTGGTGATTGATTTTTATGTACACTAAAACTCTTGTATTTTGGTTTTACTGAATCTGTATTAGCATTGCAGAGTTTACTGGACAACATCGGTGAAAACATAGGCAACCTCTCCAAAGTGTTGCCCGTACAAAAATCCTTGTCCAACTTCACCATCTTCATCAGCCACGTCCAGGCCAAGATTGAGGACCAGTACCCTGAAATTGACAAGGTGGACTTCTACAGGTCAGACCTTTGCTGTTTGTTTCATCAGTGTGTGGAAGATTACCCAAATTTAAAGGATGTTTGATTAACATGATGATGAATAGTCTCCCGACCCTTGTGATGATGGTTCAGAGAATGGATGGGTGGAAATAAACTACTTGCATACATGTTCAAAATAGCACAAATGGAGGTTGATGTGTGCGTGTTGCATTTCAATGATCCTATTTCCTTGCACCTTGTGTTGCATCAGGTGGACGGGCTGCGTGGCTTTGTGCTGCATTCTGGTACTGGTGCTGGCCTTCAACTACCTGGGCTTACTGTGCGGCACACTAGGATACGACAAGCATGCCTCGCCCACTACGCGAGGCTGCATCTCCAACACGGGAGGCACCATGCTCATGGCGTAAGAAATAGATCCTCACTTCTGATAACATCTCCAATGAAAAACTTGCTTTATTGGACATAACCATAAAAAGAAACTGAAATCTATACTTTGTTTACCCGGATCCTAAATGTTTATACGACACCCAGAAAATATTTTCATTTGACATAAGTGTAATCCATGTTTTTAAAGGGATCCCCATTTTTGACACCACTTCTAAGATAATGTAGTTCTGGAAAAAATAGCCTGACTGACACTGTTGACACTGACAATTCTAACAAAATAAAAAATAAAAAAAAGTGCTGTTAGGCCTAAAACAAAGAGACCATGTTGAAAAATGAATCCCTACTTCTGATACTAGTAACAGAAACATTGTTCAGTTGGCCTTATAAATGATTATGCATATTAAAAAAATATTCCAAATTTTGACTGAAAAATGTTTGTTGGACATTAAAAAAATAGCACCGCTTCTATTATTGACTGACACCACTTGAAACAAAAAAAAAACTTTTGGGTTCTAGAAATATGATGCCCCATTTTAAAAATCGTTCCCCTGCTTCTTCATTACTCTTGATTTGTCTTTATCATTATTGTCGTAATCATGTGTCTCCTGGTTGCCAGTGGCGTGGGTTTCAGCTTCATCTTCTCCTGGATTCTGATGGGGCTGCTGACCATCATCTTCCTGGTGGGTGGCAACATGGAGAAGCTCATCTGCGAGCCGTTTCACACCAAGGAACTCTTTAAGGCCAGTGCTCAAGCGACCAATCATTACGATATTTCAACACTATTAAATGCGCCATTCACTCCCCTTACTGCTTTCCGACCCGTCTCCAGGTGGTGGACGCTCCATACCTGGTGAATCCTGAGTGGAGGAACTTCATCCCGGGGTACTTGTACAACGACTCAGAGCTAGATCTCACGGCAGAGAGCTTGTACAGGTGAAAATATGAAATGTTGATTTTCAAAAATATATACTTCTACATACACGTGACTTAACCGAAAATGACTTTCTCCTGACTTTTGATTAGTAATATTTGTCTGGTGGACTATAATGTGTACAGTGGAGGTTTTTTGTTACCCCAGAGGAGGGGGAGTACCAGCATTTTTTTTTTTTTTTTTGCTATGGAGCTGTGTGAGATCATTCCATGTTTCCCAAACATGTTGAGCTCCATTGTGTCCATTTAAAGCCACATACATGACGTAGCGGTGTAAACCTGAAGTCAGATTTACACTGTGCAGACTTCATGCATCAGGGGCTAGAATAAACTTCCTGTCCGGAGGCCTAAGTGTGTATTAGACACTTCCTGTTATGTTCACTGGGTGGCAGCAAATGCTTTGGCTAATACCGTGTCCGTGTGTGTCTTGCAGCACTTGCAAAGAAAACAAAGGCATCTACTCCGCCCTGCGCTTGGACAAAGTTTTTAATGTATCATCTTTCCTCAACACCACAATGGTCAGTGAATGAAACATGGCTTCTTACTACTCTGCTATAGAGCTGTTTTTTTTTTATTGATTTGTAAATCTTATCAATATAAACACATGTGGCCTAGGGGCATTGCTTTAATGTGACAATGATAATGGTAATAAGTGAAAATGAAAAATGACAAATAATCATGATAATCATACCACCTTTCAAGGGATATAAGATATAGATATTTCAATTTAATACTTTTTAATTTGTTGTACTAATTTATCAATAGTAGAAACTCTAGCAAAAGCAGGAAAAAACATTATGTATTTTGGCTTATTAATGTTGAATTTGTTGAATTTGTAAAATAAATATATATATATATATATACATGAATGAATACGAATAAATATGTTAAATCTCAATGTTAAATCTCAAAACATATGTAAATGTGCCATTCGAATTCCGAAAGCATTTAATAGGGCATTAAAATACAAACATCTACTGATAATTTGTGCTATTGTACCATACGATTCAGCTTGAAATTATGCCTTGAAGACGTGGGTGGGAAAACAACACATTCCCATTTTTATTTTTTAAATGTTTGTATTCACAATTATCGCATTTTTGATTTTCAACTTGTAGCTCGTTGAAAGTGTACCCAATAAATCTTAGTAAATAAAACATTTCCGGGTTTTTTATGATGGGCTTATTCTCTCTGTTGATAGTTCACAACGGACATGATAACCCTGTTGAGCAGCGTGAAGATTGACCTGAGAGGGGTCATCTTGCTGGAAGAGGAGATCAAGCAGAACCTTCTGGATTTCTCCGAAGTGGGTCTGTCGGAAATAAACTACGCAGATTACCTGGAAGAGGTGACTCGTTACTCACAAAAATAAGATTCATAGCTTTTCTAATTGACAAAAAAATTCTGTGCACATTCCTCGAATTGATCTTCAAATTAATTTTTGTGTGAATGAAGTGTAACTAAATCGTATAAATGTGGTTTCTCTCCCGCAGGTCAACAAAGGCGTCACAGTGGTGGACCTGCTCTCATTTGCCAAAGAGCTGGAAGCTCAGACAGACCTGATGGTATTTAACACCCCGCTCGATTTGTCCGTTTAGTTCAATTATTCATGTTGAATACATCTCCGCCAGAGCATCTCTGCCTGGCCAAGTAGGGCTTTGCATGAAATCAACAGTTACTACTTGTATACAGTTGTGAGACAAACAAACAAAATACTGATCACTATACTCTTGATGAATTGTGATCTTGGTGTCTATATGGCAGAGAATTCCATTCAGGGCCTTATTTAGGAAAATCTTTGCTGTTTACAGCAGAAACATTTATTCGTAGCCAAATGCAATGACAGATAATGACATTAGAATCAATCACCATTGAGATCCGATGCCGCCATATTACCGACACTGTAATATCTAACAAGGTGTGTATGATTTTTGCGTGTGATCCAGCCTCGAGGTCCTCTGCAAACATCTCTGAAAGGTCACGCGGGCACCGTGCGACAGATCCACAGCCATCAGGTGGTCCCCATGCAGTCGGCCATGGTAAGTCTCCCACTGAAGCCACGCCCATTTGCCATCGCCATTTGCAGCCCCTCCCTTCTTTATTTAGTTATGTTGACGTTTCACAGTTTAAATGAGCTGTTAGGCTTTTTAAGAAGACACACCATCTGTTTCAATGCACTTCTTTATGCTTGTTTTTCTATTTTCAAGAAATATGTTAGAGCCAGGGTAAGCAAGCACATGGGTGTGTTCATCATGTGTTTTTGTCATTTTGTGCAATGTAGAAGCGTTGTTTGCAACAAGTGGTGCAGGTAGCATGTAAGGTGACAATAAATTAGCAATTTTTTGAATTTACTCGGTTATACACTTGTTTGTGTATTTTTTGTGCAAGCGATTCTGAACTGCACTACTTGGTGTAAACTGGTTACGAGAGTGGTTTGTGTTTTTCTGATGGCACACCTAAAAAAAATGTATCTCCTTTTAAAGGATACAATCACAACGTGGGTTTTGTGTGTGTGTGCGTGTGTGTGTGTGTGTGTGTGTGTGTGTGTGTGTGTGTGTCTGTGTGTGTGTGTGTGTGTTTTTATGCTTGTGTGTGTCTTGGTGTAAATCCTTCGAAGCAGTGACTCCCATCCACAACCATTTCAATTTTAATAGGTCAGAAAACTTGAATTTACAACATATCTCAAATCTTCTCAATATCTTATTGAGGAATTCACTGGACCGGTCATACCTAAGCTGTTTATGTTTAAAAAAAGAATAAAAAAATGAAAAAAGCGAAGCGGTTAGTCAAGTCACTCATTAGAAGAGGGTAGCACTGTATATTTTTTTGTAGATTTCGTTTTTGTGAATTTCCTTTTTTTTTTTTTTTTTTGCTGTGCCGTGAGATTTTCTTATGTAAAATGTGTCTTGGTTGGGACACACTGCTTTAAAGTGTAGTATTGAATGACTTTGTGGCCAAAATGCCAACAAATATCCTTTGTCAATCAGCGGTTTGACATTTTGCTTTCCTCCTCTTTGAAAGTGAAGGTCACTTATTTTATTTATGTCACAGCCACCTGATTTGCTCAACTAGTGGCCGTTGCCTCAATTAGTCGCAAGGACCATAACATTTTCCACATGCATCCATTTTTACATAGCGCATGTCCTCATCAGTTTACCAATAAAACCAATCGTAATCCGACTGGATAAGCGGTATAGAAAATGGATGCTCAACTTTTAAGAGGGCTCTATTCATTCTGAATCCTTCTGCATGTGTGCTGTGACATTTCACAAATATGGTCACTTTTGACCACGTTTTTGCTGACTCATCATAATCCAGGTGTAGTTTACGCTTTGATGTTTGGCTCTGACGCTCTATGATTGTCCATTCTTCTTTGTTTCCCTTGAAGAGCTCCCTTAACCAGAGCATGAGGTTTCTGGAGAGAACAGCCTCAGACCTGCCAGTAAGTCAGCCACCTAAAGACCCAGCCAAATTTGTTCTTTGTTCAAAAAAGATGTCCAATAGCCCCACAGAAATGGGCAAAAAGTCAAACATGAATCTCTCGCCTCTCAATTTATTTCTTGTCCACAGAACAAAGTCTTAGCTATACTAGACGCCATCAACGCAGCCCAGTATCTCATTTCCCAGAATGCAACACATCTTATGAATCAGGTAACAACATGACTCCCATTACAGACTGGATATTCCATATTAATGTCATTTCTAATTTCAAACAAATGTTTTCTCCTTCAGGAGAGCACAAAATACACATCAACTATTGTGGGTTACTTCCATCAATACATAGAGTGGGTCAAGACGTCAGTAAGTCATAAGACTGTAATAGCACATTGATAATATGTAATAACATTACTACTGTTGATCTGCAATACACTGTTCTGTTTATGTGTCACCTTGATGCAGCTGGCAATGGAGGTGGCGCCATGCAAGCCTTTCAGCAATGTGCTGGACACAGCGGAAATTTTGACTTGCAGCTTCCTGGTGGACTCTATGGTAAATAAATATACATGCATACATGCAATACATGTCTTTTCAAATGTGAATATATAGTTGCTGCAAAAACTAATTAAAAAAAAAGGTTTTTCTAGAGTGTAGGTTAGATTATGATTTTAAGAAGAGCAATTTAAAAAAAAAAAAAAGTTTAATCAATCTGGAGATTATAAAAGATATATATGACTAGATTTTCAAATTACATTAGAACAAAATTTAATATGGCATTTTTTTCATTTAGGGGGCTGAAAATTAATAAACTTTTCCTTTCAAATGAGATGATAAAAGGTTTCATAGTTATGTAGTTCTATCTCATCAAATTTTCTGCAGAAAAAAAATTGAAAATGATCCCACTCCCACATCAAAATGAAATTTAATTGCAGCTACTAATGGATGTTTTTTGTGCAGAATGTGTTCTGGATGGGTCTGGGCTGCAGTACGCTTTTCCTCATCCCAAGCATCGTGTTTGCTGTCAAGTTGGCCAAGTTCTACCGCAGGATGGACACGGAGGACGTTTATGACGAGTAGGTGTTTTTGATGCCTTTTTCTTATTTGTTTTTGTACCCCGTACCTCCTAGTAAAAATACCTATTTGAAATGCTTACTGTTTGACTGCTAGTTCCTCTTTAACCCTCCTGTTAGATTTGTTTTCTAGATATGTTAAATGTGACTTGCACGTTTAACGATCCTAATCAGGGATGGACGACTCCTACGAGCACACTTGGAGGGGCCCCTTGATGAAAAAAAAAAATCATCAAGAAATATAGTATTATATTTGAAACGTTTCCTCTGCCGCCACCACCCAACGCATATTTGCAGATTTTTTTCCCCCAGTATTATTTTCAAATGATTTGTCTTTTAACCTAAGATGAATTTGTTGAGAGAAACGGCCTTGAACTCACCAGCCCAGAATTAGATTAGAAACTTTCAACTAAGGGCTCAATAACAGGAGGGTTACAACTGCTGCTTTCCAGCAATAATTTGAGAATGAAATTAGATTGACATTTTGTTTTCAAGCTTCTTTTGTCCAACCCTAACGCTTTCTTCCTGCTTTTATTTCCTCCTTCCACATAGTTCCTCCGTTTCCGGGACTTGGCATTTTACTTTGTGATAACCATTTCTACTATTTCCATCATCCCGCTCATCCTTCATTCTCTCATTTTGCTTTTGGCATCTCCTCCTCTTCCTCTTGGCACTCTGCACTTTACAAAGATACTCTGACTTGGACGGCATGTTCCTTTTGTAAACGGAAGGAGGGGGAAGGCCACTTCCTGGTGCATTCCATATCCCATTTGTTTGTTATTTTTTGCCATGAATCACCCATTTCTGAGTTTACAACTACTAATTGTCGGTGCTGGTTTTTGGGGTGTCCCTCGGCTTTCACTAAAGGGCTCTCGCAATTGTGACCTTACAAAAACTTAAATGCGCATCGCTGTAAATAATACAAAAGAAAATGGTGCCCCCCCCCATTGACAAGGATCACAAGCATGCCACATGTTTCATCGCACATCTTTCATGCTTTTGTTTGTATGCAATGTTTTGTTTTCAGTATGGGAAGTGGTAATAATGGTTATCATAGCGAGCCCCCACAAGGCATCCTAAACCCCCCCGTGACCAGGTAAATATGCTCGTTGGTAGTCCAATGCATGCAATATGGTGGCGGTAGCATGCGCACGCACATTTGCACTCGACACACTTAACCTTTTCTCAGTCGACTTTTTTTTCAGGGTTTCAACTGAATGACAAAAAACACATAGCACTATTCAGAGTTTGTATTCATTCACCTGCCTTCATTTTGACTTTTGAGGGAATCAAAGTACCAACTAAAATCAACTGTTGATTTTAGCGGGAATTCAAGTGACTGTGTGAAGCTGCATAGTCCCACATTTATGTATCTGGATTAGTTTTGTGTTTTTGAGTATGCAGTGTTTTCCAGATCTTGCAATTTTCTGTCTTCTGCTCATCCAATCAAAGGCAGTGCATAACTGTATTCAGTATGACCTCCTTTTATCTGGATTTATTTTTTTTACTGATTCAACTGAATTTGTGGCCAACCGCATAGCTTTATTCAGCATGGTCTGCACTTATCCGAGTTTGCTTTGAATCTGGACTTGTTTTCTTTTTGCCTTAGCCTGCATTTATCTGGGTTCGATTTATGAATTAGTCTAAGGCTATGCGGATGACCATTTAGCATTTATCTGGGTTATGTTTTTATCTGGGGTTGGTTTGCGTCCCCACTAAATGCCAATGGGAAGAAAACATGAACGTAACATAAAATAGTGCTCCTAAGGAATTCTTATAATTCTGTCCTTCACTTTTGGTTGCTGCTGAATGTTCTTCTTTATTATTTGCGAGGTGGCAGAGCTGCAACATGGTGTCATCAAATTATTGTTTCCTCTTGTTTAGAGTCAGCCAAAATCCAATGAATGTGCACCTGATCCTTTTGTTCCCAGAGAGGCAAGCATGGCAAAACGCTTGGGATTGTGCTTCTTTTCCTTTTTAATCTCACCCCAAAAAAATTCATAAATAACTGCATGTTTTGTTTGTTTTTTAATACTCAACGATTGAATATGATCCCAGAAATTCAGGCAGAGAGCAAAACATGTAATGTCTCTTAATGGCCACAATTCATCATAAGAGAGGCAGCAGGGTTTGTAGATGAAAACATGCATGAAATTAAAAAGTTCTTTTAAGCAACACTTTTTTTTCAGTTCATGGCATCAAGTTTGAAAGTTAAAATAAAAAGAAAGTAGAGAGTGTTTTTCAGTGGCAGTGCTTAATTGGGTGATGCTTGCCTTTTCATGTTTTGCTCTCTGGCCTAAAGATGTTTTAATCCCAAAATATGTTTGTTTTTTTTAATCATTTTTTTATTTATTTCTATGTATGGTCGTTAATGTTGTTGTTCCTGTGCTAGCATCCCAACGTACGATACCATGAACAGGTTCCCACGGGCCTCGGCTCCTCCGAGGCACATCGACTGGTGACCGAGAGCCCACATTTTCTTGTGGCTCCCGACAGGTACTTTTTTTGCTATATCTGATAGCATTTCTGGGCTCAAAAAACATCTTCTTACAACATAGATCAGTCTTTTTTCACTAAAAATCTGAAATAATTCATTCATCGTCATTGATGGCAATAGACGTTAAAAATCCATTCTTACTGGGGCAGTAGTGACTGATTTCATCCAACGTAACATTACTTTTTTTCCGCTCAAGTATGACGTTGTCTTTCGTAATGCTGAGTTCATTCCAACATTGTTTTTCCCTGTAGTATGTTATCTACGATATTATTCTGTCAACATTTTGACTTTTACATGTCATGCTCTGACAATATTGAAGTAATGTTTGAAATGCTTTAACTTAATTGTCATTTATCTACAAAACAATCCAACATTAAAGGTGTGAATTTTCTTGTAATGAGACAACCTGCCAAATGACAACATTTTTATGTAGAAATTTGACACAAATTCTCACAAAATCATATTTTTTACTGCTGAATTGTCGGCCTGACTTTTTGTTTTGTAAAATTATAGATATTTTCAACCTTATGCTACTAACGTTTCTGTTAAATGTAAAATTATGACTTTTCTTGTGACGTTCTTGACTTTTTTCTTTCTTTCTTTTTTCGTTGTGATAACAAAACAATATTCTGGGAGCATTGCATTTTTTTTGTCATTTTATTTTATTGTTCCAGCCTCTAATCATCCTTTTCTGTGCAATTAATCCTCCTATCTCTCTTTCCTCAAACTAACCTTGATTCTGTACTCAAGCTTTTTTTGGGGCTGTCTTCTCATGCAAGTGACATTATGGTGAGAATCATAATCATGTCTTTCTTTTGCATGAATCCTATTCCATATAACTTGATGTTGTGTCGCGAGTTCCATGGAGCCAGGGGGGCCATTTTACATGACCAATGTGGAAATGTCCTTTTGAATTAAACACACACACACACTCACACTTCATAAATGATGCATATGACTCAGTGAGCCCTCGTTTATTTCTGAGTGTCATTTAACATCGTAAAGATAAATGAAAGCACGTCCTCGTGCAGCCAAATGATATGAAGAAGCAGTACCAAGAGAAATTCAGCTCTAGCCTTGGCAAAACCGCAGTATTAAACAGACTTTGCTGCAGATGTGTGCTGCAATTTTTTTGTGGCATTATGACTTTTTTGTCAAGTTTTTTTCACAATACCAATATTTTCTTCAAACACTACGTATAACCATATTCTATAGAAAGTAGAACTTCTTTTTTTCAGATTTTTATTTCTATTTTTAATGTTTGATTTTGACGTGGCGCGGTGGAACGTCCGCCTCACAGTTCGGAGGGTGCGGGTACAATTCCACCTCCGGCCCTCCCTGAGCGGATTTAGCATGTTCTGCCCGTGCCTGCGTGGGTTTCCTCCCAAAAACATGCTTGCGAGATCGATTAAGTACTCCAAATTGGTGCGAGTGCAAGTGCGGATGGTTGTTCATCTCTGTGTCCCCTGCGATCGGCTGGCAACCAATTCAGGATGTCCCCCGCCTACTCCCGGATAGGCTCCACCACGATCACGACCCCCATGGGAACAAGCGTTACAGATAATGGATGGATAGATGTTTTTTTCTGATTTTCATTTCTATTTTGTAATTTTTAATGTTTGTATTTTATTTTAATTTTTGTCATTTCCAACCTGTGTTAAGTAATATTCTTGTGATACCTGTTTTTCATAAATACTAGGAAAGACTATTAGCTTGTAGCTGTCCAAATATAGAGTGACATGTTTTTCCCAAGGCTAATAGCAGATTAAAGGCTTTAAACGAAATCCTCACTGAGTCCTGGAGGAATCATCGTTTTTTTTTTATTCTACCCCTAACATTTTACATCCGAGCTACTCTACTCTCCCAAATTTCATGAGCAAATATTGATGCATATTTTGCATATATTGATGCCCAAATATAATTCTCTCATGTTTATCTTGCAGCTGCCATGACCTTCACTGGAACTAAAAAAAGAAAACAAACGGTGAGTTGTCTGTACTTTGTCTTTATTTTATTTTTTGAGATAGATTCATTGGACATTTGATTGTTTGGATCGATATTAGGTAATACCAGCCTTCAGTGGCTGCACTGTTCACGCAGCCATTTAACATGTTTTGCGTATATATGCAATTTAGGGGAAAGTTTCAAAATTAAATCTTTTGCAAGCCATTGCTTTTTAGGGCAAGCATGTAAAATGAGATCAAAACGATTTTGAATTTAAACATTTATTCCTG
Organism: Syngnathus leptorhynchus; assembly: GCF_054491065.1. Taxonomy (NCBI): domain Eukaryota; kingdom Metazoa; phylum Chordata; class Actinopteri; order Syngnathiformes; family Syngnathidae; genus Syngnathus; species Syngnathus leptorhynchus. Next base: position 10,503,205 of record NC_141196.1, on the reverse strand, counting down.
ATCTTTTGCTATTCATGACAAGCTTAGTCTGTATTTACTGCACTAAAAACATTCATGTAACATTTTTGACGTCTAGAAAAATATGACTTAGTTCTTGTTTTTTTGTATTTTTAATGTTGTTTGTACTTGTAAGACACTGAAGTAAACTATTCTCAAAAACAGAATTTTCGTGTCACAATGAAGAACTTTCTGAGCACTTTGGGAGTGTCATTATCATCCTTCCTGCTAGACATCAATGGGCTGCCACCGAACTGCTTAGATTTCTTAGAACCCAAAAATCCAAACGGGAATGCAACATTTTCTTGAGGACAACAACAGTGGCTAAGTAGCCATGGGAAGGTAACGACACATTGATTGATAAAGGACCTGCTAATGTTTGCTTCCTTATTTTTGAGGACAACAGAAAAAGTTATGTTTGCAGCATGTTGGTATCAACAAGATAAAACAAAAAAATGGACAAACTGGAGCTAGCATGGCTTTTAAATGTTTACAATAATACACAAAGTAACGTGATCCTTGTGGATTTTGGGGCTCATTTGCAAAAAGACTGGTTGCCTTTCATGTTGGCATTTGCGGCTTTTTAAAGGGACCGTTTGCCCTGCTATGTGCTTACGCCATTTTCAAGGTTTATGAACTTTGCCAGAATATTTTTAGAAAAGCCTTTTTGTTTTGCGAAAGCTGTATGCTCAATTTATTCTGCTGCAAATATGACCCCACTCTCCACGATGAAATTTCACACCAACCGATGATGATGAAATAGTTTTGTCTGCAATATGTCTTTATTTTATTTGTTCCGCTAGCTTCATTGGACGAGCACGACTTTCGAACCTGTTTCGACACAGTTTACTGTTTTATTCAGATTGTGTTCAAATTTTGCACCTTCGTGACAGTACTTGAGCTCACCACATGGACCAAAAACTATCAATTTCTTCAGTTCACAAAGATATTTAAATCATTCAAAAACAAGTCAGCAGTTTTATTTCGGTGCATTTAAAGTTCCCTCCGAGCTCTTTTCCTTGCATTTACAGTTGAACCAAAGAGTGACTTTTCCTGTGTAAAATCAAACATTGACATGACTAATTAGTGTGAAGGCGAAGGCCACTATTATTATTAGATGTCAATATTGAAAAAAGATGTGGCTGTGTAAAGAAAAACACGTCAGCTTCTTTTATGTTAGTAAATCAACATCTAACCCCTCCAGTAAACCTTAGCATCTTTTTTATTGATGACTCAAATGGAGAACAATCACAGATAAACAATCAGTACACACACAAATCAATCAAAAGCCGAAATGTGTCCCTTATGACTATTTTTTGAGAAATTACTTTCTTTTCAAATTTCTTTGCTTTATTATTTCGTCAACATTTATGTGCTTTGGTGAATTAACATTTTAGTGACAAAGAGGTGACATTATTCTCAAGCCAAATTTATGTTTTTGCAGTATAGTCGATCTCAGGATTGCCCCACTAATATTTTTTTTTCTAGTTATCCATTCTTTGTAATTATTACTCCATGGATACATTTAACTAATAATGAGCTGGAACAACAGAATGTATTCCACTTTGTTTTTCTTCATTTTGTACATCGGATGCTAACGCTAACATGTCTTGCTGACTCATCACTTATATGTGTACATGAGGGAAATCCAGGAAAATGACACCTTATGGTTGACAAGGGAGTGCCTGGCTAGCATTTGAAACTGCCAATCTTGTACCAACAAAATAAACAAGGCCACTGTAACCTTTACAGCTCATCTTGAGTTGAACTCATTATCAGAATGTTGTTTTGTCGGTTCTCTCGGTTTTAAGAACATTTTTCCTCAACTGTTAGCTCTCACAGTACAAGTGGGCCAACTTTTAAAATTACGAGCCATTGCTTGGATAATTATTTTGATTTGTGTTGCAACAAAAATTTTAGGATTTCAAGTAAAATAACTTACAAGCTCAGTCCCAGAACAAACTAAGTCAAGGTACCACTGTAGTATTTCAATTATACATTGAGATATAATATATAAATAAAATACATTTACAATTGTTGTATTACATGGACCTGATTCGATTTACATTGAGTGTAGCTACTCATTTTTATCCAGGTTATACACGAGCTCGTAAGTGCTTTTGCTTTTTTATGCATTCGGTTGAATAATAAGAATAATTCCGCACATTATTTGTTGATACAGCAACACAGCAAACATAGCCCTGAGTAACCTTTACTGAGAAACAAATATAAAAGGCTTTTGGATATGTTTGCTAATTTTTGTGGCTTGGAAATTTGCTTCTAGCAAAAGAGACAGGATCCAATTTGTAGGAGATCGACTCTTCTTTCTTCAATCTGTAAACGGTGAATAAAAATTTTCTTTCAGCTTGTAATTATTGTCGAGTCTTTTCTTCTCTTCCCTCCATATTTGGTGGAAGTCACTGGAGGGACTGATCACAATTTGTCCATTTAAAATGATTTTACAGACATCACTTATAATTTCAAAAGAATGGGGATCAATCAACCTTAGGCCCACGTCAACTCCTGAAAACCTCATATCGATTTGTCTCTTCCTGGCTGACTTAAAGAAGCAAAGACTGCACAACCTCCCTGCAGCTTCGGTGCTGTTTCTGTCATGTGTGTCTGTTTTCTTTCATCAGTCACCAAGATATGCAAACAAACGCTTTACGTAAGCTTGTTTATAGGTTGTTATATTTTACATTTAAATCTGTGAGGGTTAATATGACCTACACTCGTCAAACCCATAACACTCATATCTATGTAGAGGTCATCTTTTGAACCCAATGGTTAGACACTCACGGTTAGGAATAGCGACACGATTTCTATGAATTTACTCACTGAACTCACTGTGGTGAGCATATGTAATTTTCAATCGCTAACAAAAAAAAGGTGATTAACCGTGTGGGCAGACTCCAACGTTTAGGTCTACCTCACATTGAGCTCCGCCTCAAATTGCAATTTGGAGCCAGGACTATTCGGCCTGCCTCAGTCATCATCAGCCTTTGAACTGGTGCTGCTCCGGACCCAAAATCTGAATCGGCTAAATACGTTCAACATTGAGCTATCGAGTTGAACTGGGACTGAAACAGTGAGTAAACTCACAAACCGAACTAATATTTAGCTTATAGCTGAAAGTAAATAGACATCTAGCTGATAGTATGTGTATACTACATATGGTTTCATAGACTGAAAGAAGTTTGTATAATAAGTGTATGTGTGTACATTTTTTTTCTATACATTTCTTTTTGCTTCAATAAAGAGCTAGTTGCCTATCCCTAAGTTAGAACCACAATAGTTTTTGAGTGACAGTTGAAAGTGGAGCGTTGCGTGTTTTCAGGTGTCTTAGATCCCTGTAATTAAAAAGAACTTGAGATTTGACAGCACAGGCACACCGGAAGTGATAATGTTGTGTAAGTGCAAATGTTTAAGAAGAACTAGAAAGGTCATCAGTTCTTCATTTTTTGAAACAAATGCAAGTCAATTTTTTGCGCCGTTTCCAAAGATAAACTGATGTATTAAAAGTTTTAACCTGCACCCTGTTTTCACGATTATAACAAATAATAATCTTGAGCCTGTTGAACAAAAAAACGAAATCATAGAGTAACAAATGAAGCGTGCCATTTGTTTGATCACGCAAACAAGCTAACCAAGTTTTGACCTGTGACAGACACGAGTCAGCGTTGACGCTCCACGTAGTTATCCGGAGTGACGCCATGTCCAAAAACATGTCTCTGCTGTGGTGCTCTGGGTCTCCTCCGTGCTGGACGGTGATGATCGCTCTCGCGGAGAAGAACCTGCATGGATACCACCAGAAAAGGCTCAGCGTCAGAAATATGGCACACAGAACCCCAGAGCTCATGGCAATTAACCCCAGAGGACAAGTAAGTTCATTATAGCGACATAAAAAAAATATATTTTTAATGCACATTGGTAAAAATACAACAACATTAGGACGGGCAACTGGGGACTCAAAAAATGGCATCTCTCAGTTTAAAGAGGGATCAGACTATATATGTTCACCGAATTTCAACACGAACCTGCCTTGTTTGCATGAAGACGTTAGGGTGAAATTGCTCAAACTAAGCTGTTAGAATTACAGAGCCTTCTGGTCTTATCCTGAAATTTCATTTGAAACTGTGTACAGTGTATACTTTAAAAGTCTTATGTTTGCTCTAGGTTCCTGCCTTCAGACACAAAGACCGAATCTTGAACGAGTCTTTAAGCGCCTGCTTGTACCTGGAGGTAAATGTTTTGCATGTAAGTCAACAAATTTGAGGCTGTTGGCATGAGTGCCATGTTGATCTGTTTTAATCACAGAACCAGTTCAAGGAGCAAGGAAACAAGTTGATCCCGATCTGCCCTGCGGAGCAGGCCATGATGTATCAGCGCATGATGGAAGGCACTGTGCTTTTTCAGAAATCAAGTAGGCTAGATTTATTTATTTTTTTATCCGTGACATCTGCCAGACTTGATTCTATTTACAATACATTTCATCAAATTCTCACATCCCTTACCATTCGACAGTAGCCATAATCCACCACGCATCCGAGGTACCTAAAAAAGAGGAATATAACTCTGCAATGGGAGAAATCCACGAGAAGTTACGCGAAGAGGTCAAGCTATGGGAAAGATATAGGAAGGAGGTGAAGATCATCTTGCTTTGTGCATTGTATGACAGCTGTGTCTGTGCGTCTTCGCCTAGCTTATGGCATTGGTCTCTTTGATTGTTTTCCATATTGGGCTCTTCTTATTTTGGTCTTTCTCCAGCGGAGTTGCTTTGTAGGTAGGTGGCTGTGTGCATTTGCTGGTGATGGTAGCTGGCTCGTGTGTGGCTTCACGTCGTAATGGCTACCGCAGCCGTGTTTTACAGGCGGCTTTGCCTTGATGTGCCTCTGCTAGCTAGCGTCAGTTCCATCCGCGCCTCAAGCCGTCAATCGGGACTGAGTATTTACTGTGCATATGTAACAATTGTTGTCTCTTGCAGTCAACAGGACCTTTTATGTCAGGAAAGACATTTTCCTTGTCTGATGTATGTGTTTTTCCATCTATTGCCTTTCTCTTCTATTATAGGTAAGTATGTCAAAGACGAGGTCAAATTGAGAAACACGTTTTTTCAATCTTCTATTCGTTTTCCAGATTGTCTCCAGAGCGTTATCCGAAAGTGGCAGAATATTACAACCTGTTAAAGGAACGTACTAGCATAAAAAACACCTGGCCTCCTCACTGGCAGTTCAACCCCATAGGAAAAGCCTTAATGAAAGCAATCTGAGTGACAACAACATTGTAATCCTTGGGCTGGAAAATTCAATAAAACTGACAACTAAACGCCACAGTTACGATTTTTGGTCGCTCGATCGCTCTCTCTCGCTCTAGTACCCATTTTAAAACCTCCATGTTCTGAAAGCCTAACTTGTATTTAACACAACAAAATAATCTCACAAGTACACACACGACAAACCTTTATTAACCCCCCCCCCCCCGCAAGTCAGACAATAGCACACACAACAAGCTTTTATCACGTTTTCCCGCTCCAAGTCAGACAATAGCACACACAACAAACTTTTATTCACTTTTTCTCCCTCCAACTCAGTGAATGTGTGTGGGGAAGTGATCAGGAGTGTTTTCTTTGTGTTTTGTTGATGATTTTGGTTTTGTGGTCAGGTAGCCAGCTCGGCTCAGTCTCTGGAGCCACATAGGTACAGCAAACACTTCCGGTAGTCGCCCGTTGTGTCCTCCTACAAATGCACACACAAACATATCATTTTAGTCAAAATGTTTATATTGGAATTGGGTAAACTTGTAAATAAAAATTCAGACTTTTGTCACCAGAACCTTGACTTGAAACTCTAATTTGAAACAGCAACCCAGTTTTAAAACCATAATTTCAAGACACTGATGTCAAACTCTAAACGTGGTTTGAAACCCCAATTTGAAACTGTCATCCCATCAAACTGCCACAGTATAGCTCCTCCTTAACGTTGTGCAGTGGTACTCGATGCCTTAGAATATGGGCCCAATACCACTTATTCATTCTTATATTTAATCTTAAACCCTAACTTGACATATTTTGCAACGTGGGAGGACACTGGAGTATCTGAGAGTGAACAAACTCCACACAGGAAAAGATAATGGAACGAAACCTCCAGGCTGTGAGGCGGCCATACGAACCACTTTCCACCGTGCTGCCACACACAAATAAATTTGCTGCTTGAAGAGCATAGCGTCAGGAAGGACGTGATAAGACCGCCGACTTTGCCGATGGATGTTCCACTCTGAGGATTACGTCGGGCTCCTCCATGTTTGAAAAGAATCTGCTCATTCTTAGAGCAAAGTGTTTACGCTAATTGCATCTCTCCCTCCTCTCAGTCTCTCTCTCTCTGACTCTCTCTTGTGTGCGTGTGTTTCCATCCTAAATGTAAGCAGAGCTGCTGGAGAGGAATGTTTGTCATCACTCTGCTTTTATAGACTTATCTACAGGATATGTATGGGCTTGTTTATAGAAACGGATATGCTCACAGTATATGCTGTCTGGACTTATTTGGAGCAATTGTACCAAATAGAAATCTTCATTTCAAACCATAACCCTTTCAGCCTTGGAACCATAATTGAATGAAGGATAAAATTATAATAAAAATTATAAAAAATATAAAAAATAATAATAATTAATAATAAAAACCCTAAATTGAAAACTGTGTGTGTGTGTGTGTGTGTGTGTGTGTGTGTGTGTGTGTGTGTGTGTGTGTGTGTGTGTGTGTGTGTGTGTGTGTGTGTGTGTGTGTGTGTGTGTGTGTGTCATTTTTCACGAGACACGTATAGTTCAAGAAGCATACCGTACCTGAATAGTGTTGTAGAGCGAGGCTCCATACTTTTCCTTGAAACATGCTACGATGTCTAACATGTCTTCCTCGCTCCTGGACACCAGGACCCTCATCAGGGTGTCGTCATCCGTCCCGGGACGCTGCAGAAAATACAAACACACACACATTTAGAAGATCGAGAGCCATCGATCTCTGTCTGTCTGTCTGTCTTCTGTCTAATCTATAACGATCAAATCTACATTAGCTTGTGCCCCATGCTGAAGCCCCAACCAAGTCATGAAACCCTAATTTGGCAGCATAATACTTGTCTTGAACCTTAATTATATTAATCCCACTTTAAGAACATAATATAGAGCATAAGTCTTCATTGAAAGCCTACTTTGTACAGTTATGTCGCTAATGAAGTTTCCAGCGAGTGTGTGCCAACGTTCCACCTAGCGTCATGATCGCTAATGATGCTAAGTAAATATGTCAGTAATGAAATTGAGCTAAATTCCCTAGTGTTGGGTTATCTGTCCACTAAATGTAGCATGGGGAACACATCCTCCAATTATTCCATTCAGCTGGAATCGCTTTGCTAAGTAATTACGTTGAACAATAACATTATAAAAAGTACACACACCCTACCCTCATTGATCTGTACAGCGACTCAGCAAAGAAAGAGGGAACGCTGCGGGTGCATTTCACTGTCGAGGAAAACACATTTTAGTGAGTCATGCAAATGTCATTAATATGAATGATGAAAAATGTCATACCGACAGCCAGCAGCAAGTTCTCCAAATTTCCCGTGGTCTCGCCTTCAATGCTGTTTTCGATGTCTGAACCGCACAGTTTCTTGTAGGCGTCAAACACTGTACACATTTTTACAATACAGTTATCCAGCTTCATCTGTGATGTACAAATACCATATCCAAGATGTCCTAGGCATCATGTTTAGTGTAAACAAATTCCGTAAAAATGACTTTTTATCTCTACCATCGCTTTCTGTAGGCACGAAAAGCAGTATTGAAGAGGATTTCCCCTTCAGTATGAATGAAGTTGTTTTACAAAATCCATGAATGCCCAGAACCTGCGATTCCAAGTTAAACGTTGAGCCGTCATTCCATAAATCTACTCTCACCTTTACGGAGATGTTCTGCGCTTCTATTTCCAAGAATGTGGATGAATTTCTCCTCATCTGTGCCAAATTTGCCCTCGCCCGCTGCATACAAGTCCTGTGGTCACGGTAAACCAGCTTTGATGATTACAACTTGTGAGTTATTAATGACAGAGCAGCAGGTGTTGCTGAGGCCCTGTCGCAATTGCGCTCATCAGTATTCTTCACGCAAATTCATTTTTTTTTAAATTCCCCAATATTTTGTAAAAAATTTAAATTGTGGAGAGTGGTTTCAGTTGCCCATCATTGTGTCAGATAATAATTCTCCAAAATTGGTATTAATGTTTGAAATCACATTGGTAGTAGCTAAGCATATATTATGTCCTATTTCCTCACTACATTTAGTTTTTCCTCTCCATTCCACGGAAAGACAATTTCCACAGTGCAAATGTTCTAGCCACACAAGAAGAACATTTCCCAGGAGACCGTGGATCTGCGAGCCTGCCAGCAACACCTTGTACAATAGCCTGCCTTGTGTGTGCGTGTGTGCATGGGGAATATAGATAATGATCATTTTTGCTTCCTACCTTTGCATCTTTGGTGATGTTTGGCTCGTTGACTCCCTCCTCCCGCCTTCCCTTTTAGACAAGCAACAAGCATCATAAAATATTTTAAGTAGAAAATCTTTAAAAAAAATTACAACTTGATTTTATTTTGGGGGTTTTTCTTGATTTGACTTGACTTAAAAATTCCTTCTTTTCTTATATTGCGACCTCACGTAAATGTGAATAAAAACGCATTTCGACCTTCACGTTGTTTCAAATAGACTTTACCTGCAAGAGGATGACCAGCAGTCTCTGGTAGTATCCTGACGTGTCACTGCAGATGTCCTTCTCTAGCTTGCTGCCAAACTCTGCAAGATAAGATTATTATAATATTATATTACAGCTTTTCCACCTGGTAATTTTATCATCCTTCTTTTTCTGCATTTTCCTTTTACAATGTGGCATCTTGATGCCAAGGAAACAATTTGAAATGAGTTCTTTGTTTCCATCTATAGGCAATTACAAAGAAATATTTCATGGAGTTCTGCTATTTGTGGAAGAACTCGGTCACTTTCCATCCTGCAAATAGTTGGTTTTTATTGTATTTTGAATTTATTCTCATGACGCAACAATAAGTTTATTTTTTTTGCTGGTTATGTGTGTGACAATCATTGGGACTTTGACTTTACATTTGTAGACCATGTCTCATTTCAGAAAAAAAAATGCCTTGAAAGTAACATGATCAATCATTTTTTTTAACTTCATCGACAGGCGTTCTGATTACTAATTAAGCTTATTACATGTATCAATACACAACCATAACTGCTGTTTGACTTCTAGTGATCCTTTTTCATGCTCAGTGTTGGTTTATGTCCCAATGGCTCAATAATTCACCGCTAATGGTGGTAAAAGCACACGCTGATCGATGTACTCACCTTTCTCGTAGACCGTAATGATATCTCGAAGGCGTTGACTGTTCCTGGAGGCCAAGATCTCAATCAACACGTCGTCATCAGTCCCGACGCCCTGCGGTGCAAGAAGAAAGAATCATCAAGAAGCTATTGGTGTGGTTTTTATGGCTCCAGCAAACAAAAGAAATGGATAATACATTTTTCGTTGCTTTCCCGTTTTGTGTGAGCGAGTCGGGTTGCCACGGCGACCCTGAACACCCTCAATTGCAGCTTTTGTGTGTTTAATTAACTCTTTTCACACTCTTCTCAAAGCCTCTGTTATGATGTGTCGTGTAGCTGCTTGATGCTAACCCTGGAGATCCGCATCTACCTTGAAAGTAAGCGTAGTGTAAATACTCCATATATTAGGGCTGGGCAATTTTGAATTTTAATTGCATTTTATTTTCTCAATGTGCGATATGTGATTATCTAGGAATGTAGTAGAAGTGATCATTGGAAAATGGAAAGACTTGTAGAAATACTGAAAAATAAAGCATTGCATCTTGATAATAGCGATCAATAATTGTTGATCATTGTCAATAATAACATTAAAAGTAATTTGAGCAAATGTTTCAGCAGTGTGTATACAACTGGATTCCCTTTGCATTAATCAGGGCCAAAGTAGCAGCTCTCAGCCTCAACAGTAGGAAACTATAATATTTGATAACGATGACTGACTTTTTTATATATATATATATATATATATATATATATATATATATATATATATAAATCAAATAATCAAAAATCATTGTCAAAGCTTCATGGAAAGTGAAAAGTGCCACACTCGCCCTCACCCCCACTTTCTGATTGGCTATTTGATCTGTGACGTCACTCGGACACTCCATTAGGTACACCGCCATTTTCAGGTGTACCTAATCACAGGCCACTTCATTAGGGAAAAATCATGGTCAAAACTTAAATGAAAGTGAAAAGTGCCACACCCGCCCTCACCCCCACTTTCTGATTGGCTATTTGTGCTGTGACGTCACTCGGACACTCCATTAGGTACACCGCCATTTTCAGGTGTACCTAATCACAGGCCACTTCATTAGGGAAAAATCATGGTCAAAGCTTAACTGAAAGTGATTGGCTGTTTGATCTGTGACGTCATCCGGACACTCTATTAGGTACACCGCCATTTTCAGGTGTACCTAATCACAGGCCACTTCATTAGGGAAAAATCATGGTCAAAGCTTAACGGAAAGTGAAAAGTGCCACACCCGCCCTCACCCCCACTTTCTGATTGGCTGTTTGATATGTGACGTCACTCGGACACTCTATTAGGTACACCGCCATTTTCAGGTGTACCTAATCACAGGCCACTTCATTAGGGAAAAATCATGGTCAAAGCTTAACTGAAAGTGATTGGCTGTTTAATCTGTGACGTCATCCGAACACTCTATTAGGTACACCGCCATTTTCAGGTGTACTAATCACAGGCCACTTCATTAGGGAAAAAGCTTAAGTGAAAGTGAAAAGTGCCACACCCGCCCTCACACCTACTTTCTGATTGGCTGTTTGATCTGTGACGTCACTCGGACAATCCATTAGGTACAACGCCATTTTCAGGTGTACCTAATCACAGGCCACTTCATTAGGGAAAATCATGGTCAAAGCTTAACGGAAAGTGAAAAGTGCCACACCCGCCCTCACCCCCACTTTCTGATTGGCTATTTGATCTGTGACGTCACTCGGACACTCCATTAGGTACACCGCCATTTTCAGGTGTACCTAATCACAGGCCACTTCATTAGGGAAAAATCATGGTCAAAGCTTAACGGAAAGTGAAAAGTGCCACACCCGCCCTCACCCCCACTTTCTGATTGGCTATTTGATCTGTGACGTCACTCGGACACTCCATTAGGTACAACGCCATTTTCAGGTGTACCTAGTCACAGGCCACTTCATTAGGGAAAATCATGGTCAAAGCTTAAATGAAAGTTAAAAGTGCCACACCCGCCCTCACCCCCACTTTCTGATTGGCTGGTCGGTCTGTGACGTCACTCGGACACTCCATTAGGTACACCGCCATTTTCAGGTGTAGCTAATCACAGGCCACTTCATTAGGGAAAAAGCTAAAGTGAAAGTGAAAAGTGCCACACCCGCCCTCACCCCCACTTTCTGATTGGCTAATTGATCTGTGACGTCACTCGGACACTCCATTAGGTACACCGCCATTTTCAGGTGTACCTAATCACAGGCCTCTTCATTAGGGAAAAATCATGGTCAAAACTTAAATGAAAGTGAAAAGTGCCACACCCGCCCTCACCCCCACTTTCTGATTGGCTATTTGATCTGTGACGTCATTCGGACACTCCATTAGGTACACCGCCATTTTCAGGTGTACCTAATCACAGGCCACTTCATTAGGGAAAAATCATGGTCAAAGCTTAACTGAAAGTGATTGGCTGTTTAATCTGTGACGTCATCCGGACACTCTATTAGGTACACCGCCATTTTCAGGTGTACCTAATCACAGGTCACTTCATTAGGGAAAAATCATGGTCAAAGCTTAAATGAAAGTGAAAAGTGCCACACCCGCCCTCACCCCCACTTTCTGATTGGCTATTTGATCTGTGACGTCACTCGGACACTATTAGGTACACCGCCATTTTCAGGTTCGTTAGCGAAGATTCCCGAGTGAGTGACAGACAGCGTTGCTGCCATGCCAGCCGACACACGTCATACCTACATTGATGTTTTAATTTTGTATTTGTTGGATTGTAGTCTATGGTGTTATGTGGATGTGTTTGTGTTTGAATAAAAGGTTGAAAAAAAAATTCTGTTTTGCCGACATTTATTTGGGGGCACACCAACTCATATAACGTAAAACACATGTATTGTCATATAAATCAGTGAACCAAATGTCTGATTTTTATGTTTTAATTGGCGAATATAAAAACAAGGAATAAAACACAAGACAAGCTTTAACAAATGTTTATGAAAATAATAATAATAATAAAAGTACATTTCAAACCAGAAATCTAATGTGATCACTTTAGAAAGTGATTCGTTCACTCTCGTTCTTCTGAAAAGATACGTTGTTTTGAACAAACCTTTCACTCACGAGCCAACACGAACCCGCATGCCAACTGACTCCGTTGTTATTACATTCTCGTTACTCTGAGGATTGCATCAACTCTAATCATGCCTCCATGATGAGCAGTAAAGCCATCCTAAAACACGAAGAAGACGCTCTGTCACATTGTGACAGTGAGCACCCGGCGCGCCATTTTCTAAATTTCAACGATGGCTCTGTCACAATAATAAGACCAGCGCGGTGCAGTTGCGCGGTTGCGCGATCGGACAAAAATGCGCAAATGAAAAAATGCTTAAAAAGAAGTTTTTTTTTGCTTGGAACGGATTAAAAAGAAATCATTATTTGTAATGCAAAAACATGATTTGGAATTCGAACGATTCCCTTCTCGAACAGCCTTCTGGAACGGATTGTGGTCAAAAACCGAGGCTCCACTGTAGTTATATACTAGATCTCTGCGGCGCACGTGCGGCGTTGTCGACATAAAGGACGAGTAATTTGATCGATGGATTTAATGATTTGGAGTGACGCAGATGGTTTGATAATATTGTTATAATATGATAGTTATTTGAAATATACTTTAGATATCGTTATATGGGTCTGTGGAATAATTAGAAATGCAACTTACAATGAGTCCGATGTCAGCGGCGCAGCGCATATGCGGCGCATACACTCCATTGTTTACATAAAGGACGATCGATGGAATTAATGAATTGGAGTGACACAGATGGTGTGATGAACGTGTAATTTATGTAATACCTATTTGAATAACTCTGAATGTTACGTCAGGCCCGTTCTCAGCTCCTCGTTTGTGTATATGTCACGTTAGCATACCGTATCGTTTAGCCTGTTGTTGCTGGTTCATGTCTGTTCTTGGTGTTGGATTTTGACCAATAAATTTTTGCCCCAATAGTGCGATTTGTACTCCGGTGCGACTTATATATGTTTTTTTTTTCACTTTATTGTGCATTTTATGGCTGGTGCGACTTATACTCCAGAGCGACTTATAGTCCAAAAAATACGGTACAACAGTGTGTAATATGCATAATATCGATTTTACATGTGGAGCTTCCTGGCAGAATCGTAATGAGTAATAATCTATTGTGTTTTAGCTCAATGGCTGATTATAAAAAGCCCAAATAGAACATCTTGCGCTTTTGAAAGAATGCTAATCTATTGACTGCTCATTTTCAGTGAGTGCTTTTTACTCAAGCATAAACAACAAAGTGTGCATATTCCCACTTGTCACTGGCACGTTTCATTAGGTGTCAATTGCCGACTGACAGCGTCAGCCCCGCTATTATTATGCATTTCACCATCATTAGCACAGCTTTTTGGCAATGCATTTATTTTCACTGGTGATGAAGAAAGCGACGATCACTGTGGTTGACACGCTATTGCTGGTTTGCTAAAATAAATGCTACATTTCTTACGGCACAGATTGAACCAACAAAAATTGAAAATGAAATGTATCATCAGTCCCCCCAAAATGATAAGGTAAAATCTTGCATTACCTTTAATGCATTGGATTCTGAAAATAGAGGTAACATTTACTATGTCATCAAATCAGCTTTATAATCTTTGGTTCATTTATTTTGGGAGCATTTTGAAAACTTGTGTGTCATCTTGCCATTTTTTTCCCCCCACCCTAGTTCAAATTGATGACTTGAGCGTTACCTTGATGGCCTTGTGCAGCAGCATGGCATCGTACAAGACAGGGGGAGTCATCAGGGCCACGATGAGATTCTCAAACAGACCCCCGAGCTCCGATTTGAGAGCGTTGACCAAATTCTGTGGGAGCAGATCGATTGATGATGTTTTGGAAATAATTGCATTTGGATTGAACTGGATTGTGTTTTATTTGGAACATCACTAACTTAAAGGAGAAGTCTTGACAATATTATGTTCTGTGCCACCCTGCTTGTCTCTTCATGGCATTCAGACTATTATTGGGTTTGTGAAATATGAGTTAAGGAGCAAAATCCACAATTTTTCAGCCATCTCATCTCATGTTGCCTTGTATTTGCACTTGTTGAGAATGACATCACAGCGCCCAAGCAGTGACCAATCACGGGTCATCTTTTGTCTGGGTTTGGTCATGTGACATTCGCGAGCTGAGCGCTTAAAGGCACTGACTCGCGGTGCGGTGCCTCTTAACATATTACTTTTTAATTATATTTTAAACATTTTTACATTACGTTTTTGACTTGATTAAAAATACATATACGAATAAAAAAAAATATTCAGTTTAAGAATCCAAATTTGTTTTGTTGGTTTTGTAGCATTTGTAATATCATTTGAAAAAGGTAGACTTGTCCACTCCCCAAAGCACCCCAACACCTCTCCCCTCGTCTGTCCTTCGGCTTTCCATTATCCAGCTTCACCTTTCCGTAGGCGGTTTTGTACGCCTCCTTTATTTGCTGCCTCTGATCGTTGCTACGCGCCGCCAACAGCATGAGGACTACATCTTCATCCGTCCCTGTAGGACAAACGACAAGAAAGAAGAAAGGTGATTAAGGTCCCATGCGAAGGTGGTGAATTATTGACTGTTGGCTTGTGAAAGTCAAGATTTTAGCGAGATAAAAAAAAAAAGCAACAGAGGTCACTGAGAAAGAAGGACTAGAATTTGATACTCCTGCATTGTAGAGTGACCGTCAACATCATTGATCAGTACAAATGCAGTGCAGCAGGCTTTTCCAATCTTTGTTTAGACGAAGGGACAGTTTTTTGAATAGAAAAATCTTAGAACATGTGTACCACCACAGGGTAGGTAGCTGCATTGTGAAAAAACTGTCACCCAGTGTTTAACCGTTTTTGTTTTTGAAAACAAATGTCGCACGTAATGCTGTCAACATTTCAATCGTGATCAAAGAGGTCAAAAAAATCAAGCTGAACATTTTCTCTCTGCCCCCATTAGTCCAAACCTGTCATTTAAACAGTTGGACTAACAACTAAATTAAAAAATAGCTGATGTACTTCCTGAGTACAGTGATGTGAATTAAGTCATATATCATTGTCAAGTGGAGTTGATTAAAAGGAGTGCAGGTATCGGTGAATTAAACAGTAGAATTCACCTGGGGGTTTTTTTCCATTTCATGGGGCGGCCAGTTTGCCTCTCTTACTGTCGACTGAAAATGACATCCCAGTTGCCAGGTCTCAGGCCACAACCAATTACAGCTCCCCAGTTTTCTGATGATGAGCTGTGATTGGTTATGATGTGGGGGAAAATTGGTGGATTTTGCCTGTTTTATTCACATTCCACAAGTGAAACATGAATCAGAACACCGAGTTTTGACTCTGCACACGACATTTTATTACAAATCAAATTTGGGGTTGACTTCAACTTTAAGTGCAAAGATTAGTCAAACATCTACTACCCAAATGTCCCATAAGAAGTGATTCATACAGTTTTATTAAAATAGGCAATTACAAACATTTTTGGTTAGCTTCCCCTCCTTATGAATCTTTACTATTTTCTACTATTGCTGTTTTCCAAGAATCCAGTATTGCAGAACACTGACAGTGATGTTAAAAAGAGTGAGCTGAGTGGGAGAAGTAATTTGACGCATGGCTTTGAGACAATACCATTCATACAGAACATTCATACACCAGCATTTTAAAAACAAACACTCACTTCTGCTTGTTTAGCAATGCAAATAAATCACAATGAAAATGAAAACTAACGTTTGGAATGGCAACGAAGCAAAGTGTAAGAGGTGAGCGCTTACCTAGTCCTTTCATGGCTCGGTGGAGAATCTCGGCGTCATGCTTGGCGTCAAAGTTGACAAAAGGTTGAACGCTCCCTCGATATGCCTGCAGGGAGGAAATAACCATTGATATGTTCTTAAAATTGCCATAAACATTTTTTCTAAAAAAATATCTTCTTATCTAAATATATATCGATATATCGTGATTGAATGCCTTACACAAAAGATTTCATGACAAAATCCAAAGGAAGAACTCACCATGTTCGTTTCTAATGAGCTGAAAGAGATAAGATCAAGTTCATTTGAATCACAAGCAAAAACAAACGTAGAAAAGTCCAAAATTAATAGCCTAAAAACAAAGAAGGCTTAAATGGTTCTTTGCCAAAATCTTGCAGATTAAAATGTCCAACGTGATTCTGACAAGTACATTTTGAAAGCCTAACCAACATGCTATTGGTTGCTACCCCTAATTGGGTTATGTAAATAAAGTACTGTTCAAACCCTAATAAGGTAGATGCAATAAAAACAATAAGAATAATCTGTAACTATTTCTCCATCTATCATAACAAACTGGTACTTTGGTTGGGGTCACAGACAAGGAGGACATGGTAAAGTCTTACCTGCTGCGATGTGTCCTCTCTTGTTCAGGCTGCTCAGTAACCGGCATCTGTGCAGCGTATCGGGTGAAGAACGCGAACCTGAGGCCAGTCCACCTGTGGTGTCATCTTTCACCACATGTCTCCATGACCTCACAGGACAGTCTTCATTGATTGTGTCACCTTGAATTAAATGGGTATGTGCACCGAGTTATGAAAGAAGCGGTGTTTTAGACCAGGTCCACATTTATTTATTTTTAGATGCGAGGGAGTAGCAAAACTATTTTGACTCTGTACTTATTGTGACTATAAATGCCAGGTTTTTGTGAAGTAGAAAAATGGGACCAAGATAAATTATTCGCCAAAGCCAGAGCACCTGTACTTTATTTGGGACTAGATAAATATCAATCATTTCAAAACATTGGTAACTAAAAATGTGTTTAAGATTTACAATTTTTTTTTTTTTTTGAGAGGGCAAGTGTGGAACAACCAAGATGCTGTTGTTTATTCTTGCAGTACAAAAAGTAGAACAAATTGAGAATAAAATCAAAATAGATTGAGAAAATTTTTTGAAAAAAACATATACTTTTAAAATGTTCTAACATTGAGACTAATTTTTGTGTAATGGGCCACCTTGGAAAAAAAAACTTTTTTTTTTCAATTTCATAGGCAGCATACACTTTGATTACAATTTAATTCAATCTAATTGAATTACCGTTTGACCACTTGTATGTCATTCACATTTGTTTTATTGATGAGTGAATATATATTTTTAAACACATGCTGCTCGACTAGTGTTGCAGCTCAATTGCTATGCAAAGACAGCAGTGTTTTCAGGCATGTTCTCGAAGGAATGGGCCCGATGGGCATCATCATTACCACACGCACACACACACACACACACGCACGCACGCACGGACACACACACACACACACACACACACACACACACACACACACACACACACACACACAGCTCACATATCAGTGCACCTTAATTACAGTGACTTGTGAATAGCATCTGCTCATGCAGGCGAGCTTGTAGCCAATTTCCTCCAAGCCCAAATAAACAAGACGACTGGGCAGCTAATAACAGCCAGATCAGATTGAGTGAAGATCCAAGAAAGATTCTGTCAGTCCTCTGCGGGACACATCCCAATGTGTCATTGTCTTTCATGCAGAGTCATACAATTATCACCGGGTGGCTTCATTTCACATTGAAAGGCGAGATGGTATAAAATATGCCACATTATTGTATGTTCATTTTATAGTTATCTGGGTTCAAATACATTCCAAAAGTTCATCCATCCATCCATCATCGATAAATGTGTAATATTGTGAGGAATAAAGTTTTATTTTCTGAGGGAAAAAAATGAATAAACATGAATGCAGGAAATATTTTTTTGCATATTAACATCTAGCCATGACATAAATATCTATCTGTAATCTAATGGTTTTATGTAAAATTAAAGAGTAAATTACGATGAAAAATCATGCAAACTTGAGAATGAATTGTTTCAATACGAGAAAATGAAATATAACCCAATGTTTGCGAAGGTCTAACTATAACCAATGCTTGATAAAATGGTCTTAATTCAATCTTGTCTTGAAATCAATGGGCCAACTCCAGAAAAATCAATTTCTAAAAAAATGATTGTCAATAGTTGCTTGTGTTAAAGGACAAAGTGTTGCTGTACACCAATGTTGGCTTCTTACTCACGCAGTGGGAGTGACACTTGACATCTAGGATGGCGAAACTGTATTTCCAAGGCATGGACGCAATTACTCGCCCACGTAAATTAAATTCCATCATCAAGTCGCCTCAGCCTCATCGTTTCGCGGCTTGATCACACCCCACTGGATTCATTTCCCCTAATCACTAATGGCCTTATGGAACAGATTGATGAAAAAAAACAAGTGATTTATCACCCAATTAATCCTTGTTTACACTTGTTAATTTTATTCAAACTCTTTTTTTTTATGTTTTTTGTGCGTCTAACAGTGGTCGCAATTATTTATATGTCTTGCGCTTATTGGGCAAGTTGGGAAACCTAACTGAAATCTAAAGCTGTGCCAAAAATAGTAATTTCATCATAACTGTTCAATTTATGACAATTATTCAATCGAAAGGTATGAAGAGTGGCATTTACCAATTTGGCCGCTTGGGGGCGTAACTACATTGTATGATTGAGCTTTTTGAATTGTATATAAAGAAATTGGCGGACGGGCTTTTATCAGATATTTTCCTTTTCATTATATTTAATTTACATATTTATACAATACAGAAAATGGATGGATGTAACAGAAATTCACTTCATTTATCAACTGCTTATCCTTAGTTCTATTTAAAAAAAACAATAGCTTAAAGGGAAATGGAAAGTGGGTGAGTGGGGGGCTTAACTATCCAAACTTTTCACCCTTGGGCAGTTTTCCATCACCTGTACAATTACATGAATAATCCAGATGATAACCAAAAGGTACCACCGTGGTCAATATCAAGCTTTTTTTGTAAGTATGAAATGAGAAAAGGTCCATTAACAGGTAGCAAAAGATGTTTTAATAATAATGAGAAGAACAATGGTGAACTACAGCAAAGGGCAAAATACTGATGTCCTTTTAGGGCAAGCCAATAGGAGTCCATCACATTTGTTCTTTTTTTTTTTTTTTTTTGCTTACATCCATCCACGAGTAGAAGGTGGTCGTGGGGGGGACAATTCGTTCAGAGCACATGGCGGAGCTCCTGAACTGAGGAGGCGTTGGTGGCGTTGGCGGGGGTCTGTCGGAAAGATCTGGCCAGCTGCAGCGTGGCTTTGCCCACCGAGTGACGCAGCTGTTTGATGAGCATCCACAGCAACAGCATGAGGAGTCCCAGCAGCCCCAGCAGCATGGCCAGGTACACGCTCACATTCCAGCCCCAGTCCAGCTGCAGGGGCAGCGACGTGGAGGCTAGTAGGAATTTGCGGGGTGCCGGCATGGGCACACACACACACACACACACTCGTACAAAAAAAGACAACCAAAAAAGAACCAACTTGTCAGGGATGGAGCACGGAGGAACTTCCGACAGGTAGGAGAGTGCTAGGTGATGAAAGTCTCATCTATCGCCATGATTGAAATGAACATTCCCTTTTTCTTCCCGCAGCCGTGTTCTTTGCGCTCCCGTCTCACTCTACCTGACAAGAAAGAAAACGGAAGGAAGGAAGGATGGAAGGAAAGAAGGAAGGAGGAGGAGGGACTGGCATGTCACTGGCTGCATGCACATGACTGGAGGAAAAATATTACAACAAATTCTTATATTTTTACATGCAGTTTACGAAACTGGTAAAATCCACATCCCCTCTTTGATTTGGGAGTGGGAAACACATTTAAAGTTACACAACATAGAGTTCATCAATATGCCACATAGGAAGCTTTAGCTTTTTTTAGTATTCTTTCAGATCTTTTGACACTTTTATGACTCATCGTAGTGCCATCACTGTTTATCGACTCAAATCCAACAATTTCACTGGACAAACATGAAAGAGGGTCTGGTCTCCTCCCCATGCTTGTTTAAGAAATTCATGTTTGGTCACTACTGTTATGACTAAAACAAACCTCTAGATGGTAGTGTCGCATCACATTGAATTTGACAGAACAGAATTTGAGTAGAGAATAAGAGGATACGTTTCTGCTTGCTACATTGCGGTTCGTTTATCGCAATAGGTGGGAGGTGGGAAAAAAAACACCGGCCAACAACTTTCCGCATAGTAACACTTGACCACCCCCACTGACTTCGTCCAGGCGCATCCAAGGCGCTCCTGGTGTCATCCAGGGGCATCCAAGGCGGCCCCGGCGTCGTCGAGGTTTTGTTCAGGCGCATCCAAGGTGGTCCCGGCGTCGTCCAGGCACATCCAAGGCAGTCTCGGCATCGTCCAGGCGCATCCAAGGCGGTCCCGACATCGTCCAGGCCATCCAAGGCGCATCCAAGGCAATCCCGGTGTCGTCCAGGCGCATCCAAGGTGGTCCCGGCGTTGTCCAGGCACATCCAAGGTAGTCCCAGCGTATTATTTGTACGATGTGTCCTCTCTGCATCCACTGCAGCCTGGTCATCCTGGAAAATGGATCCTCCCATCTGTGGTTTCTTCACAAGGTTTCTCATTTCGCCGAGTAAGAGTTTTAAATTTTCCTTGCCCTCCCGGGTGTTTAAGATCAGGGGATGTTTAGAATAATTGTCCATTTTTGCACATATTGTCCTGAATGTTGTTAGCTACCTAAAATGAGATGTAACAAAGTCAAATTCGTTGTTTGGCATGATAAAACTTGGCAAATAAAAAAAATATTTGATCCAGATGCAGGCCAAGCAGTCGTCCTCATACAGGTGCACCCCAAGCAGGCAGTTATAGCTTCATTTAAGCGCAGGCGCAGGGCAGGTGCAGGCACATGACATAGCCGCGAATAAAAGACGGATGCTAGTTGTATTAGTCTGTCGATGGTGTTTTCCATAATGTGTTAGCATCAAGCTAACCAAGTTTTGCATTCATCACATTTTCTACACATACTGTGTCAAATCTGTATTGGGTGGTTAGCAGCCACAAAAATAGTTGAGCTACTACGCTTAAATCAATTTTTAGTACACATAATATATGCCCGTGAGTATTGTTATATTTTCTGCCTACAAGTGTTGCTGCAAAGTTTGTGTTCAAATATTGGTGTTGAATTGGAGTTATAACAGCTTCAACATTAATCTAGGTTTGTTAGCATTAGTAAAAAGTAAAAATAAAAGATTTTATGAAAGTATGTCTGTAGTTAAAACATAATCTAATGATATTAAATCAGAAGTATACAACATAATATGAAATTAGGATAAATATTACTTCTCTAAAACATTTAAACCCTCAAACTCGGCCACAATATGGCAATATTAATATTCCAGCTGGTTATCAACAATTTGGGGCAGTCACTGTATCAACCAATTGAAAACAAAGCAACAGTGCACATCATATTTTCAAATAGACAATATATACACATTTATCACGAGACATACCTTTAAATGTTTTCATATGTCGGGGCAAGTCTATAAGCAGTTCTAACAGTGCACACCATTTCCATACATTTGGAAAGCGGTTTAGAAGAAATCGTGAAGTATGGTAGGCTAAGCTATGAGCTAAAGCTAAATTGTGTTGCCCCGAATGCTAGGTTAGCGCTAAACTACGTGCAAACGATAACTATTACTACAATACTATCAATATTAGTACGACAATAGTTTATCGTTTCATTCAACGAGGTTGTTTATTATTACATTCTTCATATTATTGCTGGTGTTGGTAGTATTTAACTTATAATACATAGTTCTTACCTAATACATTTCAACGCTATTCGAAATGGACAGCGGGCATTCGATTACACACCCGCGCAGCACTCGAGAATCAACCTAGTATTCACGGTTAATTACTGATTAAAATGAACTATATGAAAAAAACGAATACAATGAATTAAGTCGTCAAATAAAATACTAGATTTAAAAAAAAAAAAAAAAAGGCCACAATAACTTACTTTGTCACGAATAACTATATGATGCGGTCTGTTGAAGAAATGAACCATTGCTTCCTTCATGCCTGTCGGTCTTCCGTAGCCACTTCCTTATTCACTCATCCAGTGGAGCCCAAACCTTTTCAGCTCGTGAGCAACTTTTGAAATGACCAAGTCACAAAGATCTATACACTAAAAATAATAATTATATATACTGACAGCGGTCATGAACACGCTCCTGTATTTTGATGAAAACTGTACTTACTTGGTTAGACTTCAAGAACTTCACAGTAACGACCCTACTTTGTAATGTGCTAATGAAAAAATATTGTCTAAATTGCCGCGTAATTAAACGGATCATTCATTACCTTTTCCGAATTAACCAAGCTGAAGGTTTCATAGTTTGAACCTCTCCTCTGCTTCCACCTTGTGGTCTTTCAGAACACCACACGTTAGTAAACCAAGGGCACTTTTAGTGTGAATTTTATTTACAAGAGCTTTTGACAGTCCTGAGAGATGACCTGACAGCATAAACTGTCACCCAAATTGACAAACAACTCCATGACTGACAAACATGTTTAATGTGTAAAACTGAACTGTTTTAACACAACTCGGTGGACTTGTAGAAAACAATCCCAGCAATTACAACTGCTTGGGCATAAAACCAGCTTGTAATTATTTACACTTTCATCTGATTTTAAAACCATATTAAAACACTATGAACGTCAGTAATTAATTATTTAAAAAAAAAAAAAAAAAAGTACTTGGGGAACAGGTCACAAGGAAAAAGATAAGTGACAGAAAGCAAAAAATGTCAAAAACGGGTGGGTTTCAATCAAACTGCAGAGTGGCCGGAGGTTCAATGATTGAAACTTCATGATGCCTGAAAAGAAATCATTTTTAAAAGTCTTATCAATTATGAAATTTAAAATCACTGTGGCGCTAATTCTTACTTGGAAGTCTTGTACTTTTCCCTAATTGACTGCTGAGCATGTTGAGGTGAATTCAAGTACATCTGGTGAAGATCGTCCACGCATGGCCTCAGGTTCTCCAGGGTATAGCCCGTCTTCTCCACCAGGGACTTGGGCTTCAACAAAAACCCGTTACATGGCATGCACCACAGCCCAAAGGTTCACGAGAAATCGAATACATACCCATGATGCACCAGTGATTGTGTTGTTGGCCAGAATGTAGGCAGCAGCAGCAGTCTGAGAAGGCAGGTACTTCAGGAAGGGGTCAGAATCCACTAGACTGAGCTCACCAAGATACTGTTGACAACATTTTTTTTTAATACATTTAAAATCATTCAGCGCCATGCAACATAACTCTGGTTTCTACAGTTTTTCTCGCCAGCATGTCCTACTTAGTATTTCTACATCAAATTACGCATGCGCGTCTGCAACAACTAGACATTGACTAATCGTAAAGCTGAGATTTTCCTTTAACCTCTTGTCATCAAATTTTTCAAGTTACTGTATAGGGGTTATTTATTTCTCACCATGGAGAGGCTCTCCACCTGCTTGCTGGCAGGGTGGTGCAGCAAGTACTGGGTGAGGAATTGGTTGATGGTGGGTGCCGCCAGATCGAAGGAGAGCACTTTGAGCACCAGCTGCTCCATCCTCAGCACTTGCTTCTTAGTGTAGGTGTCATCTGTGATGTAGACGAACTCCGACACCTCCGGAGGGTAAATCTCCTCAAATTTGCTGCATGAGTTTGTGGGTGTAAAGCAACATTACAGGTCGGCGATGGCGACTGAGAGTGTTGAACGTCAACTTACGAGGCCAGCAGCATGGCGGCGGTGCCCACCAGCTGCAACTTGCCACGTAGCACCGACATGGACGATAGGAAGCGGTCGATGTAATTGACGGCCAGGTAGAGCGTCTCGTTCTGGAGCTTGTACTCTTCACCCACCTCGACCAGCCAGTCCACGAGGATGGCACGCATGCTGTTGGTGATATCAGGCTGCTTTTTCATGTAGCACGACCGGGGTCGGCACTTCACCTGCAGGAGGATTCGGCCGCATTTAAAATGTGCAGCTCCCAAACCTTTGGGCCATTTACACATTGTATGATTCAGAACTAATTCTGTTGAAAGGATAACAATTGTTCTGCTCATCACTGCCAGACATTAACATTATAGCATGCCATACGATGTTTCACCTCCATTTCCCGCAAGTATGCGTGAATCTCTGCAGCGTATTCGGGCACCTCTCGGACACTGACAGTCTTCTCCTCGCCCTCGACCACAGACATGTCCATGGGAGAGTCTTTGGAAAAAATTGAGTCATGAGTTCATATTAGGTTATTTATTTTAAAAAAGGGGAAAACCACAACACTTGCAGTCAAGTCACTAACCAAAACTGATGTCCATAGGTGGTGGTGGGATGTCAAGTGCAGCCAGAGGTTGGCGCAGACTGGCGACTGTATCGTCAATCTTGAGTGGCGAGTCCTCTGCGAGCACCTCAACCTTCGTAGCGGCACCATCGCAGGGCTTCTTGACAGGGTCTTGGGAGGGTTGGTCCACATGAATTTGGAAAGGAGGTGGCTTGGAGACTTTGTTGATTTCTTCATTTTTACATAATGGGTGCTTTGGGGATCCCTGTAAGCAGAATACAGTACAGGGCTATAAATGACTTGCCCTTTTTATAGGCATTTAAAAATGAAGAATGAGCTAAAGCTCCCAAAACAAGTCTAACATTTCTTAACCTCATTGGGGAACTCCATGCAAATAGATGCAGGTAGGTTTAAAATCCAAAGATGATCATTTAACCATTTAAGGACAATTAGCAGCTAATCGTGCAATTTAAATGTATGAAAGAGCTCACAATGTAGCGCAAAGTTAAACATACACGTTTTATTTGCTATGCCGTTCAAATCATGTCATCTACAGACTTATGATTGAAAAGGGGGAGAGTCACTCCTAATGCAAGCACAGCTTTATTAATTTAATACCAGTTGCTCATGCTCTGGCTTGCAGCTAGACTTTCCATTTCTGTGTTATATGCTAGACTGCCATTTCATTGTGCGAGCATTTTGTACATTTGGTCTGAATGAGTCATTTGCTCTCCAATTTGTGTGTACAAAGGTTGTGTACCGTTATTTTTCTGCAGACAATATACTGTATTAATTGTGGCCAAATAAATGCTTTCTTTACATAATGACAACGTGATATACTTTAGGACATGTAGGCTCATGTTTTTAAAAGGCAGAGCGTAAGATGAATAATTATAACCTACTTTAAGACGGGTTATTTTTTTCGTTTAATAATAAAAAAAAAAGTCATACTTTTAAAGCACACTTAGGCTTATTTTTAAAGTAGCATGCTGCAAAGCGAATTTGTAAAGAATGGAAGTTAGAAAATGGCGGACTAAAGGGCCAAGGTTACTACCACTTGGGCAATACATTTACACGCAAAAAAAGGCACCATGCTAGAATTAAACAGTCATTAATTTAACGATGTCATTTGTGTAACTGACAGTTGACTCGTTGTTTTTTTTTTAAATGGGTTAAATACATCATATCTAGCTTAGCATGCGAGCTAACTAGCTGGTAAAAGGACCAACAGGCGGGTAGAGCTGCTGACCTGACCTGTTTATGAGCGCGCTGGTCATGGGGTTTGCTCCTCTGGTTGTTCTGCAAGGCGCCCAGCACGGTCCTGGTGGCCGCGGGCCTGGGCGGTATGTTCTCCTGGTTTTCCGAGGCAGCTCCCCGGGGCTTCAGCGAGCCTCGCAGTCTTGCCAGCATGTTTTCTTGGTTATGGATGTCGCTGGTTTGGCTACGGTTTGCGCCAGACATGCTTCGAGTTGGCCTCTATTGCACCCCTCAAATTAATAGTTGAATGCTAGTTTAAAATTTCCCTCCCTTTGCAACGATATCAAAGAAAAGCTCAAGTTAGCTGCGACCTTGTGGAAGATAACAGCGCTCTTTCAACCAAAAGCCAAGTTAACACTTGAAAGAGGAACGGAACACGTGGAGGGGGAAGCGATAAAACGGGAAAATATTTTCAACAGACCCAGGACTTTTAGGGTGCCATTACTTCAATTTCCACCAACCTTCAAGGCAAGCCGACCTGCCGCCCCGATGCTGCTTTCCGTTGCCTCACTAACTCGCTTAAATTTGCTGTTGCCTTTCTCTCATTCAAGCAGCCCGCGAGGATTGAAACTGACCAATCAGCAGCCGCCTATGTAGTGACGCTCCTTTGTCGACGGCAAACAAGCAGGGACATATGGGTTTGATTGCAAATTCAAAACCGGTTCGAAGTTGAACGCAAGTGTTATTTATGTGGAGACTCGTATTAATTTAAAATACTTAGACTGTATTGATTTCTTTTGAGGAATCGTTTTTTTCCCTTCCATAACCTCAGACAAAGAACGTTACCTTTGGCTTTTGAGATTATGGAGTTTATTTAAGATAGCTACATTGTCTAATCAATTATATCATCTCCCCTTTCCGGTATAAAATGATGATTAGGATTAAGATAAGGAAGAGTATAATATGATGTGGATTAGGGATAGGCAATTTAAAGGCCACGATTGTTCACGAGTGCTACTTGAGAGGATGGACACTAATGACACTCATGACATTTTAAATGTCAATTATTAATATCAGTGCAAATATGTGCCCCATTTTTCATAATATTACATTGTTTAAAAGACACACTGTTGCAACCCGACAAGAAAAGATTGAGATAACAACAAAATAAACAAAATAGCCACAGTGATTTTTTTTCCAAAGCAAAGGATTTTTTTGCATGAAGATTATTCAATGAAACAATTCATTGTTTAATGACATTTTACTGAACTATTTATTAGTGTCTATTTGAGCTCTTTCAATCAGTCCTCCCTACCGGAAGCAGTGTGGACACTCCTTCAAATGTGACCCCTGATCTCTGACTCCTCAGCCCTGGGGTTTCATGGCTGCTGGCCTACTTAAATGCACATCATTTGAATAAAGGTGCCAATTTCTTAAAATTAGTAAGACAAGATCAGGAGCATTTAAGACAGACGTACAAGACCATTCCTAAGGAGTGACTGCAAAAGAGTTGGAACTTCCCTTTAAAGTGTTTGTCATTATGAGCAATTGGGAACAATTCATATAGCACATGCCTGGAAATGTCTCAGAGTAACAATCTGATGAATGTTCTCAACAGATGACTGCAAAAGAAACAAAGAAACACGGTTTGACGTTAAAATGGCGAGAGGGATGGTGCACACATTCTCATTTGGGCCAGTGTTGCGCCTGAACATGCGAGACACGTTAGTTCATTTTCAGGGACAGCTTGTTCCTGCCCTGTCCTTTTAGGTCAGTATTTTAAAAGTATCAAAGTATTGGTCTTTGCGTCTGAAGTGAAACGTCTCACTGTGACTTTGAACCGGCGGCGTTGTGGTGAAACGTGAGCATTCCTTCCGAACATCCCGAACATGGCTCCGTCATTCGCCGCTTGGCTCATGATTGCCCTTGCACTGTGTCGGACCTGCGCCGGTGAGCATTTATTCACTTCTAGGACTCACTAGGACGGAAATGTCCCCTTCATTTTTTTAATGTCAGGTGAAGAATTGTATTTTGTATTATTTGGTCAAATCTAACCCAACGTAATATAAACGTCATCTAATAGAATGTGTTTTTGGAATCACTTTGAGGTTTTGAATGGTTTCTCTTGGCACATTTGTAAAACTGCTGGGACAAAAATTGGACGGTCGAACTGACTCGACTTGCTGGGCCACTCCGATTTTTGACCCAGCAGATTTCAGGGTGATACTCGTACATTAAATAAGCACGACCTATAAATATATGCCATCGGATTTTAAAGTTCAACTGCGACAACCATCCAAAATGTATTCAAAGGCACAGCTTTGAAAGAACGGATCATTTCATGAGAGCATGCTCTCAAGACAAGTATGGTAGCCCTTTAAAAAACTTCTATGAAGTTCATTTTTTTAACGTCAGTGGGGGTGTTACTGTGCAGAAAGCCGTCGGCCAGTGTTTTTTTTCCTCCCACCTATTGCCGTGCCCTTTGAAAAAGTTACAGACCTTTAAATGGGCCAAATTAAATTGATGTTTTTACTATTACTTGTTTTACAAGCTACCTTATCCTTTGCTGAGAATGAACAATGAATTTTTGTTTTCTGTATGTTTTTGTTCCGTATCTCTCAAGCCATACAGCCATTGTGTTAGTTCCTGTCAGCCCTAACATAGGACATCCTAGGCTTTTCACATTTGCCGTAACCGAGTCCCGATGTCCTCTCAAAAGCACAACATTTAAAAAAAATAATGAAACAATAAATAAAATAATGATATCATAATAATAATAATAATAATAATAATAATAATATAATAATAAAATAATAAAATAATAAAATAATAAAATAATAATGATTTCCTCATATCGCCGGCTGGAGATCAGCTGGGCCCAAGCAAAGGCAACAAGTTTTGGCTCCTTTGCTTCTGTTCGTTAATCACAAAACACTTTCCACAGCAATCACAAATGTATAACACAATAAATAAATAAATAAATAAATAAATAAATAAATAAATAAATAAATAAATAAATAATATAAATAAAAAAACACCACAAACTTCTTCAAACTCTTCATTATTTTAAATCCAAACCACCGATGTGCGGTGAGCTTTTATTACGAAGGTGCCCAAGCCGCTGATTTGACTTAGTCTTTCCGAGCGGAGGCTGGCCTTGGCCTCATCGCAGTGACAATTCTACTAAATGCACGTGTAAAATATCTTGAATTAATTCAAATGACAACTGTCTTCAACTGGGATTATAATTTATAAAACTCAAAATCTGTCCACCCAGACGTTTTGGTAAAATTAAAATCCGAAGACTTGCCATAGTCTCGCGTGGTTTTGTGAGGTTTGGATGGGTTTGTTCCACGCCCCTTTGAAACTGCCGGAGTCCATCGTCCGACACATAAAGATGAGGGAGAAGCCGAATTAATACAATTACAATAAATAAGACTCTTGATTCGAAACATTCCCGTCAAGATGAAGTAGTGGGATCCATGGTAAGGTGAGTCCCCTAAAAAATGACAGAACGTGTAGAAACGTCACTGATGTTGCTTGAGATGATTTGTTTATCTGTAGCGAGGACTGAAATGGAGGCTGGGGCAACATAATGTCGTTTGTGCTATTATAACATATTTGTCGAACATTCGCATCGAAACCAATTTTAATTAAGATTCTGTTAAAATTTGATTGAACCCTCTGTTCAAGTTCACCGTCAAATTTGACAATTTGAGAAAACGTATGTAGGTTATGCTAATAGACTGGTCTTGTGGAGTTCCCAGAAAGAAAAAAAGAAAGAAAGAAAGAAAGAAAATAAGAAAATAAATGAGTTACTTTATTGATCCCCGGGGGGAAATCCACACAGATTTTTAGAAATTGTGACAAGACTTGAACATGTGAGTCGCAGGCGGATCCATCATATCCCCCCAAGGTTAAAGTGGGCAGGATAAAAATAATGTATACATTGATTTTAGAATATAAAATTAGATGTATGTTCTTAACTACGGAGGACCAAAACTGCCAAAATCATAAATAAAAGTAAAGCTAAAAAAATTGCTTTTATTTTTTTTTCAGCTTTGATTTTTGCTTTTTTTTTATTTTGGGAGTTTTCTTCCTGAAATGCAGAAGTACATTTTATGCAAACGCGGTGGCACAGTTGTATTTTTTGGCCTTTGACCCAACACAAGATGGACATTGTTCTGTTGCTTCCTGCCTGGTTGGTTGGATGAATGGTTCAGACAATTTCTTTCATTGTCCCATGTACAGGTTAAGATCCTTGCTTCATCATAGAAAGCAGATCATCTATTATGGTGTGAATGCTGGGATCATGAAGCTTCCAAAACGCTGGGCAGCACACAGGTGAGGTGCATGAAATGATTTTTCAGAAAAAAAAATCATCTAATTGTTTTATTTGTGTCAGGCTACTTTATATACAAATATGTGCCATGAAATAAATGATTCTAAGCTACATATTTTCAGATGACAAATTCTTAATGCTCTGTAGCACATGAATCCAATTTTGATCTAATGACTTCTTTGTAGACTCTTTTAAGTGTTGGCAGTTTTATTGGTAGCTTTCCAACCTTGACTACCTTCCAACCACCTAGTTGTCACATTTACTGCTTCTTCTTATTCCCGTTATGAGTCTTTCTTGCAGACCTCTTACCTAGTTGAATGTGGTCAGGTTACCAGACAGGCTTCGTGGCATGCCAGGTTCTCTTTTTATTTTAACAGTTAAAACCAGCAGATGTGAGTGGCGTAAAATAAAGTAATGTCTTACATACTCAAAAAAAAAAAAAAAGAAGCAGAGGCAATGCCTTGGCAAGTTATGCAACCACTTCAGACTGTTTGGATTTCTGGTATCATCTGTTGTATTTGTCTGACAGTGAGTAGCTTTGTGCTTAAGGTGATAGCGCTTTTGTATTTGAAATATTTACATATACTTAATGTATGTAAAATGCAAAAAGGCAAACCAGGTAAGATTAATGTTGATTCTTTCTGTTTTGTGTTTGTCTCTTTGTGTCCAGACGTG
The DNA here is from genome assembly GCF_054491065.1 of Syngnathus leptorhynchus. Lineage (NCBI taxonomy): Eukaryota > Metazoa > Chordata > Actinopteri > Syngnathiformes > Syngnathidae > Syngnathus > Syngnathus leptorhynchus. Next base: position 10,472,401 of record NC_141196.1, on the reverse strand, counting down.
CGTTTCTATTGGCGGGAATTTTCTGCGTGCTCTGTCTAGTGATCGTTTCATCTCGGTCTGGTAAAGACGCACTTAAACCTCTGGATTGGCATGTCAGCCCCGAGTATAAAAAGGTGAGGAGACATTGTTTTTCCTATTATGTGTTCAAACAGATTTACTTTTATTTACATTAGAAGTAATGAGGGCAACACAATTTCATTGTGTCGCTATCAAAGTCCGCCTTGTATAATATCAGACGCATTTCTCTAATTGAAACTATCAATGCTGCGACTTTCTGCTTGTCCCATCAGGTGGTACCACCACAAGTAACTTGCATCATTCTGTTTGGAAAAACATGGGTTGGTTTAATAAGAAAGGTTTAACCAACCCATGTTTTTACGTGGTCTTGGGAGCTGTGTCCCAAGACCATGTCCCTTGAGATTGTGCAAGTGTTCGTCATGTGGTGACTTCTCGTAATTATCTTGTGTTTGTCATTATTGTTGAAATATTTCATGTCACTTTTGTTGCAGCTAGTGCACCAAAATGTTGTCAAAGTACTTGAGCGGCAATGTCACCGCGAAAGCACCAGGCAGGGGCTTTTGGCTCGACTCCCGGCTTCCAGTCACGTGACCCAGCCCTTCCTGTGGAAGGACACACCGCTTTCAAGCGACTTCTTCAAGTACCCACCCCCTTTTGGGTTCAGAGGTCTTCAGGGAAATGTAGCGGCTCTGCTTCAGCAGGTGATGTGTGTCCATAGATTGCAATACGTTCAGTCTGTATTTTCTTTTCTTTTCTGTATTTTCCTTCAAATATCCCCCACTTGGATATCATCACTGTTTTATGATTCATTATTTCAAACAGCTCCTTGTATTTACTGCACCACTGATATCGCTGGTGAATAACTTTGTGCAACTGTGTGTCTGTTTTTCTTTCTTTTGTTTTTTTTTAAATGTTACTTTATTTCCAAAGTTGCCAGAGTCCAACGAAGCACCCTCGTTCAGAAATGCTCCTGATACATGTCAGCGCTGTGTGGTCATTGGAAATGGAGGCATTTTGAAAGGCCTGGAGCTGGGTCCTTTCATTGATCGTTTTGACATCATTATAAGGTTAGTATACGTCCAAGAAAAAATCTAATTATTGTTTAAATGGGCATTGTCTAGGCTGTAAACCATTAAGGTTTATGAACTAATCATTTGCTTGAATTTTGAATTCAGATGAAGACTAAATTCATTTTACTGTCTGAAGTATTTCCTTTGCAATCATCCCTGAGTACATTTGCGTGGACATATTAGTCCACCACTTTAACTCAAAATTTGTGTTGTCCCAGTTCATACTCCTGTAAAGGATATCAAATGACCAGTTGTTGTGTTTATTGAGCCCTCTGGATGGCACTCTGCTCACCATTAAGAACACTGACTTGCCATTTCTTAAGCCCCTTCCTTTGAACCAGCAGTGCCATCTGGAGGAGTCCAAAAAATACATCTGGTTCATGAAGCAAATTTGAATCTGAATTTTTCCATCAGCATTTTACAAACAATACATTTTTGAATTGATGTGCTCCTAATGCAAGACCCTGACTCTTCCTTGTGTCTTGGCTACGCCAGGTTGAACAGCGGTCCTCTCGGAGAGTTTAGTGTTGACGTTGGGAATCGAACCAGCATCAGGATGAGCTATCCAGAAGGCACGCCCACTCACTGGCTTGACACGGACCCTCAAACAGTATTTGTAGCTGTTGTATACAAAGGCGTAGATGTCAGCTGGATCTCCGCAATGATTAACAAGCTCACTGTGGTGAGGACTATTGTTTTTTTTTTCTTTGTCTGTCGGTCGCTCTGGCGTTTTGCTACCAGCAGTTTTGTCTCCTAATGTTTGTAAATGACTCATCATGTTTACTGGGTTCTAATTCATTATTCATGACAGGAGTCAGTTCTTGTTTTGTAAGACAGGTCTCACTTCTTGTATGAAATGAAGGCGATTTCTTGTTCCATTCAAACTGAACTCAAGGTTTGGAGGTCCACCAAGACATTTTTATGCAGTCTTAGATACTGTGGGCAATGTACTAATCGATCTGTTTTTGTCATGGAATGAGAGTCACATTTGGAGAATACAAGCAACAGCAGCTAATTTCCACATCACTGTTACAGCATCCGTGATGAAGAAACAAGAAATATGACATGCGCTTTCTGTTGCAGCCATTGTGGGACTGGCTATTCTTCTGGCAGGATGTTGCAGAGGAAATCCCCCTTGAACCCAACAGGTTCAGACTCTTAAATCCACTCGTCATTAGAGAAACAGCGTTAGATTTACTCAAATTCTCCCCGCCTACTACACGCTTGTGGGGCTGGGACCAGGTAAGACACTGCATAAAAGTGACACACCAATTTTACAGTATATCTCAGGATTTTCTTTTTTTAAAGGAAGATTAAGACAAGGTGAAGACATCTAAATTCATTTTATGATACTGTATACATATTAACGAGCCACAAGAGCAGGGGTGTCTAAGCCTTTGACTTGACTTGACTTGACTTTTTCCTGTGGGGCCGCATGCAGAAAATGAACATTTATTAACTTATACCTATTAAACATAATACCATCCAGTCAGTCAAGCAATTATATATAATAATTATTTTGCTTCCTCACGACTTTCGCTTAAAAGTGATAAGGCAAACTAATGGCAGGTCACAAATGGACCCTGGGTTGTACTTTGGTCACCACTGTATCCAGAAAGTGTCCTTGAGCGGATGTTAGGGCTCTAAAACAAACAAACAACAGATATTATTTTAATATTTTGGAATATTTTGATTTGAATATTGATATATATACACGTGCTCGCTGAGTTGTATCAAATTTTCGAGAATTGCAATAGCCGAACCCATTTTCAATTTCAAAATAGACAATGCACAATGATATTTTGAAAACATCTTAATAATTTCCTACCTAGAAAGCAGTAGACCACCTCAACAATTTTTGTATTGTTGCTAAATTCCCTAAGATCTGTAAGACTTACTAAATCCTTGGAATGATATTTAGTGTTTGTTGTCTTGTTCTGCAGAATGTCCCCACCCTAGGCGTCTCTGCACTGGATTTAGCGAGTTTGCTGTGTGACGAGGTGAGCCTCGCAGGCTTTGGCTACAACCTCTCCCAGGAAAGGAGTCCAATGCATTATTATGATCAGCTACCTATGAGTTACATGCTGTGGCAGGGTATGCACAATGTGAATGAGGAGACCCAAGTCCTTAAAAGTCTCATCAAAGAGGGAACCATCACTGACTTGACGGGTGGCGTTCATTGCTCCTTCTGCCCTTGATTACCTCCAAACCTACAGTCTCCTATAGAAGTACTACTTGAACTTCAAGGTCAATTCTTTTGGCTGTATACCGAAGATATTTGGGTTTCGGATCAAAAGGTGAACATGAGACAAAAGTTGACAATTCCAGATTTTGTTTAATGGTATTGTAATTCAAGATAGCACTTTTTCTTGAAAGCCACCCACTTTTCACATTCCTGCTGTTCAAATACTTTTTTTGAGGAGGGGGGGTGCTGTATATACAGTACTGTCAAGCATTATCTTTTAGAACAGTGCTGTGCATGGATAAATATTTGGAAACAGAAACACTAAATGGTTTGTTGAGATCTTTCAACTAAACGTTATATAAGCAAGCATGGGAGAAACATTTAGTAATTTTCTGAGAGTGCACTGAAATGAACAAAAATACTCTTAACTTACCTTTCTGTTCCTTAGTTTACAGCAATTTTAATCATTTGATCAATTTTAAAGTGACCAATGTCTTTTTTTTTTTTTTTTTTATTTTTTTTTATAAAAGTGTTTTATTCCATATGAACATGAACACATTCCTTCATCAGATAAAGTACTTCTGGCTGCCTATATTTCAAATGTCATATCTGAAGACTAGTATAATATATTTGAATGTTATTCTATTTCATTTTAGGTTGTAATGAAATATTTGTCTATGGATCGGTATTTGTAACAAATCTGAATAGTCGCTGTTTACCTTAAGTAAAATGTTTTTGTTTTTTTTCACAAAGTATATATGCTTTGACAAAGTACAATATTTTTATTAACACTGGACAAATCTGCAAAGCAAATTTTAATGTGTAGCTACTGAAAAAGGTGAATTTGTGTTCACCTTAAAATCTGTTTGGTAAATGAAAATCAAATTTAAAAGTAATCAATTCCTACCATGTGCAGTACGTGTATTTCTAAAAAACAGACACAACTTAGACATCACTACAAGCGTCGCATATTTTACCAGGTTATTTTTTGTGACATAATTTCCCAGTTTGTCAATTGACACATTTACCTTTCAAGAATCTTTCATAATAGTGTGTAAAAAGCTACTGTAGCTTATCACTCCAAAATATGAATTTGTTAATGTATTCATTTCTTGTGTTTTTGGGCTCTGTGACTATTTATAAATTTCAGGGAGATGGCTGATTTGTGTGTGTGTGTGCGTTGATAAAATCAAAGCTACCACAAAGCCAAATAGTAGCCTTGTTCTATTCAGATCAGAAAATGTCCTTGGTCTCAGAAATTCCTAAATAAGAATGAAAATAGACTTAGTCACTTGCATGCACTGATTACAATCTTATGAATGATGATATGTCTCAAACTGTTTTTGTTTTTTTTGCACGGTCTACACTGTTCTTTTTATCTAAATAAATACATCTAACATGGGAATAAACTTTGGGAATAAACTTTGCATTTTATTTTAGGTAAGTGAACATTGCTTGTTTTGTTAAAAAAAGGTCAATTACACAGGAACCTAGGGCATACTATTCAAAAAACAACCAGTGCTATGTTTGTCTGGAGCTGGCCCAAATTTCTCAAGCACCACGCTGTCCCTTGATGTGTGTCCCTATGAAACAATCAGCAGGAGACGATTGGCCTCTTCCACAGAGAGCAAAATGTCTGTTGCAATGACTAGGAGTCAGTTTGAGTACATATCCACTTTTGCCCTGGACTTGGCCCGTGAGGTTTCTGACAAGGACCATCATGTTCCTTGTGATAATGCCTTTGATAAGATTGCTGAAACTTTGAACCAGTTCAGTTAAACAATGATCTGATTACCCTGAAAGAAAATCTAACTACATTCAAAATTCCTATGTCAAATACGACTGAAGTTCTTCTCCTTTTGGAGTCAAAACTGTCCAGTGAAAAATGTAAGACTAGACTAAATTGCTCATAAGTGTGGATTTGATTGTGCTTGTCAATTTGTGCTCTGTGGTTGACTGCCATGCAGTCGAGGGTGTACTTTGTTCAAAGTCAGCTGGGTTGGGCCTGATCAGCTCATTGACAACCCTGATGTGGACAAGAAAGAAATTGTACCGACTATTTCACATCAAAACACGAAACAAGCATGGACCACGTTTCAAGGCAGAACGTGTCCTAAATTGGGTGGTAATTTCTCCTATGACCCACTACGGGCACACTGTGGCTGTGGATCACTCAGCACAGTCTTTTTAATCTGGCCCACTTATATGGTCGGTGTTATTTATTTATATTTAATATTTGTTATTTTTTATATTTTTTTAAATTAAATGATCTCATTGGATATATATTTTAAATTCATTTAACATACACCTAGCATGTATTAATTAAATCTTATTAAATTCTATATTATCAAATAATTCATTTAAAAATTATATATATACAAAATATATAATTTGTTGAGATAATTCAGGGGTGTCAAACTAATTTTTTTCGCGGGCCGCATTGTAGTCATAGCTTCTTTCGGCGTGCCATTATGACTGTCAACCCAAATGTATGAGCACTTCATATTATTTACAGTAAAAGCTACAAAACAAACTGACAAATAACTCAAAACTGGTCAAATATTTAAAAAAAAAAGATATTTAAAGTGAAGAAAATTTGCAATTCTAGTAATGACACACAAATTTAATGCACAATTTGTCTTCGCGGGCCACATAAAATGATCTGGCGGGCCGTATCTGGCCCCCGGGCCTTGAGTTTGAGACATGTGCAATAATTTGTCTTGTTCCTAAAACAGGTAAATTCAAATTCATTTATAATTTTTGTTAATTTATCTTAAGATAAATGATCATTTTTTTTGTTTTCCCCATTGGTACCTAAGTGCATCTAGCTTTCGCTTTTTTATACACAAGTATAAATATCTACCAGTACTGACGCTGGAGAGAAGAGCAATTTAATCACCTTTGCTAGAGTACAGTAAATAACAGTTACAGAGTTATAGTTACAGTATTTGCTTCTCATATCAAAGTAACGTACAGTATTGTACTTTATAACACTTAACCGGAAAAGGCACTTAAGCGTTAAAGATTTGACCGGAAGTTGTACTTTGCGACACGCCCACCCACTGTAAGGCTAAGCGTGGTCAGCAACAAGAAGAAGCCGGGTGGAGAACTGCTACTAACAGGTGGGAAGTTCTAAACGTGTCGTTTTTTTAATATACTACTGACCATAAAACAATGACGTGTTAAGTAGTTGCGATTGTACTGCGTGGATTTTATGGAGAGCAACGAAGCTTTTACTAGTTTAACACTTACACAATACCAAACGATGAATCGTAACACGTGTAACAAGAGCAGAACATTACAACTGCAGGCGCGCTGTCATTTTAAACCGCCGTTTTAGTAATTTGTCAAATTTGCGAATTTTAAAATATAGACTTTTATACATTTTATACTTGCCTAGTGACCACGTTAACATAACTTTGAAACTCAATGTGTTATAACGTGTTTTATACCTTTTTATTATTATTATTTTTTTTAAACCTTCACTTGCTTTCTGGTGTTCGAAGTGTTGCTTCAGTTCAACACAAACACTGCAGTGTGAAGCATCCCTCAAATCAAGAGATAAATACCTCATATGGGTGTGCTGGTGTAACTAAGTCGTGAGTACGTTAACCTTTTCAGAAGGTATTTGTTGAGATTGTTATTATAGTATGTGCTATGCAACGGGTTACAAGAACATAGACACCAGACCATATGACGTCACTACACGTGGGCAAATAAATAGACTCAGAGAAGTTGCTATGAGCCATGGCGGAAGGTGACCTCTCTGTTATTGGTTGACTTGTATGGAAAAGCGTTGAGCATTTATGATATACTTGAAATCCAGCTTTGTCCTGTTCTCCCGTACTTGAAAGACACAGCTCAGGAGTTGAAGTTGTTGTACTCAATTTATTTTCAAAATACTTTGACCTTATTAGTATGCAATTAAATCTAAAGTGGAAAACCATTGTGTTGCACTACAGTATTAAGTTACACCTCCAGGCCCAACTAGTAGTCATGTGTCATGCACTAGTATCCTGGAATCTATTTGTATCATCAAAATGACCACTTGTTGTTCCGCCTCACTTGTAATATGTAGTTGTACTAGCACTAGTATCCCAAATTTGTCTTACTGGTGAGGATAAATAGCACACTTGTCCTGGACCTTTTAGTCTGGATATCAAAGAAATACTGGAACAGCATGCAATGACACCAAATGAGAATTGATTGTGGACATACTTTGTTGCTAGTTGAGCGACAGAGTTGCTAAGTTGACAACACTGTCACTCGATGTTTGGAGGCACTGGAGGATAAACACGGGTGCAACTAGTTTTTGGTTAGAATCTGGACACGCATTGATGTTGAGGTCATACTTTTCACAAGGAATGGGTGAATATTGATACTTTGCGTAATTGTTTTGGGTACTTTTGAATTCTGCTGATAGCATCCAGTCATATTTAAGGCAAAAAAAAAAAAAAGTTCTCCCCAATAGTAGGTGCCTACATTGCGGATGTTTGAAATGTAGTGTTGTGATGTAACTGAAGTGTGTCAAAGTTGTCTGGTTTCGGAATTCACAGTCAATCTGCTCTGTTTTCAGAGAATTGCTCGTCAGCAAAATACAGCGCTGTGTTTCTTAACTACGTCAAATATCACAGCACTCATGGCCGAAGAGAAGAAAGGGAGTCCATAAATCTTTATGTGGGGATTGTGAAACACTATTTTGCACAGTTGGACTTTGATTTGGAATGCTTAAAGTGTTGTGTGAGCAACCAATTTTCCCAAGTCATCAAGTAACATGCTTTCTTCAGCCTGCTAGCATGTCTAGCATTTTTCTATATCAGTAAGTATGCAGGTATGGTATGATTTACCAAGAAAACTCTAAAAATGGATAGAAAGTGACAAATGGTTTCTAATTTTGGCTGAAAAGCAGAATGCTCTTCATAATAGTTTGCGTGGAATGTTAATGCAAAGCCTTCAGTAAATGTGCTTCACTGAGTTGGCTTCAATATATCAGTCATTGTATGACTTCCTGTAATGGTCAGTGATTACCTCATTCTTTCTAATCATCTCAGCTGACCACAGAGGTCAGAGGCTACTGGGGCAAAGTTGAGTGGGCAGAGCAACTTGATTTGACTTGTACTATGTAATAAGTTTAGAAAGTTCTGTTTTTTCTATCTTTAGAAATGATATTTAAAAAGACAAAATAATGTGTTCTAGACCATATTTAAATGAAAAAAAAACCCTTTATAATCTCAGTGATTTGATCTGGCTTTAAATCAATAAAATGGGAGATAACTAATCAATAAGAGAGAATAGAGAAACAGGGGTGTTGTTGAAAGCAGTCACAACGGAGTCAGAGACGCAACGGTCTTACCTGTCTGTTAGAGGTAAGTGGGAAAGAAAATGTTAGGCCATGGATGTGCGCATATTTGTGAGAATTAGTGGTAATATATTAACATTGCTACGTCGCTCAGTGACATTTTCATAAACTTAAAGAGTAACAGGAAAGTTGAGAAGCTCAACGGTATTATACTGCAGTCAAACTAGATTTCCTTTTCGTGTGGAATGTATCCTGTAGAATTAGTGCTTCAAGTGGAACTATTTAAAATAATCACCTCACGTCTTTCTTTACGTAAGATAATCTTTTTAGCTGTCAAACCTGAATTGGTGTGCAATGCATTAAGACTCTGAAATCTAAAAAAACAAAAAGATCAAAAACGTGTCATTTTCAATGTTGAAGTTATAAAACATTTCCTGGGTTTGAATGTAAAATTCAAAACCAAATGTCAAGGAATGCCATTTTCCCTCTCCCTTGGAGACAATTTTTGAGGTTATCTGATTGACTGAAACTATTTTGATGATCCCTGCCTGTAATGGTTCTGAATCTGGGTTTAAGGTCATTGTTTCCCATCTTCAGGGTTCCCATGGAGGAAAACCTCTAACTAATATGTTTATTGTCAAACAAATGCCACCTCTTGTAGTTTTAACCTCATACGCACGTGTGCACAAACTTGTTCAACAAGGTTTTGGGTGTATCACTGACACCCTCAAAAGGACGTTGGTGGATAAGCATGAGGGCTAATGCTGTGTTTGATTTGAAAGTGTGGGTGCTTTCCTGTCAACATTTCCGAAGCGCTTCAAATGTGTTCTACGTGATGTAATGATACATGATGTTATCATTGGATGTATAAACTGGCATTGTGATGTTATCATCCACGCCAACATGGACTCATTTCTTCCTCGTTACAGGTACACTCCTGACCTAAAACACCTCATACACTCCTTTACCTCAGGGTGTCCCTAAAAACCACTCCGGCTTTCAGAGTCCAAATTCTTCCTGTGCTCATCAAGCACTCCACCTCCACCAAGTGCAAGGCCCAAACATCACCACCTGATCCCTCCTCATCACAATCATGCTGAGCCCGGAGTTCCTGCAGAAGCTGAGACTGCCAGATCTGGATTCCGTCAGTCAGTACTTACGGGGTCTGTCCACATCGACTTTAATCAGCATGGGGGCGATCACAGCTGCAACAACCTTCTATATGGCAACGCGACCAAAAGCCCTGCCACCCATCTGCGATCTCAAGATGCAGTCGCTCGAAATTGCGGTGAGTTTGGGCTCACTCTACTTGGATGCCAACTCAAATTCAATTGAAATCTAAGGTCTGTCTATGTCAAGGTTATTACAATTCACAAAGAATAACAAAATAACTACAACTCATTTTGTAACAAAATAAAAACCAAAATGCTTCAAAAAATAATTGAAACTACATCTGAAATGTATAATTTTATCACAAAACTAATTATAGCGGAAATGTCCGTCGTTTTTGTTGTCATCACTTTATAGCATACCTACATGAGCGCTCAGGGTTAATTTTAAATGTATTAATTTTGTTATTGCTGTACAGAATAAGGAAGGTCAAAGAGAATTGTAATGGTGACTTTTTTTTAATCATGCACTCAACAGTCGAAAATAAAAAACAATAGTCAAACTAAAGTAAATCATTTTTTGAAACAATAACATATACAAAACTAATAACTAAGAACCTGCTCGAAAAGCTAAGACTAATTGAATTTCAAAAACACAAGCCATACAACATAAAAAGTATCTATCTTGAAAAATCCACAATTAATTAACCCATCTTTGTTCTTAAAGCCTGTAGTATCATTCCATCTGTACTAATAGTCTCCCGAGTGGTATCGGGGTCACTGTTGTTTTTATACAAATTAAATGTCATAGCATTTGTGGAAACAAATGAGTTAACAATTGTTGTATTTGCCTTACCACCCCCCCCCCCCCCCCCCCCCCCCCCCAGGGCGGAGAGTATATACACCAGTCGACTCTGCTAAACGGTGATGATCTCTTGACACATTTGTATGACGATGCGAAAACAATGTATGAGTTCTTCCTGAAGGGTGCTCAAGTATCCAGTAAGTGATTTGATGGACCCAACTGATATGACTACACGCGTTGGGATGTTTAACTTTATTTATTATTATTTTTTTTTTAAATGTGAAAGACTCTACACATGATTGGTAAAAAATTGTCCCGTGTTCTCTTACTACGCGTGTAAGATGACTAATTCAGCACACCACTCACATGATGCCACCTCCTCGCATAATCGGAGACCTCTCCTCCTCCAACCCAGAATGCCGGAAAATACAAATGTGGTTGTAGACGACGAAGCAGAGGAAGCTAGGCTAACGTTTAGCTTCTCTTCTTACGACATTGCGGCGTCTCCTTTCACGCGGTGAATGATTTGGGGGGGGGGACATGTCATACACGTAACACAACCAAATTCCCTTCCATCTGTGAAGTTTGCTCACGGGTCACCGTAGAGGTAGAAGGGACTCATTCTGCGAGAAGAGCTGAACAAAGTGGCGGGTTGGAAAGGCATGTGGGCTTCCCTTTTTATACTACTGCTGCCCTCATGACCTGACCACAGATAAGCGGAAGAAGTTGGATGGATCAACATAAAACAAAAACAGAACAACGGGCAAATGCGGCTAAAAACATTTTGATACAAAAGTAAAATAGTTATTGACTATATTATTGAAATGGTACACAGTAACAATTGTGCTGAGTTTGAGTGTCTGTTCTTGAGCAGGTGTAGGTAGTAAAAAAAAAAACAACAACAAAAAAAACCAACTGTGGTTTTACCAAGTGGTTAATGTATGCATGTTACCTTTCAAGATTACCACACGATGCATCAGCGCCATTTTGTACATTTCTTGTGTGACCTATTTACAAGTTTGACACCAAATGTTGCTGTCTTTAGACTTCAAATAGTTTGTATGCAGGACAGTGCTTCAAATCTTAACAGCTTAATTGAGAGAAATGGCAATTGGATCAAGCTATTTGAAAAATGTGCCGCTTTTGTTTTGATTTTTTTTTCTTTGAGATAATGGACCATTCCTGGGCTCCAGAAAACCCAAAGGTGCCTATGAATGGATGTCCTACCAAAAGGTAAGCCTGAGCACAATCTGCAACAAAAGCACAGTTGAGATGGAAGCTATCAATTCCATTGCCACTCAAAATGGATTGAGTTATGTAATTAGTTGACGTTGAACCAGTTATGCAGGTCTTTAATACCTCCATTTAATGGTGTTGTTTTGAACATAGAGTAGCATGCAAAACTAAATTTCATATATAGTTCCCTGGGCATTTTTGTTGAAGTCACAATGAGCAAAACAAGAAATCGCATGTCACACTAGACATGTCATGTATGCGTTTTAGGTAATGGAGCGAACAGAAAATCTTGGGTCTGCTTTTCTTTATAAAGGACACTCCAAGACCAATGACCCCAACATTGGCATCTTCTCTCAGAACAGACCTGAGGTAAAAAAAAAAAAATAATAATAATTTGCGCTTAGCGATAACTCAGATGTCTCTCAAATAAAAACTTGTTGATTGGTGTTTTGTTTTTTTTTACACTTTTTTTGTGTCAAATTTAGTGGACAATCACCGAGCTGGCTTGCTACACGTATTCCCTGGTGTCTGTCCCGCTTTATGACACACTTGGTGCAGAAGCCATCAACTACATTATAGACAAAGGTAAGAAGCCATCACTGAGAAACTGATGAAAAGTTTAAATGTCTCTTTTTTTTTAAAGTATTTGCTCTAGGTCGCACCCGTGACTTGATTTCCTTTGTGTTTTTTGTTGTAGCCTCCATCTCGAGCATAGTATGTGACGGGGCAGATAAAGTCAGCCTGGTACTTGACTGCGTGAAGGACAGGAAACACTCCGTGAAAACCATTGTTGTAATGGAGCCACCCGCCGACGAGCTGGTGAGCAGAGGCAAGCGATCTGGAATAGATATCCTCAGCCTACGAGAGATGGAGGTTGGCAAAAATGCTTGTTTATTTCCGAAATGTCCTACTTGCGGTTCAACATATTGACTTTTGCTCTCCTCATTTTTCTTCGTCATTGGACAGGCCATCGGAAAGGCTAACCATCATCAACCTGTGGTAAGCGGCTATTAGCTTTTTAGTATGATTTCAGCAGCCAAAAATCACAAGGATGTATGATTGTGAATGATTTATTTTTCAACCGGAACACTTCAACGTCTCCAGCCTCCCAGATCTGAAGATATGGCCATTATTTGCTTCACTAGTGGAACAACAGGTGATGCTCGTACTCTCCACATACTCGCAGAAACACACACACACACACACACACACACACACACACACACACACACACACACACACACACACACACACACACATAACGCTTATGCCATTAAACGCAAGTGTTGTTTCAGGAAACCCAAAGGGAGCCATGTTGTTGCATCGGAATATTGTGGCCAACTGTTCAGCCTTCCTTAAAATAACACAGGTGAGGCACCAATGTCACATCTGACATGTTTGTACACGAGGCTCAGGAAATGGATGAGTATTATTTTCCATATTTTGGTCTGGAACTAATTTTAAGCTGTGAAAGCAAACGAGTCGTCACAAATTGAGCTGCGGTCGATATCAGTTTTTATTGGTTTGCTTTTGGTGCTCAAGTTGACGAAGGTAGATTAGGTTCAACACTTTTTAATTCTAATTTATCACACTGTCTGCTTGTTTGTGTGTGTCTGTGTCACTGGAAATATCGAGGCCTCCTGTCCTTTGGGGCCCAGTGATGTCCATATCTCATATCTTCCCTTGGCTCACATGTTTGAGAGAGTTGTACAGGTATGTTATTAGTTGTAATTTCCTCTCAGATGACTTTAATAGAAAAAAAAAAAAATGTAGTTCTTAATATACAGTGGTTAATTAATTTGATGTAATACATGAGACTACCACTGAATCAGCAAGGTAATGCCAAATTATATTTTGAAAGCGTAAATGTCATCTTTTTATCCGTAGATTTTCTCTTTTGCAAAATGAGTGAAAAAAATACCAAAGCACCTTTTTATCTGTTGATAATTATGTCAAATATATTTGTTTCCTTGCATTCTTGACCAGAGTCATTTGTTTCAGAGTCTGCATGAGAACATAAATGGTGTCATAAATTCTTTTCATGGCAGATTTTATTTGTGTGTCTCTCACTGTATTGTAAAAAAAATAAAATAATTTGTCATCCACTTTTTCTTCTGGATCTTTACATTTGTTGTATAGGGAGTGATGATGGTTCAGGGGGCCAAGATTGGATATTTCCAGGGAGATATTCGTCTTCTGATGGATGATCTCTGTACACTAAAGCCTACAGTGTTCCCCGTGGTACCCCGACTTCTAAACCGAATGTTTGATAAGGTGGGGGTCTTAATAAGTGGAGCTTTGTAATATGCAATTATGATCTAAAAATATAATAACAATAATAATATGCATTGCCCTTTTACAGATCTTTGGGCAGGCTAACACTTCCGTGAAGCGCTGGCTGCTGGATTTTGCATATAGTCGGAAGGCGGCCGAGATGTTGAAAGGCATTGTGAGGACAGACAGCATCTGGGATAAATTGATCTTCAGAAAGGTTCAGGTTAGACGAGCTTTTTTTATTCCACTCGTTCATTCCAGCCGACGGCAGTGGACTGTTTACATAGTCACATAGAATATATCGCAAACAAAATGTTCTACTTTAAAGGTATGAAGCTGACACTAGTGTTGTTTATGTCTAATAACTTTTTTGTTGTGCCCTGCACAGGCTAGCCTCGGGGGCCGTGTACGTCTGATGATAACAGGGGCTGCTCCCATTTCGCCCACTGTCCTCACTTTCCTCCGAGCTGCGTTAGGCTGTCAGGTAACAACTGGATTTCTTACAAGATTCTCTCACAATGATCAAGTACAACAAAGTTCTGGCATCTAATCTGTGACAACCACAATTACAATCCTTTTTTTTTTTCTTTGATCAAAACCTGATGTTGTATTAGAAGTGATAGAAAATCAGGTTTACGGCAAGAGCAGTAATAGCAGTTTTGTTTCAACTCAGTTTTACGAAGGCTATGGACAGACAGAATGCACCGCTGGTTGCACCATGACCATGCCCGGTGACTGGACTGCAGGTACAACTCTCCTTCAAAGTATGGTGTACACTAGACCAGCAGAAAATGAGGGCTTGCTTTGACATTTTCCAGGTCACGTTGGCGCTCCTCTGCCTTGTAATTCTATCAAGCTGGTAGATGTGGCTGAAATGAATTACCTGGCCATAAATGGCGAAGGAGAGGTGACAGACACATCACAACTTAACTAAACGTGCATTCAGAATCTTAACGTTCTTGTCTGTGTTTTAGGTGTGTGTGAAAGGTCCCAACGTGTTCCAAGGTTACCTAAACGATCCAGAGAAGACTGCAGAGGCTCTCGACGCTGACGGATGGGTTCACACGGGCGACATCGGAAAATGGCTTCCGGTGGGGATTGCAAGCTGTGTACTCTCCATGCGGTACTTCTGAGGAGCTGGAAAAGTAATGGCAATATTTGTTTGCAGAACGGCACACTGAAGATTGTGGATAGGAAGAAGCACATCTTCAAACTTGCTCAGGGGGAATACATAGCTCCTGAGAAGATAGAGAATGTCTATGGGAGAAGTGATGCAGTGGCACAGGTTTTTGTGCATGGGGACAGCCTACAGGTAAGTGAGGTTGTTTCAAATTATTGCTGTAGCGTAGGATGATTCCAGAGTATTGTAATTATGCCAATATTTTGTCATGTCTATTTTAGGTACAAAATCCTTGCAGCATCTCATTTTGCTTTTGTTCTCTTCCCCGAAGGCTTTCCTGGTAGCAGTGGTGGTTCCGGACCACGACTTCCTGTGTGGTTGGACCAAGAGGACCATGGGAGTGGAGGGCAGCTACAATGCACTTTGTAGTAGAGCGGTAAAAAAAAAAGACAACATCTAATGTTTCTTATCAGGGTACTAATAGCTTGGTTGCACTCCTGTGTTTATTGAGTTTTATTTTTCTGTCTTCACAGGATGTCAAGGCAGCCATCTTGGAGGACATGGTGCGACTCGGCAAGGAAGCGGGCCTCAAGTCGTTTGAACAGGTACAAAAAGACTCAACTATAAGGCAACGTGACAGTTGATGTTTTGTCTATCTCACTTTTTGAATCTGCTTTGTTGTGCTCTTGACCCGATTGTCTTCTGTAACAATCTGTGTCTTCCAGGTGAAGGCCATCTATCTCCATACTGAGGTGTTCTCAGTCACCAATGCTCTGCTCACGCCAACACTAAAAGCCAAGAGGAATGAATTGAGACAATACTTCAGATCACAAATAGATGAGTTATATGCCAGCATCAAGATGTAGGCGATCAGGAAGACGTGTGAATGGAAAGACAGCTGAGAACAAAGCAGGAACATGCAGACCAAATGTCAGAACATGCCAATTCACTCCAAACGAATGTTTTACCTCAAATTTTCTACTGTGGGATTTTAATGACTGAAGTGCATTTTCCCCACGACTCAAACCATTCACCAGAACTCCTTAATGCATGTCTGTGACACTCTTTTGTCACAATAACTCTCAAGGCTGTAGAATTAGCGTGCGTGCGTGCGTGCGTGCGTGTGTGCGTGTGTGTGTGTGTGTGCGTGCGTGCGTGCGTGCGTGTGTGTGTGTGTGTGTGTGTGCAGAGCTTTTTCGACCTCAAGTCTTAAAAAGTGAGTGAGCACAAGCTATCTGCTGGAGAGGGGCACGTTATCACCACGCCGCTGGATTTTCTGTGCTAATTCGTGTCGTCGATACGTGTGCATGCGGCACGTGCAGTGGATACATCGCCAAACTCAAATATAGCTCCATTCATTTTAGCTCAACATTTGAGTACATTTAAATGCCACTTATCAGAAGGTAACGCTAATCTGTGGAGCCAACAAAGCTCAGTGCCTCTCTTCTCTTTTGCTTTTGACATGTTGACTCAGTGTCGTCCATCTGTTGTTTGAAAGATGTAGCAGATAAACTTGGTAGGGCCTCAATCATGTACATTTTCCACGGTGTTAAATTGGTTGGCAAGAATTCCAAATACCCAGTTATTTGTATGCGAGCAATCCAAAATACATTTTTTTCATAATGCGGTACAAAAAAATGGATGAGTTTTCGTACGGGCACACGCACGCGCGCACACACACACATAGAATAAAAAACATTACTTGCATTAATAAAAGAAGTTTAAAGAATAAGCATATTCCAATTTTAGTAAATTGTTTTTGTGAACAATGACTAAGTTTCATTTAGAATACAACCAACATAAAAAGCCATACATAATTGTAAGACTCAGGAAAGGAATGATTAAAGGAGAAAGGGAAAATATCTTAATATTTTTGTGATTTTAAACAAATGTGATAATGTGATTGTATTTCTTGATAATTATTGAAATGTCTATTCATCGGAACAACTGTACTTGATCTTAGTTTTTTTTTTAACTTTATTTATATGAATTGAAATGTACGTTTTTCATTAAAAACGATCAAATGAGTTGTTTGCTTTTTTTTCTGCGTGTTTTATGTATGTCTGTAGTAGGGTTGGGAAGTGCGGATCGCGCATTTTAGTCATTGTTCCTATTCGGACTGTTTTATAAGACGTACCTTTCCGCATCACGGACCGCAGTGCTGTTCCCCCAAAACATTTTACAATTGCAGATTAAAATCAAAACACAAGTGTCAATAATATATTAAATAAAATTCAAATTTAAGTTTTTATTATTTTTTATAATTTTTATATTTCCGTTTTCTCGTTGTCGCACACCGTTAAACACCCCTGTAAATACGAATGGTGCAACCCGGAATTTAAATGATTTTGCGGGAAGATTTGTCATTTTGGATTGGATTTATTTTGCAAACATTTGTAGTTCAATCTTCTTACTATAAACTCCAAGATGAGGTGAGATAAATTTACAAATAAGTGTTGGAGGGGGACTTGACTTTGTTGTCTCGGAGCGCGGAGGTTAGAACTCCTCTTCGTTGGGTGGAATAAAGAGCCAGTTAGCAAACACGACGTGCCTGATTCATTGAAACGCTACAGTATATTACCTGTTTTCAGTTTTATTCTTCTAACCCAATCTTGTCTATAATGTTGAACATGACCTAATTTCCCTAACCATAAACTTTGAATTTAAAATAGTATGAATTGAAAAGAACTTAAATGCCTTGCTTCCACAGTACCCGAAAGAACAGAAGCGTCAAGGCGGCGCCCATTGCACCAGTTGGCAACAAGGTGACTTGAAATACAAATACACTGTGATCTTCACATAAATATGTTACTCAATTGATTATGATGTCCTTTTGTTTGACATCCAGAAATCATCATCTCTGGACTCTGGCAATCAATCTACAATTGGTAGTGCCAGTTTCTTAGAAGGGCTACAGCAAAAAAATGGTGAGTCTTTAGAAAGTCAGTCCATGTCACTATTAAGATTGTATTCATCTTTAGCCAACTTCTGGACTAAGCTGTAAGAAGCCACAGTCTGTAACAATGAATGACAGTCTTATGTTACTTTGTGTCTCCAAGGTAACCCTCTGCACAGTACTGCCATAGAAGATGATTTAAACCTTTCAAAAGAGCCCCAGAAGACAAAAAGTCGAGTGGGGAAGAACGTCACAAAGAAAGTGAATGAAGCGATCAAAACCAGGTAGGTTCTGCGGAGTAAACACCGAAACTAATAGTTGCAAATCTCAGTGTTTATCAAACTCGGTGAATGCCAGAACATTACTTAAAGACATGATATCATCGGCCACACAGCATAATTCTAAATAGTCATTTTTCAATATTTTTAAAACATTTTTGAAATAACACATTGATATTTGTTCATTGGGACTTCACTTGTCAACACATCTGATTGAGGTGTTTGTTACAATAGCAATAAAAAGACCACACAAATTGTGGGGTCCCCCTTTCTTTTAGGCCTCAGAAAAGTGAACCGGCAAAGGTAGAAAAAAAGAGAGTTTCACAGAGTAAAAAGTCAAGGGACTCACAGGTACAGTAAAAATGTTGTCTTCTCCAATAGTGTTTATTGCAGAGAATTTGAGTATCTGAAAGTTGGTTTACCAGTAGTTGACAATGCTGTTGCCAAATGTCTGTCCTCAGGAAGAATCAGACACCGTCCCTTGCACCAAAAGGAGACAAAATCAAGTCCTGTCCTCTGACGGTGACACAGACGAGGACACAAGCTGGGTACTCAAGTACCTCAGCTTCAATGTTCTTGGTAGCTAATTGTCTTGTTCTAATCCTGTCTTTTGTTTTGATTTATTTAGAACCCAAGTCAAAGGAAAGCAAAAATCCAAACTTTGGAGAGAACCTCAAAAAAGTTGACCAGAGGTACTGTAAAGGGCTAATGACTATAAATGTACATTTCCTAAATTTGATGGCATGTACATGTAATGTACATATCTTCACAAATAATTTCTTTTTTTTATAGCAGCTGCCTTGATTTAATCGCTTCTGGCCAAATGACAACCAAAAATGTTTCCGGTTGTCAGATGGGTTTTCGAATTCCTTCATTAATTATAACTGTACATGTAATGCAACTTTTCTTTAACAAAGCCGACAAAGTCCAAAGTAATGGGAAGAAAAGGAAAAGATCTCAAGGAGGAACAGAGTTGGAAGTGGTGATGGAGGCCTTCCTCAATTTCTGTGATGAGTACAGGTACCCGTAATTGCTAACCAGAGCAGTTTGTCTAAATAGAAATGTCTGCAACTTGAAACCTCACCTGGTATTAGTATTGGTGACAAAATGATTTGTGGGAAAAATCTTTCCTGTGTCTTACAGGGATTCGGTGGAGTCTAATGCTGTCAAGAAATCGATTGATTGTTTTTCCAACAGTGTCAAGGAACAACTTCTTGAAAAGGTTAGTCTCCTTTGTTAAGAAGGAGGAGCTGTTGTGTATTGCCAACTCACAGTACACAATTCTTGCAAAATTGAAAGCTTATATTTTGGTCCTGCAATTTTCTTTCAGATGGCCTCAAATAGGGAGTTTAAGGCTCTGAAACGGGAAAATTCCAAGGTAACCAATCTCTGTCAGAGAGACTTATCATTCGGGTGTAGAAATAATAGATATATGACATAAGTCTCAAATTTAATTAGCAAGTGATATGTACAACTTAAATCCTGCGAATGATGAACATGTTTCTGATCGCTTCATGTCAATAAAGTACATTTACTTCACTTTGTTGTTATTTTGACCCATGTGCGTCAGGTGAGCTCCATGATACGTACAAAGACACAGCAACTTTTGGATGCCAAGCATGAGCTAATAAGGTGAGGCATTTCTAAGAGAAAAACACCATCCGAAATACAGCAGATAATCAACTAAAAATTTAATAAAGATTTATTAATAATAATTACAAAGATTAATGCAACCATTTTCACTCATGTCATTAAATTGAGTTTGATGTCACAGGAGCGCTTGTCTTTCTGACAGTTTCATACAGTACAGATAATAATTTCAATAGTTTCATCCAATAGGGCTGAGCGGCTCGTGGACTTGCTGCAAAAAGAAAAAAACGACCTCAAACTAAGATTAGAAGATCTGAGAAGAAGCCAGGCTTTCCTCAAAGATATTAGAGGACTCACCCAAGTATATCTGGACTACCGGACTGCACATCCAAAAGAGAAAGAGACAGTATGAACAGCTGCACTTGAAAACACGATAAGCACCCATATTGACACATGTTATTCTTTATCTTCTTCCTCTTGCAGTATGGTACATCCAGTGTAGCAGCTCAACTACTGGAGACCTAACATTTTCAAGGAGCAACCGAGACTGATCAATAACAATCTGGAGAAAGAACTGAAGGGAGATGGCAAATCATGTTCTGGGCAGTGGAGTCCAACTCGTGTAGGATTCACAGATTATTCCTGGTTAAGTAATGATAAATGCAATATTTTTCAAATATCAAGACAAAATGTGTCTTTTCAAACTATAGAACGGTAGCATGAGGTTTATTTATTGTATAGAAATCTAATATTGAATGTAAATGAGTCCATTTTTTTGTTCCAGCAACAGTCGTGGCTGTGTGAGTGTTTTATGCCTTCGTAAGAGAAATAAAAACTTGGAAAACGTCTCACCCTGACTTCTACCGACTGCGCGATTCGATTAGTTTTTGTTCGTCCAATCGCGTGTCTCTTCTGTCAAACTATTGTCCAATCAGGTCTCACTTGAGTCAACCCGTTGAGACTTGCGTCCAAGTTGCATCGGTGTCTAATTGGCTGAGCGTTTCAGGTTGTTCTCGACTTTCCCGTAGTAGTGCTTGAGTTGGGTCACGTAAGTACGTACTATTTCCGTCTTTACATGTTTATTTTTTTTTTCGCCAAACCCTTTCGTTTCGTTACAAATTTAACTCCACGCTTTTTACTGCAAAATGTTTGTTTTATACAGTGAAATTGAAAGAAAACTTACTCATATGATTGGCCCAGACGCAATAGTACAGTACGACTGTAGTAATGCGAGAATATTGAGAGGCCAACAGGATGTCTTGACTTTTGAGCTGTACGATTTAAAAATAAATTGTGCTTAACTGTTATTATTTATGATACCCGCCAAAAACTGTAATAACAGGGAATTAACAAGTTATCCACTTTGCTGAATCAGCATAGTCTCTAAAGGAAATGCTTCCCAAACTTGTGTTTATCACAGAACACCTAGGCAGAGAAAAATCCTATATTTAAGAGATTTTCGCTTCTAAGGTAATACTTGAGCTGAACGCTGAACTGTCTTTCGATTTCTGTCATCAGGTCAGTCATTTACTATCCAGCAGCACAATCACACGGAAGTTTTTTTTTTTTTTTTTTTTTTTTTTTTTTATTGATCAAGACTCTAATGTCCCTAGATTGAGTTAAAATGTGTTGTGAATTTTATTGAGTTGCCAACTATTTTCATATTTTAATTACAGGTAAAGCGTTTGCATAAGTGAAAACAACTTTTTGTCTGAATAATATAAACTTGATAAGTGTATATTTAAAATACCTCCCATCTCTTATTCAACTGTATAGGAATGTAGTCATGTTTGTGACATGTTCATTCCCATTCCTCACATGATTAAGAAGCTTTTTGTGGAATCAATTGCCCCGACACAATGTCACAAAAAACAGCTATTTTATCCACATTTAATTGTTTTATATTTAGTTGAACATTCATGAAAGTTGTTTTAAACAATTCCACTCATTTTACAATTTTATCATGGATTGTGTGTTCACATTTCCGCTGACTCTTATTTCAGTAATAAGAAACCATGGCAGCAACGAAAGATGCTGGTTCTCTGGAGAAGTCTGAGGACACTATGGATGCCTTCAAACTATTTTCAAAAAGGTACCTATGGCACACTGATTCTCTGCTTGCACGAGTCTGTGACGTTTAAAAATAGGCAATGGAACTCTTTTAATTGAAGTCATTAAGTAACTGCTCTTTCATTTGAATGCAACCACTTCCTTTTAACTTGATAAAGTCCTTCAGCTTTCTCTTAAGGGATGAGTCATTCCAATTTTTAAAAATTATTAAATTAAAACATGAATTATTTACATTTATCTTGTAACTCACGTGTTGCTGCGTTTGTGTAATTATATGTGTATTAAAAAGTTGTCAAATGCTCAACGGGATTGTGTGCCGATGGTTGAAGGTTTTTTTTCCATTAATGGGAAAACCAACTGCCGTACTGAGTCAACTGTCTGACAAGATCTTTCAATGGGTTCATTGAGCTGCTAAATCATGTTAAAGGGAACATTTGAAGCTGTTTAGCAGGTTTCCCAACCTCATCTTTATCATCTCAAATGTTGTTCATGACTCCAACTGTGGATCTTTTTCAGGACAAATCCATCGAATGGCGATACTAAAGCTGCGGAAACAGACTCTGTTCCCATCAGCAAAGCGTCAGCCCACAACCCATATAAGTACAAGATGGACTACCCAAACATGGGAATCTGCCTCATTATCAACAATAAGAACTTCGACAGAAGCACAAGTAAATACGCCCATTAAAGCAGTCTGGTACGCGGCTGTCTAATTCAGTTCATAAGCACTTTGACGAATGCTTTGTGAATCATGGTTCAACATTTTTTACGCCCCCCCGAAACTGTCAGTCAGGCCTGTTTTCCGTCATAGGCGTGAAGCGGTGAAAAGGAAATTGTCACATACACTGTGCCTACAGTATGTCTGCTCAGTTAATGATGTGGACCAAACTTAATTGGGGAAAAAACATGTTTGGATCTCCAAATTCACACCAAAAATATTTCTCTCTATTCCCTGTTGTAAGTAAGTCCTGCAATTTTTCAATGGACTTTATTTCTCCTTGTGTATCTTCTTCCCAGAGATGAGCACTCGTAACGGGACCGATGTCGACGCCGCTTTTGCCATGAAGACTTTTTCGGAACTGGGTTACACCATTAAAGTGGTCACTGATCAGACTGTAAAGCAGATGATGAGTCTCATGTTAAGTGGTAATTGATTTGATTCTTTCTGTTATTGCTTTGATATTATTATCAGTGTAACTCCAACGTGCGTTTGGAATATTGATCGCCTAGAAACAGAAAATTGCAGTTGAAAAAAATAAACATTTGGTAGGAAATAATGCTGGTTAGTTAATGTCACTTTATGTTTGTTTCTGCAGTATCCCAACAGGACCATAGCCGCAATGCGTCGTTTGTGTGCGTGTTGCTAAGTCATGGTGAAGAGGGTGTGATTTTTGGAACGGATGGGTTTGAATTGCTTGAAAATTTGACAAAACCTTTCAAAGGACATCGTTGCAAGACTCTGGTGGGAAAACCAAAGCTCTTCTTTATACAGGTTAGTAAACACTCTGGGCCTTGTTGCCATTCTAGACTCAACTCCTAACCATTTTAGTTTGAATGTTTTCTATGGGATCATATCATTTTGGACAAGGGAGACATTTCCTGTAATTTTCCACAGAGCTGGTTGATCAACATACAGAGTGAGAGGGGGCACTTCCAACAGGGAGGCCAACCATGCTCAAAAATGTTATACACATGAATCACTTTGATGCTTGCTACGTGTAATTATGCTTCTCCTAAGCAACATATGGTCGAGTAGAGGTGTGAAAACATGGATGAGAAAATGAGCACAGGGGAACATCATAGACAGGCCGGTAAGGGAGGAACATGCTGCTGCTTCTGATATTCATTTTGGAAATATGTGTACAATGGTTTGCTTCACTCAAGTGGAGAAAATCAATGAGGTCATTTTGATTTTATGAAGCGTGCATCCCCTCTACTGGCCATAGAGAAGAATTACATTTGAAATGTGTCTGTTGGCCAGAAAACGTATCCCTAAACTCATTACGGACCATTTCATTTGATTTGAATTGAGTAATTTTAAAAGAACAAACGTCTTTCAGGCATGCCGTGGCTCGGAATTGGATGGGGGGACGGAGCTCCAAAGCGACAGTGTTGAGGAGCAAACGTCGGAGAGGATTCCTGTGGAGGCCGACTTCTTGTATGCCTATTCCACAGCTCCAGGTAACCAGCAATAAGATTTTCCATAGGAATTTTCTGACTCGGCTGTGAAAACACATCACGTATCAATTGAATAATAAAGTAGAGATACAGGACTTGGAGTCAAAGGAATAAGCACCATTCCTAACAATGACCCTACAGGCTATTACTCTTGGAGGAACACCCAAAACGGTTCCTGGTTCATGCAGGCATTGTGCGAGATGTTGCAGCGATTCAAAGGCGAGTTGGAACTGATGCAGATCATGACTCGGGTCAACTACAAGGTGGCAACGCACTTCGAATCCAACTCCTGCCTTCCCGGCTTCACTGGCAAGAAGCAGATTCCCTGCATTGTCTCCATGTTAACCAAAGACCTTTATTTCCCGAAATAAACCGATTGTGACAGTGGCGCACAATCAACGTGCTTCTGCATTTCATTTTCAAATATTAGTTTGTAGTCATGTTTTTACTTATGTTTCCATTTTACTCAACAGTTCTGTCATGTTTTTGGGTGTTTTGAACATTTCACAACACAGTTTTAAAGATTTCCGAGTACTGACAGTATATTAAGTCATGGGGGTGGGGACAATGTCTAAGTTGTTAAAAAAAAAATATATATATTCTAAAGACTTTTTTAAATTTCTGGGTGTATCTAAGAAGAGGCTTCACCGTTCGCACACAAAAGTGTTGCATCGTCAACGGACATTCAAATGTATTCCTTCATTTCATTTATTTAGATTTGGAAACCTGCCAGTTGAAAATGTGATTTTTGACAAATCGGGCGGCATGTACTCCAAAAATAAAAACATGAATACAGATTGATTGTTGATTATACCTACTTTTATGACTTTTGTGTGCATGACTCGATTTCATTCATATACTGTCTATGTTTATGATGAAAAATGGAAATTAAATGGAGAGGTGGGGGGGGGGGGGCAACATTGGTTTGAATACACTGGTTGAATTAGCGCGCTGAATTGAACTGTCCAAAAATGTAAATCGGATCTTAGTTCAACTTTCGTTTCCTGCACACTGAAAGCAGAGCAAAGCTGCAGAGCGCCGAGAGCGGCTGCAATGAAGGAAGTGAAAATGAAAATCCAAACACAAAGATCGTCTGTGCGCATCCGACGACGCATGTGGCTGAACATTTTGAGCTTTTATTTTGAATTCATAAAGACGCTTGAGTAGCTTTATTTGAATGCCTCTCGACTCAACACGCATCACAGCGCTTTGTTTCACTAGATGAAAATCGCATTGTATACCAAGTCATAAACGTAAACGAGCAAAGTGATTGGTGACACCTGGGTGAGCAATCTGAGGAGAGGACGCTGGCGCTGATTGTTCGCCGCTTCTCCACCAGAATTAGTTTATTTTTAGTGTTTTATTTAATTCTCCACCAGAATGAGTTTATTTTTAGTGTTGTATTTATTTCTTTTTTAGCCATTAGCCTAGCAAATGGCTAACACGCAAGTTCAGCTTTCTCCAACCGCCACTATATTAACTTACTCCATCCCCCGCTTGCTGGAGCTGAGTAATCACACCATTCCAGGGTGTGTCTCAGTCATCAAAGAACTCGGACTTCTCCGCAGACCTCGTTACATCCACAGAAGTACCCATCGTAACTTTGTTTTTTCCCAACCTGCCCATAACGCTATTCCATCCATCTGCTCCTCCACCGCCCGATATCCCGTCGCATGTCCAACACGTCGTCAGAGACCCGGCACACTTGGATCTTATTGTAGCAACCAAGCGGGGCTGCAGTACTCCAGGTGGCCTGAAAAACATGGTGTGGAGTCCACTCTGACACGGAGCGGGCTCCGACTCAAGACAGACACCGGGTTGCCGGGAAAACACGGAATGGATATCTCTCTGGCACGGAACGGATTTCAACACGGAGCAGCCCCGGGGTGGCCAGGACAAAACGAACTGAATTTCACTCCAACACACAGTGGACTGACTGCACTTCATGTGGAACAGAAGACGTGGAGTGGATTTCTCTCTTCTTCGCCCCCTACCTAAACGCAGCCCCACATCCACAATCAAAATGGATCTCCTCAACATCCAAGCACTCACCCATAAATCATTATTTATTCACAACCTCATCCTGGACAAAGGCTTAGACATAATGTGCCTGACTGAGACCTGGCAACCACCGGATGTCTATCAATTCCTCAACGAAGCCTGTCCCTCTGGTTATAAATACATAACTAAACCCCGCAGCACTGGCCGTGGCAGTGGCCTTGCCGTATTCCATCGTCTTGATCTAAAGCTGTCCCCCCTCCCTCTACCTGATCACTCCTCATTCGAATCCCTTGCATTCAAATGCAAACCTCCATATCCTGTCACAGTTTTACTTATTTACCGCCCTCCTAAACCAAACTCCGCTTTCATTCCAGAACTATACGATCTACTCACTACCCTCTGTACCTCCACTTCCTCTAATTTAATCATATTAGGTGATGATTAGGGACATCCATGTCGACACCCCCTCCCGCCCCCCTGCCTCTGACCTGTTGCAACTATTGGACTGTTTACACCTCACTCAACATGTAAATGTCCCCACCCATCACAAAGGGCATACACTTGACCTTGTCATTTCCTCATCGGCCTTAAGCAACCTACTGTTGTGCCACTCATCCCCAGCCGGCACAGCACAGGTGTGGCTCATCCCAATCGACCAAGCTGTTCCAAATCATCTCGTCAGCGGCGGTCTACAAAACCCCCTGAGAGACAGTGCTCGACGCTCCGAGGTTAACCTTCCGTGGTCAGCGCTCAACTACACGTCAAACCAGCGTCTCCTCCCTCCTATCCACTTTGGATCACCCTTTTTTTGTGAGAGAAGTAAATATATTGTTTTTTGCCCTAAAACCTCAGTTTTTGTGTCTTGTCTCCTGGGTTCTCTGCATTTTTGGCTCACCACCCCAGCTGAGCGTAACAGAACGTCGAAGCCATCATGAGCCAAGCCGGGACCCCGGGGGCCGGGCAGCCAAGATCATCCGAATTACGTGAGTTGGTTTTTGGTCAAGTTAAAGAGATCTCCTCACTGCAGCAAGAATTAAATAAGGCTTTCCCGACCGTCTTGTCTCAAATCACCGCTCTGGAGAGGACGTCTCAAACCACAGTTGGTTCTGTGGCAACACTTTCCAACCAAGTGCAGTCTATTGCAGGAGCTCTATCTGGCATTCAACGGTCCCTGGATGCACTTACAGTCCGTGCCTCGGCCGAAGGAAATCCCGCTCCCGTTCATGGCCCTGCCTCTGCTTCCAACCAACAACCCAGCCCTGTCCTTCCCAACCCACAGCAGTCTCAGTCCGAGCCTGGCCTAGTCAGCCCTAGGCCTTTCAACGGTGACTTCAATCTGAGCAGAGGTTTTTTGGCACAATGTGAGTTACTTTTTACCCATCAGCCCTCTAAATATTCCTCTGACGGGTCTAAAATTGCTTTTGTCATGTCCCTTCTGGTCGAGGACGCCCTCCGCTGGGCCATTGCGGCAGTTGAGAACAACCCAGTTTTTTTTACCGACTACTCTCAGTTCAAGAGTGAGTTTCGGGCTGTGTTTGATCACCCTGCAGATGGTCAAGATGCTTCTAGCCGCCTGCTGGTTATCCGCCAGGGGTCGCGTTCAGTGGCTCAATATACGCTGGAATTTCGGATCCTTGCTGCAGAGAGCCGTTGGAATGACCAAGCCCTCCTCAGTGTCTTTCGCAAGGGGCTGAGGGATTCTATTAAGGACCTCATTGTCCGTGACAGCCCGGAGACCCTTAACGAGCTAATATCCCTGGCTCTCAAGATGGACGCACGACTTCAGGAGCGGCGTACAGACCCAGCCCAACGTAGCCCCCTACAGTCTGTCCCCCGTCGTTTTGCTTCTGTGTTCCCCACCTCACCTTCCAGGCCAACTCCTCATACTCAGGACCCTGTGCTTCCCCCGTTCCTATCTACTTCAGGGTCTGGGGAGCCCATGGAGGTTGGCCGATCACGGATCTCGCCAGCAGAAAAGCAGCTGAGGCTGAGCAATGAACAATGTTTCTACTGTGGAGAATCAGGACATTTCATCCGGTCCTGCCCAAAAGGCCCAGCTCGCCAGTAGGGGCTATACTGGTGAGCAACACCACCATTCCCCAGCCCAAGGTTTGTTCCAACCGTCTTTTCCCCGCAACCCTGGCCTGGGGCAAAGAAACATTGTCTGTTAGTGCATTTATTGATTCTGGTGCGGACGAGAGCCTTATGGACATTTCCTTCGCACGCCAGGCCGGAATTCCTTTGGTTCCCTTAGATCAATCCCTGTCTCCCAGAGCCATCGATGGTCACTCGTTAGGAACCATTTCCTTCTCCACTGAACCTCTTATGCTCACGCTCTCAGGGAATCATACTGAGCCCATCCGTTTTTTTGTCCTTCATGCCCCTACTGCTCCCTTGATATTGGGGAGACCTTGGTTGGAGAGGCATGAACCTCACATCTCCTGGGCCTCTGGTCGGATTTTGAGATGGAGCACAGCCTGTCATGCGACCTGTCTACGCTCTGCCCTTTCACCTCCAAGTAGTCCCAGACCCATGCCCGTAACCCCTGATATCTCTGGAGTTCCGAGTATTTACCATGACCTTGCCTCAGTTTTTAGTAAGGATAAAGCCCTTTTACTTCCCCCTCACCGGCCATACGACTGTGCGATCGACCTCCTTCCCGGGGCCCCCTATCCTAAGGGGCGACTCTACAACATCTCCCTTCCAGAAAAGGAGGCGATGCGCAATTATGTTGCAGAGTCCCTGCTCTCAGGTTTCATAAGACCATCATCATCTCCCTTAGGGGCAGGTTTTTTTTTTGTGACCAGGAAGGATGGAGGCCTGAGACCTTGCATTGACTACCGTGGTCTTAATGACATCACAGTAAAAAACAAGTATCCTTTGCCCCTTATTAGTTCCACTTTTGAGCCTCTTACTCATGCCCGGGTGTTCACCAAGCTAGATCTCCGCAACGCCTACCACTTAGTCCGGATCAGAGAGGGCGACGAATGGAAGACGGCTTTCAACACCCATCTCGGCCATTTTGAGTACCTTGTGATGCCTTTTGGCTTGTCCAACGCACCAGCGGTTTTCCAATGCCTGGTAAATGATGTGTTAAGAGACATGTTGAACATCTTTGTGGTGGTGTACCTGGACGACATCCTTATCTTCTCCAGGTCATTGAAGGAACACCACCAGCATGTGCGTTTGGTTCTTCAGCGGCTGTTGGAGAATCGCCTGTTCATTAAAGCCGAGAAGTGTGTCTTCCACTCTGACTCTGTAACGTACCTGGGAAACATAGTGGAAGCTGGACGGATGAGGGTCGATCCCTCCAAAGTCAAGGCTGTGGAGGAGTGGCCGCGTCCTACCAACCGGACTCAGCTCAGACGCTTCCTGGGTTTCGCAGGCTTCATACGCCGCTTCATCAAGGGATATAGTCAAATCGCTGCCCCTCTCAATGCCCTGACCTCCGTCACACGCCCCTTTTCCTGGACGCCCGAAGCAGAGACGGCCTTCACCAGACTCAAGGGTCTGTTCTCTTCAGCTCCAGTGCTTGTCCACCCTGACCCTGAGCGACAATTCATTGTGGAAGTGGATGCTTCTGACACGGGCATTGGGGCAGTCCTCTCCCAGCGCTCGGAGGAGGATCAGAAGGTGCATCCGTGCGCTTATTTCTCTCGAAGTTACGACCCAGCGGAGAGGAACTATGATGTGGGAAACAAGGAGCTGCTGGCGGTCCATGATGCCCTGAGGGAGTGGAGACACTGGTTGGAGGGAGCAAAACTGCCTTTTGTCGTGTGGTCAGATCACAAGAACCTGACCTACTTAAGAACAGCAAAAAGGATAAACTCCAGGCAGGCCCGCTGGGCTCTGTTCTTAAGCCGGTTTGATTTCACTCTCACATACCGCCCAGGGTCAAAGAACGTCAGAGCTGACGCCCTTTCCCGTCAGTTCTCTGAGGGCCCTGCTGTCCCGGAGATATCCGACACCATCCTTCTTCCTGCCCGTGTGGTTGGGGCAATCTCCTGGCCCATAGATTCTGTCGTAATGGAGGCCCTGCAAACCCAACCTGACCCTGGCAATGGACCCCCGAACAGGCAGTTTGTTCCAGATGCTGCCAGTCCTCGAGTGTTAGAGTGGGGTCACTCCAGCCGTGTTTCATGTCACCCCGGAGAGCGCCGGACAGCGGAGTTCGTCGGCCGGAGATTCTGGTGGCCCACCCTTAAGAAGGATGTCAAGGAGTACGTTGCTGCCTGCACAGTCTGTGCCCGTAGTAAGGCTTCCCATCGCCCTCCAGCAGGCCTCTTACAACCCCTTCCAATTCCGAGTCGGCCATGGTCTCACATTGGCATGGACTTTGTCACTGGACTTCCCATTTCCCAGGGTTATGACACCATCCTGACTGTGGTCGACCGGTTCTCTAAGGCCGTCCACTTCATTCCCCTCCCCAAGCTTCCTTCTGCTGCTGAAACGGCTGACCTCCTCACCCTCCATGTTGTACGCCTCCATGGTATTCCCTCAGACATTGTGTCGGATCGTGGTCCCCAATTCATCTCCAAGGTGTGGCAGGCTTTTTGCAGGGGAATTGGAGCCACGGTCAGCCTTTCCTCCGGGTACCATCCTCAGTCCAATGGGCAGACTGAACGTGCCAACCAGGCGGTGGAGGAGACCCTTCGCTGCGTTGCCTCCAGCAACCCCTTTTCATGGGCTAAGTACCTAGCCTGGGTTGAGTATTCCCTCAATACATTGGAGAGCTCTGCCACGGGAATGTCACCATTTCAATGCTCTCTGGGTTACCAGCCTCCCTTGTTTCCACAGCAGGAACTGGAGGTGGCAGTTCCATCCACCAGGGCCCACCTCCGCCGGTGTCGACACATCTGGAGGACTGCTCGGGCTGCGCTACTCCGTGCCTCTGTACGATCTCAGCGTGGTGCTAACCGGCGGAGGAGGCATGCCCCGGTTTACCAGCCCGGCCAGAAAGTTTGGCTATTGGCCCGGGACTTGCCCCTCCAAACCTCTCAGACGTCTACCCGCAAGTTGAACCCTCGGTTTGTCGGTCCCTACACTGTGGACCGCATCATCGGCCCTTCCGCAGTGCGTCTGAATCTCCCTCCCAGTTTTCCATGTGTCCCAGCTGAAGCCAGTCGCCACCAGTCCCCTGGCACCGGCAGTTTCTGCTCCCCCGCCACCTCGACTACTGGCTGATGGTGATCCTGTTTGGTCGGTTCGTAAACTACTGGCCGTCCGTCGCCGGGGAAGAGGCTTCCAGTTCTTGGTGGACTGGGAGGGTTTCGGCCCTGAAGACCGTAGCTGGGTGCCCAGGTCCTACCTTGCTGACCCTTGGTTGTTGGATGACTTCTACCGGGACAATCCGGGTGCCCAGGGACGCTCGTCCGGTGCCTCCCCTCAGGGGGGGGGGTACTGTTATGCCACTCATCCCCAGCCGGCACAGCACAGGTGTGGCTCATCCCAATCGACCAAGCTGTTCCAAATCATCTCGTCAGCGGCGGTCTACAAAACCCCCTGAGAGACAGTGCTCGACGCTTCGACGTTAACCTTCCGTGGTCAGCGCTCAACTACACGTCAAACCAGCGTCTCCTCCCTCCTATCCACTTTGGATCACCCTTTTTTTGTGAGAGAAGTAAATATATTGTTTTTTGCCCTAAAACCTCAGTTTTTGTGTCTTGTCTCCTGGGTTCTCTGCATTTTTGGCTCACCACCCCAGCTGAGCGTAACACCTACAAGTTCACGAGGTTGGTGTGTCTGACCACAAACTCATTCAAATGGAACTGCCTTTCCCACGCCCCCTCTCCAAACCCAAGCGGCAAATCTCTTTCAGAAATTTCAAATACATCAACCAAGACACTTTAGCACAGGACCTCCTGCTTCTCTCCTCCTCCTCCTGTGGAGTCCAACTCGTGTAGGATTCACAGATTATTCCTGGTCATGATAAATGCAATATTTTTCAAACATCAAGACAAAATGTGTCTTTTCAAACGATAGAACGGTAGCAAGAGGTTTATTGATTGTATAGAAATCTAATATTGAATGTGAATGAGTCCATTTTTTGGTTCCAGCAACAGTCGTGGCTGTGTGAGTGTTTTATGCCTTCGTAAGAGAAATAGAAACTTGGAAAACGTCTCACCCTGACTTCTACCGACTGCGCGATAGGATTAGTTCTTGTTCGTCCAATCGCGTGTCTCTTCTGTCAAACTATTGTCCAATCAGGTCTCACTTGATCAACCCGTTGAGACTTGCGTCCAAGTTGCATCGGTGTTTAATTGGCTGAGCGTTTCAGGTTGTTCTCGACTTTCCTGTAGTAGTGCTTGAGTTGGGCCACGTAAGTACGTACTATTTCCGTCTTTACATGTTTATTTTTTTTTTCCGCCAAACTCTTTCGTTTCGTTACAAATTTAACTCCACGCTTTTTACTGCAAAATGTTTGTTTTATACAGTGAAATTGAAAGAAAACTTACTCGTATGATTGGCCCAGACGCAATAGTACAGTAGACTGTAGTAATGCGAGAATATTGAGAGGTCAACAGGATGTCTTGACTTTTGAGCTGTGCGATTTAAAAATAAATTGTGCTTAACTGTTATTATTTATGATACCCGCCCAAAACTGTAATAACAGGGAATTAACAAGTGATCCACTTTGCTGAATCGGCATAGTCTCTAAAGGAAATGCTTCCCAAACTTGTGCTTATCACGGAACACCTAGGCAGAGAAAAATCCTATATTTAAGAGATTTTCGCTTCTAAGGTAATACTTGAGCTGAACGCTGAACTGTCTTTCGATTTCTGTCATCAGGTCAGTCATTTACTATCCAGCAGCACAATCACACGGAAGTTTTTTTTTTTTTTGATTGATCAAGACTCTAATGTCTTTAGATTGAGTTCAAATGTGTTGTGAATTCTATTGAGTTGCCAACTATTTTCATATTTTAATTACAGGTAAAGCGTTTGCATAAGTGAAAACAACTTTTTGTCTGAATAATATAAACTTGATAAGTGTATATTTAAAATGCCTCTCATCTCTTATTCAACTGTGTAGGAATGTAGTCATGTTTGTGACATGTTCATTCCCATTCCCATTTGTGACATGTTCATTCCCATTCCCATTCCTCACATGATTGAGAAGCTTTTTGTGGAATCAATTGCCCCGACACAATGTCACAAAAAACAGCTATTTTATCCACATTTAATTGTTTTATATTTAGTTGAACATTCATAAAAGCTGTTTTGAACAATTCCACCAATTTTACAATTTTATCATGGATTATGTGTTCACATTTCCGCTGACTCTTATTTCAGTAATAAGAAACCATGGCAGCAACGGAAGATGCTGGTTCTCTGGAGAAGTCTGAGGACACTATGGATGCCTTCAAACTATTTCCAAAAAGGTACCTATGGCACACTGATTCTCTGCTTGCACGAGTCTGTGACGTTTAAAAATAGGCAATGGAACTCTTTTAATTGAAGTCATTAAGTAACTGCTCTTTCATTTGAATGCAACCACTTCCTTTTAACTGCTAAATCATGTTGAAGGGAACATTTGAAGCTGTTTAGCAGGTTTCCCAACCTCATCTTTATCATCTCAAATGTTGTTCATGACTCCAACTGTGGATCTTTTTCAGGACAAATCCATCGAAAGGCGATAATAAAGCTGCGAAAACAGACTCTGTTCCCATCAGCAAAGCGTCAGCCCACAACCCATATAAGTACAAGATGGACTACCCAAACATGGGAATCTGCCTCATTATCAACAATAAGAACTTCGACAGCACAAGTAAATACGCCCATTAAAGCAGTCTGGTACGCGGCTGTCTAATTCAGTTCATAAGCACTTTGACGAATGCTTTGTGAATCATGGTTCAACATTTTTTACGCCCCCCCGAAACTGTCAGTCAGGCCTGTTTTCCGTCATAGGCGTGAAGCGGTGAAAAGGAAATTGTCACATACACTGTGCCTAAAGTATGTCTGCTCAGTTAATGATGTGGACCAAACTTAATTGGGGAAAAAAACATGTTTGGATCTCCAAATTCACACCCAAAAATATTTCTCTTCATTCCCTGTTGTAAGTAAGTCCTGCAATTTTTCAGTGGACTTTATTTCTCCTTGTGTATCTTCTTCCCAGAGATGAGCACTCGTAACGGGACCGATGTCGACGCCGCTTCTGCCGAGAAGACTTTTTCGGAACTGGGTTACACCACTAAAGTGGTCACTGATCAGACTGTCGAGCAGATGATGAGTCTCATGTCAAGTGGTAATTGATTTGATTCTTTCTGTTATTGCTTTGATTTTATTATCAGTGTAACTCCAACGTGCGTTTGGAATATTGTTTGCCTAGAAACAGAAAATTGCAGTTGAAAAAATAAACATTAGGTAGGAAATAATGTTGGTTAGTTAATGTCACTTTGTGTTTGTTTCTGCAGTATCCCAACAAGACCATAGCCGCAATGCGTCGTTTGTGTGCGTGTTGCTAAGTCATGGTAAAGATGGTAAGATTTGTGGAAGGGATAAGTCTCAATCGATTGAAAATTTGACAGACCCTTTCAAAGGACATCGTTGCAAGACTCTGGTGGGAAAACCAAAGCTCTTCTTTATACAGGTTAGTAAACACTCTGGGCCTTGTTGCCATTCTAGACTCAACTCCTAACCATTTTAGTTTGAATGTTTTCTATGGGATCATATCTATTTGGACAAGGGAGACCTTTCCTGTCATTTTCCACAGAGCTGGTTGATCAACATACAGAGTGGGAGGGGGCACTTCCAACGGGGAAGCCAACCATGCTCAAAAATGTTTTGCACATGAATCACTTTGATGCTTGCTACGTGTAATTATGCTTCTCCTAAGCAACATATGGTCGAGTAGAGGTGTGAAAACATGGATGAGAAAATGAGCACAGGGGAACATCATAGACAGGCCGGTAAGGGAGGAACATGCTGCTGCTTCTGATATTCAGTTTGGAAATATGTGTACAATGGTTTGCTTCACTCAAGTGGAGAAAATTAATGAGGTCATTTTGATTTTATGAAGCGTGCATCCCCTCTACTGACCATAGAGAAGAATTACATTTGAAATGTGTCTGTTGGCCAGAAAACGTATCCCTAAACTCATTACGGACCATTTCATTTGATTTGAATTGTGTAATTTTAAAAGAACAAACGTCTTTCAGGCATGCCGTGGCTCGAAATCTGATGAGGGGACGGAGCTCCAAAGCGACAGTGTTGGGGAGCAAACGTCGGAGAGGATTCCTGTGGAGGCCGACTTCTTGTATGCCTATTCCACAGCTCCAGGTAACCAGCAATAAGATTTTCCATAGGAATTTTCTGACTCGGCTGTGAAAACACATCACGTATCAATTGAATAATAAAGTAGAGATACAGGACTTGGAGTCAAAGGAATAAGCACCATTCCTAACAATGACCCTACAGGCTATGGCTCTTGGAGGAACCCCCAAAACGGTTCCTGGTTCATGCAGACATTGTGCGAGATGTTGCAGGAATTCAAAGGCAAGTTGGAACTGATGCAGATCATGACTCGGGTCAACAACAAGGTGGCAACGCACTTCGAATCCAACTCCGGCAAGAAGCAGATTCCCTGCATTGTCTCCATGTTAACCAAAGACCTTTATTTCCCGAAATAAACCGATTGTGACAGTGGCGCACAATCAACGTGCTTCTGCATTTCATTTTCAAATATTAGTTTGTAGTCATGTTTTTACTTATGTTTCCATTTTACTCAACAGTTCTGTCATGTTTTTGGGTGTTTTGAACATTTCACAACACAGTTTTAAAGATTTCCGAGTACTGACAGTATATTAAGTCATGGGGGTGGGGACAATGTCTAAGTTGTTAAAAAAAAAATATATATATTCTAAAGACTTTTTTAAATTTCTGGGTGTATCTAAGAAGAGGCTTCACCGTTCGCACACAAAAGTGTTGCATCGTCAACGGACATTCAAATGTATTCCTTCATTTCATTTATTTAGATTTGGAAACCTGCCAGTTGAAAATGTGATTTTTGACAAATCGGGCGGCATGTACTCCAAAAATAAAAACATGAATACAGATTGATTGTTGATTATACCTACTTTTATGACTTTTGTGTGCATGACTCGATTTCATTCATATACTGTCTATGTTTATGATGAAAAATGGAAATTAAATGGAGAGGTGGGGGGGGGGGGGGCAACATTGGTTTGAATACACTGGTTGAATTAGCGCGCTGAATTGAACTGTCCAAAAATGTAAATCGGATCTTAGTTCAACTTTCGTTTCCTGCACACTGAAAGCAGAGCAAAGCTGCAGAGCGCCGAGAGCGGCTGCAATGAAGGAAGTGAAAATGAAAATCCAAACACAAAGATCGTCTGTGCGCATCCGACGACGCATGTGGCTGAACATTTTGAGCTTTTATTTTGAATTCATAAAGACGCTTGAGTAGCTTTATTTGAATGCCTCTCGACTCAACACGCATCACAGCGCTTTGTTTCACTAGATGAAAATCGCATTGTATACCAAGTCATAAACGTAAACGAGCAAAGTGAGCCATCTTCCGTCGAAATCTTTTAAGGGTCACACACTTCCGCGTTGGCGTGCGGGGAAGTAGGAGGGGGATTTCCATCCAATGTTGCCCCCGCTACCCCAGCTAACCTTGTTTTGCTTTCGTTCTGGACCAGAAACACAATCGAACAACGCTCTCACTTTCCCTTTTCTGTCAAAGCCCATATGTCTTTTGAAAAAATCCCCATGCCACGCCAGTGTTGCATGTTATTCTGAAACAAGCTGCCCAAACTCGACAGGTAACACAATTTCCGCATATTATCACTACTGCTGCTGCTACCTTTGACTTTTTGACAGACTTCTCTTGCGTGCTGCTCGACGGATCGTTGCTCCTCTTGTAAGCGAAAGTGTTCCTTTTACGCTCGCGGTCTTTACGTGGACTTGCTTTTGTTTTCACTTTTGGCTCTGCTTGTTTGCCTCTGGCCATGAGTGACTGATATTAATTTAAGGGCATAAGCGGCTATGCTGTTGTCATAGACTTCTAAAAAAAAAAAAAAAAAAAAGTACGCTCATGACTTGTCATTGTAGATTTTGTGAAATGTGCATTTTCTAATTTTGCAGAATTGAACTGTGTTTCTCGGGAAAATGAAAAGCGTTTATAGTGAAGTGTGAACAGTTTTCGGAACTTTTGCACTGTTGTATTTATTTAATCTGCACTTCTGCACTACTTATGCAACGCGTAAAATGTACCATATTGTGCAATCTGCCAACACGGTTCAAATAAGCGTAAACGTTAGAGAATGCTTCAGCCATAATTGTATCGATCTGAAGTACTTTCATTGAAACGTAAACTACTATAGATTTTTCAGATTTGTGACTTTTAAAGACACTTAATGTACAGCATGCACTGGTGTGTATGATAGTGTTTCACCCTGTTCGACCCGTTCAGTTGGCATGCTGTGCCACTAAAGGGGAGCGCCACTGGCTTATCTGGCCTGGCGGACTGTGATCAGATCGCATTGCAACTAAACTTTTTTTTTTTTAAACGAAATGCGCTTGGGGTTCAACTTCATGATTTTCTTTTCATATATATTCCTAATTAGATCTTAAATACGACAATGCATTTGCATACTTTGCACAAATATGTTTCACATGCCTCCAATTTGTGCAATATTTCTTTGCTCAGATACTACAATGCCTGTAGATAGAATGAGGATGCGGCCGTGGCTGGAGGAACAGATTAACTCCTGCCAGATACCAGGCCTCAAATGGGTGAACGAAGTAAGTACCGGTACTTTCACTGACACTGACTTCTGGAAAGATATAATTTACTTGATGCTATACAGTATATTGAAGTGACTAATGATCTTCGGAAACGTTTGAATTGGATTTTTTCTGACATCTTGCAATTTCAACTTGATTCATGATTTTCTTCAGTACAATAGTTATTATTGACGATCTACTACTACAGTAACATTTACAAACATGACAGAAAATGTATATCTTACCATGAAAACTTTAAAAGCTGTATGACTTGAATAATGCAAGCACAGTAAAGAGTGTGAGGGATTCTGTCGTTTTTCAAGGTTTTGAAAATGGTTAGGCTTTTCATTTGATTTGTAAAACATAGCTTTGATGAGCACCAAATCACATTATCTGAAATTATGATTTGGATCATAAAACAACAAATCATTTAGCGCTGTTTTACATTCAAAGTAAAAAAAAAAAAAAAAAAGTCAAAGTCCGTATTGTAAATACACTGAAAGAAAAACCTTGGTGATGGTGCTTTGTCTAGGAAAAAAGGATCTTCCAGATCCCTTGGATGCACGCTGCTCGCCACGGCTGGGATTTGGAGAAAGATGCTCCTCTCTTCATGCGCTGGGCCATTCATACTGGTAAACACGCTGGCTTTATTTTTGTCAGTACTGAAAATTAAATCTGGTACAAAACTAAATTCATGTTTGAGTCAAATAACATTGTGATCATTTCAAAATGAAGGCAGGGATTGATACAAATTTAAATATGATTCCTTTATCAAATAAGATAACAATATTTACCGGTATTTTATTGCCCTTTTTGGAGGTGGGATCCTCAAATGAAGCCGTTTTCATCCTTCTCAAGTGATACAAAGTTCAATAAAATAAAACATTTAGGAAAGCTGCACAGTACCTAGGGGCGAATAAATGTTTTTAGTGGAATGAGGGAGTAGCAGGAGAAAAAACTAATATACAATGCTCATTTGTTGTAAAGAGTCATGTTCAGTTGGTGCCATGTGTTATGTCTCATCTGCATACGTGAAGGTAAATACCAGCCAGGAAAAGACCGACCAGACCCAAAGACTTGGAAGGCAAATTTCCGCTGTGCGATGAACAGCCTGCCTGATATCGAGGAGGTGAAGGATAAAAGCAACAAAAAGGGAACAAATGCCTTCAGAGTCTACAAGATGCTGTCATCTTCAGAGAGAAGTCTAAGGAAAGGTAAGCCTTGCTGCTGGTCATCCATGACTTGGCGTACCTTGTTTTTTTTTTTTTTTTTTTTTTTTAAAATATGTAACCACCTACTCCTAAAACAGTCGTTCAAAGTGGATTTCAGTACAATGTTAGAGATTTACCTTTCTAAAATTCTGGTCTCATTCAGAATTGAAGTCCTACGATACATCTCATTGTTTCACTGTAATTTTATTTGTGTACTCAGGAAAGGATATGATATTTCCTTGATATATCTGAAAGGTGTTTTCCTCTGGGTATGCATTTAGGAAAGAAGAGGAGCAACAAAGAGAGTAGGCCCAAAGGAAATAAAGAGGTAGATAAACACAGACATGCAAAGCACAGAATTGTCAAGACAGCACTGTATTTTTTTGGTTTGCACACAACACAAATGACCAAAACACACAATGACCCTATATTTTGCTACCAATAGGGATAGCGCTGTTAAGGAAGTGCGGCATACGTTTTCCAGTCAGAATGGAAGTGTAGTTTATATGTGACGACATGCTTTTTTAGTGCTTCTTGTTCAATGTTATTAGGTCACTGCTGTAAGATTGCCGTACAGTTTCACATTGGACTGTTAAGTTCCTCAAAATGTTGTAGGCACACTGACAAAGTTTCTCAGTTCCACTTATTGTGGATTTTTTTTTTGGGTCTCGAACATTAATAACAAATACGTTATGAGCAAGTCTTTGATAGTGAAGTTTCCGATGATACCTTTTATGGTTGATGATATTCAGACATTGTCTTGGATTCAAGCGTTTAAGACTCCCTGTCTTTATTTTCACCTCCTTTTCCCCCCACTCTGTCTCTCTCAGGTGTCGTCTCCATCTTTTGATAGGACACCTCTTCTCTTTCATGCGGTACAAGTTGTTGACTTCAAACAGGAATCGCAGGATGCGGAAGAGCCACCCATCACAACCAAAGGTGCCATAACAGCACTTGACATTTTTTCTCACGTTGTACTGTAGTCCATATCACATTTTGAATACTTGTAAATAGGAATGGGCGAGGACCGATATTAGCCTTTTTCCAAGGTATCTGTCCTCGCGATGGCAGCTGGTATCGGTATCGGCCGCCATCTTGTAGTTATTTTACAAACATGAACTAGAAATTTGCAACTAGAACATGGTCATTAATTTCCCATGATTTTAAGGAAAATTGCTATATAGAATAAAAAGTAATGATAATAATCTTCAATATTATTTAAGATTATCTGTCATTTATTTTTGGCGGGCATTATATGTATATAATACTCGTGGTATCGGCACTTGGTATCGGTAACGGTGACTACTCAAGATTTGAACTCATACTGGTATCGGTCTGAAAAACAAAAGTGGTATCAAACATCCCCCGCTTGTAAGTTGCAGAGGTTTTAATAGTTTTAGCAGTTTTAATATGAAAAGTAGAATTGAACAAAAGGAATCCAGCATGTTTGCTTTTCAGGAAGAGTCACGCTGTTATCTTCTGTATTCCTGTGCAGATAATCCTGATGAAGATCACGTGATTTCAAGCGAGCTCTTACCATTTGTCTGTCAGACGATTGAAGTGAAAACAGAGAATGAAGAGGAGACTGTGAGCTCCTCTCACTTGTACCCTTTTCAAATTTCTCCGGTGTCTTCTTATGACGGTGAGAACGCACACCAGCATGTCACATTTCACCTCATTTGTGGGACAGTTACAAGTGGCATGGAATCAACTTTCTCAAATCTGAACCGAAATGGAGCAAAAATTCTTCTACAGCAGAATAGCCGAAGCTAGCAATCATCTTATTTCCATACACGCAGAAGCTTTAAATGTTGACAAGGAGAAGTACAGTTGATGTGACTAACCGGTTCAACCGCCAGTAAACAGTTCTTCACAAATGCCTTTAAAAAAAAAAAAAAAAAAAAAAAAAAGAGAGTCAAAAGTGAGCTGCACCATAGCTGAATTGTTGACAGAAGTTGCGTAACTCTGTGACATAATCAGTTAGCAAATTGGTACAGTATAGCTGCCGGTCTTGTTTCTTTATTCTTCTTGTATTTATAAAGCATCAACAACATAAGCCTGAGACGGATATCGTGGTTCGTTTTTGGTTTGGGTCGTCTTGTTGTTTATTTGAACACGAGGGCAAATGAAACAGTTATGTAATTCCTCCTCAATGTCAGCACAGTATAGCATTTGTCTTATCTTATCTTATCTAAAGCTGGGAACAGAGTGCCTAAACTTGTGAAACAGACCACATCTGTTTAACAGTGGTTTAGTGTTCTCAGCTTGGAGTAAGAAGCCAAGTGTGAAATTCAAATATGGTGACATCTTAAACTATGCGGT
This sequence comes from Syngnathus leptorhynchus, assembly GCF_054491065.1. Classification (NCBI taxonomy): domain Eukaryota; kingdom Metazoa; phylum Chordata; class Actinopteri; order Syngnathiformes; family Syngnathidae; genus Syngnathus; species Syngnathus leptorhynchus. The sequence continues at coordinate 10,430,992 of NC_141196.1, read as the reverse complement.
TTCTTGAAGTTCAATTTACTGTTATTCCCGAACGGAATTTCTGCATTGACTTTCTCGACTTGGCACCGAAGGTTGTGGTGGCAGGTGTCTTCTTCTTGCTTTTTTGACCACTCATCCAAGGCACAGCTGAGTCTATCACTCGGCAGCAGTTATCGATCCGCTCTGTTTGATGGGCTTTGAATCAATATCATATGTGGAGCTCTTCTTGTCACTGTCTGTGAGAATCAGGGTTCAGGTTGTGTCTCTTTTTTCCGCCATTCCCAATACACAGTTCAAAATACGTCGTTTGCTGTGTGCACGTTTTAATTTAGTTCCTTTACAGGTAGCGACACAGAAAGCGACATTGAGGACAACCAACAGGTGAGTCTACTCTTCGACAAATGCAAACACACACACACATGCGTGGAAGATGACCTTGTCCGGGAACTCTTGTTATCAAACATTAACAGTCTTTCGTTATAGTCCAATGTACCTGCATGGAACGAAACACACAGAGAGGCATGCACGCACTAATTAAACTTCCTGAAACTCTTCCTGCCCCCCAAAATAAACAGTGACGATATACCGACTAATTTCCAAGTTTAATGAAATTATAATATACAAAAACAGGCTTAATTTAAGTTCTCTGTTTATAGCCTCTGAATGTTTATGTCCTGTTGACAATTTAAAAGGATCAAAATGTCAACACGGGTGCCCAGTTGCATCACATACGTATATAAATCAGACATGCCCACCGGCCACCACGCTTATGTATTTTTTATTTACGAGCACTTTGACCAGACTTGTAATTTTCTGTCCTTTACTGTGACTCACAGAGTGTCAATCCAGCCTGGAGGCGGGATCATAGCAGGTCAGTTCTTAAAGTCTCCCCCTCCTCCCTTCCCGGCATGGCCACCTTTGTTAGAGGAAGCAAACCCCGGTGCAGAATAACAACCACGCGAGACCCCAACCCCCTCATCAGCTATCACAGCGACGGCTGGCCAACGCCCTACAGCCAGAACTCTCTTACGTCTTCCAGACCCGGCCACACTCACGAGATGCGGGCCAGCGTCATTAGGAAAACCTCAGATGTCACCTCCTCCTAACATCACCGCGAAAAGTCCCTCGTTTTATTTAAGTCAGACGTGACCGTTCAGGGATTGGGCCACCACTTGACTTGTCCATTTATCGTCGAGCATATTGACTCAATTCTGATTCACCGTTTGTATTTGTCTTCTGCCACGCTCTGCAAATGCACTGCCGACAATTCGAGGCAGTACGCGGGCATTTTTGGTTTACGTGTGTAGCTGCTTGGAAGCGTCGTGTCTTTAACGTAGAAGGTGGCTGAAGCATTCATTATAAATAATTGCCTGTGTATTCATGATTGCGAAACATTATGAATGCCATTCTTTACTGCAGAATTTCCCACACTTTGAGCCAAATTAGAAAAATATTTCTCCAACTCAGTGACTCAATTCAAACGAATCTGCAACCAGTTTTAGGTCCCAACCCTAAATTTGACGATGACGTATCAGAACGACAGTAACGTACTATGCGCGTACCGAAACACGACGTCCAATTTAAATTCGGTGTGACTCAAGCCTTTGCATCATAAACATTGTTAAGAGTTTCGAAGAACAGACTCTAGAGAAGAGCAGTCGTTGGGTGACTGTAAGCGGCACCACAACAAACGAGTTTGACCGGCTTGTATTCATTCCTCCAGTTCATACTTGCCATAAGATGTGCCTGAGTCTATATGGATACCATTCCGTGAAATGTGTTTTGTGTCAAAAATATACTTCACTAATGTATGAAGTGCTCTTGCACGATTAATATTCTTTCAGTACAGCATTTGTGCAATGGCAACCCCTCGAAGAAATCATGTCCTAAGAATTACCAAGCAAACTGACTCTGAATTTGCTCTTTAGTAATTGTACCAATTTCTATATTGTACACATAAAACGAACTGGTGTAAACTCAATTTAAAATATATCTATGCAAAGCACTGTGCTCTTATTAAAACTGAAAGCACATGAAGAAGTCGTTTAATGGCCACTATGAGCAGGAGCAAACATTACTGCATGTAGAAGCTTGTTGTGTGAACACTTAACTGTTGTTTTAAGATATACTTGAAACATTGTGAAGCCTGTTTGAATTTTTACTTCTTGTGAAGGAAATTATTAGTTTTATTCAAAAACCCTTCATTTTGTTTAAAAGTACATCAAAATATGATGTGACTGATGAGAAATGCTGTTTGTAGAAAATATAAAATACCAATCTAATTATTTCAGGAAATATAATGAGAGTTGATTTGTCACAGCTTTTTATGTTGCTAGCCAGAGTCCAAGACTGGGGAAATGTTCTTCTTTAATTGCTTCAACGTATGCATCGGACTGTCTCGGGATAATTTCCCCACAACGCACAAACAGATGAACTGACAGACTCGCATGTGCTCGCAAGCCGCTTCAGCACTTTAGATTCAGTTTGTGTGTGTTATGTGCCTTCAACACTGTGTGTGGCCTCAAGCCGTGTGTGCTTTAGCCTCCAATGAATGACACGTGCCGGTAAGAGCATGGCAGGAATAAAAAACACAACAAAAAACATTGTAAATAGTCCTCACTTAGTTGCTCAGGTCACAATGGAAGAAATTCTCAAATGGAGGATCCTCAGGGCTTTAATGTAACCATGCACCTTGATTGAAGATGGAACCAGAAGTGTTTTGAGCGTTTTTAATTAGACGTCAAACTTTTGAATTGAGAGTATCCGTGCCCGCGCCCATGCTATGCCTCCACCATATTTTGTGTTCTTTTTCGATGCAATTGCTATCAGTCTGACCGTCGCAAAGAATCTTAGTGGCAAACTAGTTTGCAGCTTGTTGTCAACACACGGTATTGAAAACATCTCTTTATTTTAGACTTCTCCGGAATAATCAGAACGCTGTGTTGATTTCTTCTTAAAAGAAAGAATCCTGGGAACATCCATTTGTTCTCCAGCTATCTGTTTTATGACACTTGCCCTCATTAGGAGGGTGACGTGTAAAAAGAAAAAAAACGTTTTTGATAGTTTTGGAGCGGCTCGGTGGCGTACTGACTAGAATGTCCGCCTCACAGTTAGGAGGTTGCGGGTTTGATTCCACCTTCAGCCCTCCAGCCTTTGGAGTTTGCATGTTCTCCCCGTGTCCGCGTGGGTTTTCTCCGGGCACTCTAGGTTCCTCCCACATCCCCAAAAACATGCTTGGTCGGCCGATTGAGCACTCCAAATCGTCCCTAGGTGTGAGTGTGAGTGCGGATGGTTGTTCGTCTCTGTGTTCCCTGTGATTGGCTGGCAACCGGTTCAGGGTGTTCCCCGCTGACTGCCCGATGATGGCTGGGATAGGCTCCAGCACGCCTGCGACCCCCGTGGGGACAAAGCGGTACAGAAAATGGATGGCTGGAATAATTTCGGTAAAAAAAAAGTTACAATTTCAACTTGGGTACATCGTTTTGGTCTCACAACTATATCAAATGGTAAAAAAAAAGATCAATTGGGAATCTTCTATAAAAGTAATTAATCTTGAATGGAAGCAGACAGTATAAGTGACATGATTCTTTTGTGCAAGTCTTTTGTTGTTGTTTTTAGTTCAATTTTAAGTTTCCAAATCTTATTTTGACTGCTTTTTGTCAGCATTTTTTTTTTCATCCTTTTCTGGTATTTCTCTCAGATGCTTTACCCACCACTGGCACACGTGACAAATATTGAAAGGACCAAATTGGACTCTTGATATTTATTGAACGAACCAATCAGTAAATGTGAAAAAGGGCTAGTGAGTCCATCTATATATTAGGTACACCCAGGTTAAATGAATGCCATATAATTCAAGAGCCCTTAACATCTTTTAAATGTCCTGGCTGAATTAAAAGTATTCATTTTTGAATTTTTGAGTTTGTGTTATTAAAGGGGTCTGTGTTATTAGGATTGTCACACATTCTGTGAATTCAATTGCCTTTGTTTTATTGGAGTAAAATTGGCAAGAGAGTTCATCAGTTGACCATTAGTCACAATGCAATACTTTGACATCCGCCCTTAAGCCAATACGCACAACAGTGAGCTTGGATTGTCTGCTGTAAAAAAACAATTATAAAGAAGTTGTGTATCATACAATGTCACAAATAAAAAGTATATTGCATATAAGTGATGAATGTGTTTTGCCTTTAAAGAACAATTTTTAGTGTTAACAACTTTTTACCCTGCTGGTGATATCGTGAAGTGCTGTGTAAATCTGAATAAAGACGCTTGTATTTTTGATGTTGTTCCCAGGGCTTTCATCTTTACAATGTCAAACTGATTGCTGAGTTTATCTTTTGCGCTCATAAAGGTCAAAGTCCACTTTTATATGGCTTCAAAATCTTGAAGACTACTGGAGCCAGGGCTGTGTTACATTGTTGGGGGGGGGGGGTAAAAAAAAAAGAAAGAAAGACACTGCGCCAAGGTTTACAAGTTTGTAGGTGTACAGTTTGGCCTTAGCAAGACTGATAATGTGTTTGTGCAGGGAATGCCCCACCCCCTCGCCTATAGATGACTTTGCAAGTTTGCAGGTTCCTTCAGTTGGAGCAGAAACAAACACCATCTGCTGTTTCGGTTTCAGTTACTTTTCTTATGTTTTGACTTCCTTTTTGTCTTTCAAGCCAGCGCTTTTTTTGGCTCTTAAGATGGTTGACTATTTTACTTACGCTTTAAATCTTCTTTTCTAGACACTCTAGTTGGACCAGCATTTCCTCAAAAACTTCTTTCTTCACTTCTCTCTCTTTACCCTCATTCAAATGACAGAGGGTCATCTCTATTTCCTTAAGTTTCCAGTCGTGGACAAAATCTCTCCAATTTATCTTACCAGTATAATCAGGAAGCTGACTGTTTTGTTCATCTCTTGTAACACATGAAGATAAGAGTCTCGATGTTGAGAAAGCTCACTATAACGGTCAACGGCAAGTTACTCAGAAATAGTGGATTAAGTTCATGTAACAACAGATGTGATCATAAACGGAATGTTCAGTACTGCATAATGCTATGATAGATGTAATATTTATTGTTATCCAGTCTTTTAAGATGACTACTCCACTATTGATATTGAAGATAAAATGTTTTTTTTATTATAGATAATGATGATTGATAATCATTTCTCAAAGGAAGGTAAAAAGAAAACTGTTAATGAAAGATGTTTTTTTGTATTTGTAGTACTGTCTTTGTCCAGCAGACGGCGCTGCAGGTTTAGTAATTGCCCGTTGACTGAACTACGACTCTTCTCACGTTGCTTCAGATAATGCAGTACATCTGTCCTAGCTTGAAGCTTGAATGACATCGCGCCAATATTGATATATTTTGAAATTGATCGATTCAATTTGATGCAGTTCTGTCTTTTAAACCAATTATCCCCCTGATTCCAATTGTTTGTTTGTTTTTATATACATGCATATGAGAATCTGGTGAGAATATGTTCATATATATATATATATATATATATATATATATATATATATATATATATATATATATATATATATATATATATATATATATATATATATATATATATATATATATATATATATACCTATTTACATATACTGTAAAGTTACCTCGTGTCTTTTTGGAAATTCTCTCTCTCTCTCTCTCTCTCTCTCTCTCTCTCTCTCTCTCTCTCTCTCTCTCTCTCTCTATATATATATATATATATATATATATATATATATATATAAAAAATAGATGAATATCGCATGAATGTGCAACCTGCTTATACCTGCCGTACATTGCGTACTAGAATAGGTATTAGTTGAACTGGAGAAGTGTGCTTCATTTCCTGCTGCTTATTTCCTATTACACATCGCTCTGCATTGAAATCAGCGCACTGAATCATTCATGTACAAAGAACGACAAATGTGCAAATGTCACCATTTGACCCCTTTGGCGACTCCCGCAGAGCGATGCAGCAGCTGTGGTAATGAGGGTGCCAGACCGCGTAAAGTGACAAGTTACCACGATGAGTGAGTCACTAGCAGAGGCTTCAGAGGGCTAGACTGTAAAATATGCAAACTTTGGTTTATGGAGAGATGAAGAGGGGTGGGGTGGGCGTGACAGAGGGGGTGGCAAAAGAAAACGACCGTTGTGGGGAGAGTTAAATGACGTTAATGATGCGTTGGTGTGAAGTGGCTGCGAATCCAAACGGTCTCTTGCTCTTTTGTTACCATGGTTGCTGCGGATGACATTGTGATCGCAGAGCACACACATAATGAAGTCAGGTTGTGTTTGTGTGCAGGGAACTGCAGATGCTGAGGAGGGGGGCCGATATCTATGCGTGTGTGATGGATCATACCACTGTGGATTGGTGTTTATGCCTCTTTCTAGATCAGAGGCTTTGTTTTCTATTGTGTGGGTCAGTGAGCTTCCCCTCGGGGAACATAAAACAGCTGGGCCTCCCCTACTCCCCCCCCCCCCCTTCTTTCTCAATTCCATTCTAAATGTTACATTGCCGATAATGTGATTCTGCTTCTTGTTACTTTACTGTCCATTTGGGCATAAAAGAGGTTTATGGTCCAAGCAGACTACACGAAACTTGTCCATGCTTTTGTCATGCTCATGCACTGTTCTTTTAGTCATGCGTGAACTTTGCTCTTAAATGTGCGAAATATATTTGCCTTTAAATGTTGTATTTTGGCGTCAAGTGTTTTGTACCTATGTGAAATATAGTCAGTAGGTTCCCTTGTGTATGAAATGTGGTATAAAGTATTAATATTTCATCATACAAAAAAAATGTCAGAGCCCCCACCCCCCTCCAGCATGAATGCCCACGCACACAAACTGCAATACATTATCGGGAATGTTTGGACAAACAAAGGCTTACAGAGGCAAACAGCAATAAGAAAAGCACCGAATTCGATTGTCATATTAATTAATGTCAGTTACCCCTGGCAACCACCGAGAGAGAGACAGAGAGACAGACAGACAGACAGACAGACAAAGAGAGCAAGCGTGAAGGAAACACAGGATAAGCAGAACTTCAACATGTTGGCCATTATTTCAAATAACCTCAGAAAATACATGAAATGATTCTTGAAGTAAAAAAAAGTTGCTGTCATCATGATGTGTCAGATATGTGCTGTGGTGGTGACCGTGCTTCCAGAGGTGCAGCCAAAAACACCAATTATATCTGCTATAATTTGTTAAAATCACAGTTAAACATGCTCAATTGTTCGATTTTAAATGTGGTTTCTTCCGTTCATGATGTAATGGTCTAAATACTCTTTCTTTCTCTGTTTCTCTCACTCTGTCACTCTTAATTTATAGCCTCTATCTATCTCATTTACATTATTCTTAACAAATTCCTTGCAATTCTTTTACAAATTCATTCTCTTCTCTCATCTTTACTTCTTAGTTTATTCAAACAGCTTAAAAAAGATGACTGCCTGTTATCTGTAAAGCTCGCTGGCGGTTAAAAAAAGATAATCATATCCCCCAATAAAATTGTTCAGGTGAAGCGTAACACTAATTTTAACAAACTTGATCTAATTCACCCCAACTTTAATATTTCTCAGCTCTGGTTTAATGAGCAATACAGTCCCACTGTTCCCAAAACTATTTGTCATGTTCATAAAACGCTGTGATTTTATATTATTACAGGAAACTGTTGCGATCTCAATGAGGATTTAAGAGACTTCACATCATCATTCATTCATCAACTGCCATCAAATAAAACTCATCAGGTTCACGTACTGAATGCAAAACCATTTACTGAAGACAAAAGGCAGTATGGCCAACATCAAAACAAAATTGGGGGAGCAATGTGTGTCTGCTCTCTTCCGTGACCGCCCAGAGTAGCGCTAAAGTCGTAGGTGGTGTGTAAGTGACACATAGACGTAGCGAAAGTAACGTTTTCAAACAAACGTAGCAGTGCATATGAAATAGAAACTTAAAAATCCACTTACTGGCTATTAGTATCAATATGTGGATCGATCCACCCACCTCGAGTAACAATGTCACCCGCTGTTGAGAAAACACTGAAAATTGAAGAAGCGACCGTGGCAGCAGACAGGTAATAATGTGCCAACATGGCCGGATTAGAAAAAACACACACCTTCGCCTTCCACAAGGCAATGCATTCCTTTGCCATGTAGGCAAATACTTTCTCTTTCAGCTGCAGGACACCTTAATGGTATGTTATTTATTCTTTCCCCACTCTGTGTTTATGAAGTGCACAGTTACTCTGAGATAGCTTTCAGTGGCCACAAAGTCCATCCATCTGTTGTTAGTGCAACAGCGGGTGCACAGAAAAGCGGCTGCCCCCACAACGGTGCGTCTAATCTATATATCTATCTCGCTCACTCGCTCTCTCTCTCTCTATCGAGCCGATTTGGACACACCTATTGTCTGTAGATGTCCATTTTTTTTGCCACCAGGAGTTTTGGGACTCCTAATGTTTGTAAATGACTCATGTTTACTGGTTCGATTTCATTCTTCATGATAGGAGCCACTTTACGTTTCGTAAGACATGTCTCCCTTCTTGTGTGAAATGAAGAAGAGATTTCTTGTTCCATACAAACTGAACCAGGTTTGGAAGTCCTTGAAGACATATGACAAAAAAAAGGAGTGAGTCACAGCATCTCACGGGAGCAACAATGACTCATTCTCCCACTCAGCCACCACGCAAACTTCACATACACCTGCAGAATTGAATGAAAACCAATACAAGAGCAATTATATATGAAAAAAAAAAAAAACGAAACAATAAAAATCCTATTTATTTTACAAAGGTCTTGGTTAGCACTGTGAGTGAGGTATTGTTGTTGTTACTGGCAGGGTGAAAAACAGCATTGCACCATGCTGACTTATATAACATCTTTTAGCTACTCGAGGCTTATTAGAAACATCCCTACTCAAGAATTGACAACTATCACAACAACAATACTATTATTGGAATAAATGTCTCACAGTGTCACTTATCTTTGTGCCACCACTGTGTATTGTGGCGTTGATGACTTCCGTAGCTTTACACATCCCTTTTATGTGTGTGTGTGTGTGTGTGTGTTGTGATGTCCAAAAAGAATGTCCCAGTAGAGCTTATTAAAGACTCCAGACGTGAGTCATTGACTCCAATTATGATTTAATCTGCATGTGGGTGAATAATAAGGAGGATGTTAGTCACAGTAAGACTAACCGTGTGTGTGTACACAAACACATACAACACAGACTGCTCAGCCAAAAAGGTTCGACAGCTTAATCGCGGACATCTGTTCTCCCAATCGAGGAATGAATTGCCATGGTCAAAACACCGATGAAACTCGGAGCCACAAATTCACCACTGGCGGGTTGAGTGAAAATAATTAGTAATGCTCCAAAGAATTACTTAAGTAGGAGGTATGTACTTAAGGTAGAAAGTAATGCGTAACGATTCAGAAAAAAAAAAAAATCAACCTGTTGCAGATTTGGAATCGACCCCCCAAAAAGTTTATTTGGATTCCTGATTAAACAAATGAGTAAAAGAAAAATCTCACCGCACTGTAACTTTAATTTGTCGTTTCTGTATTGTGTATCAGTCTGCGCTTATTGATATTGTGTATTGCGTCACATAATTAATAAGGAAGAAATACCCTAGTTTTCGTTTTCAAAAAAGGCCTCATGTAGTATACAGCAGCGGTCCCCAACCCCCGGTCCGCGGACCGGCACCAGTCCGTGGGTCACTTACCGGCCGCCAAACTGCACAGGAAAAAAAAAATATATATAAATATTTTTTTATCGACGATCAATAAATTCAGGTCAAGACGCTCGTCCTGGTCACGTGACATGTTTCCCCAGTCGAGAATTTATTTAGAAAAATATTGGCGATTCTCTCCCAATTCCATCCGTCGGTTCAGGTGAAGACGCTCGTCTCGGTCACGTGACGTCACCTTAAGTCGCGCCTGCGAAGCAAGCAATTATGAGCAACAAACAGAGATGTTTGGAAAGCTTCTTCGGAAAGGGGAACAAAAGCCCAACGAGGAGACAAAAGAAGAAGAGGAAAGCTGCATTTAAAAGAACATTTCTGGAGTCCTAAAAATATGGATTTAACGCCACAGGTGACTCTGACGCGCCAAGCCCACTCTGCATGATATGTGGCGACTGGCTAGCTGACGAGGCAATGAAGCCTTTAAAAGTGCTTCGGCACATGGAGACCAAACATCTTGCATTAAAAGACAAACCTTCACCACTTCGGGTGTCATTGTCTCCGATTACGCCTACGTGATAAGACTCAGTGCTCCCACTAATTCAACGTAATGGTGAGTTTTATTTTTATGTCGTTTATACTTGTTTTTATGCCAGTCGTGTCATTTTATTTCATCGTATTTCTATATTTATTATAAATGTATTATTTATTGAAATAAATGTATAATTTATTTATGTAAAGGCCGGTCTGCAAAAATATTTCTGACACTTTAACCAGTCCGTGGCGCAAAAAAGGTTGAGGACCACTGGTATTCCAGAAATACGCAATGGCATCATCAAAGTTGCTTTTTGCATCTTTCTATCATTTTAGAGATATTCTCACATTCCTCCACTTGTCCTGGCACAAGAAATTACTAACACCAAGTTTTCTAAATTTAGTTTCATCTAATTAAGGCATTACATAACAAGGAAAATGTTATCATGGCAGTTCAAACTAATACAGAGGAGAGATTGATCGCCTCATGTTCCGGGGCAAAGACATAAATTAGAGTCTTTAGAAGCAGAAGCGATGTGCTCGGGTTGCTTCAAACTCTTTATCGTTGTGACTTCAAGAGATCCATAATATTACAACTTCAGCCCAAATGCCTTCGAAGTTGCATTCCCGATTTGCTGCAATGGGTTGTTAGATGGCGCCAAATCACAAATCGACCCTTTCTACACGAGTCAGTCTAGAAATTAACTCGACATTTTTGAAGAGACCAAATAAACCTGCACTTGGAGATGGAGGCAAGCAAAAACTTCCTTTTAAGACCTCAATATACAGTTGGAAAGATTCAAAATTATATTGTATTCTCTGATAGAACAGATGACATCCTCATAAATTTGATCAACAATCTCACCTTTACTAAAGAAATAAACAAAGGAACAACTCCCCTCTACTTTATTTTTCCTGCATTTATAAATAGACAATTCATCCTCACCCATTACCTATTTTTTGTTTTTAATACCGTAACTTTCCATCTTGTACCCAACTCAGATGATAAATGAAGTTTTTTGCCCATTTCTCACCAAAGCCTACAAAACAAGTTCCAGCGTTGAAAGAAATTGGGCTAATGATTATTAAAATTTCACAAGATCCATGCCATTTGTTATTTATTGATTCTGAAAGTCGAACTTACAAAGAAAGAGTCATCCACGGCCTGCAGCATGTTGCAGGACTGCGATACATAGCTTTGGAGGATTAAACCCACACAAGAATACGTTTCCACTTTTTTTCATGACCGACAAACCGGACAAAGCTAAATCACAGAACAGAATGCACGAGACAAAGCAAAACGTTGAATATTGCAGAAGGCAATTTATTGCTCTGAAGCACCGAATCTTTTTCTTTCTTTGTGCAACGTTGCTGATCAAAAAAAACGACAAGTGATAAGACGCTTTGCTTTAATGTGTTACCCCTTGTTGAAACGTTTATATCTTCCTTCATTGTTTTTTTTTTTTTTCCACCAAATGAGACATCAATTCTTTGTAATACCCTACTCCCTACTTAATCTGCGTGCGTCTTTATCCGAAAGCCACACGTTCTCAAGAGAGTTTAAGTCATTTGCAGACATCGTCACATTACAGTTTGCACAAGAACCGAATACTTTGAAAGAAAATCACTTTGTCTTGCTTTAAGTAGCGCTCCAACTTTACACATCCGTCTGGCTGCAGGCAGGGTCAAACTGGGAAATAACTTCTTCCCTGACAGCTTTTGTTATTCTGTATGCCCCTCCAGTTTACTCTTGACTTCTGCAAAAGCGCCTGGGGATGTTTTTGTGTCATGTAAGCCCTCAAATCTTTTTTTTTTTTTTCCAGTCTCGGACAGGAACGAGACCAGTTGAAATTCCACCACCGTGTAAGAAGAGTAAGAAGTGATTTTTCTATACAGAGCTGAGCAATTTGGACCAATTTTCCTTCGGCAAACATATTCTTCAATAGCCAGTCTGACAGACAGTTTGGGAGTGGGGCTTCCCATTTGGAAAATCCCTCCTTTTTCCATTTTTTTGCCGAGTGGACCATTTTTAATGACGACAAGAGTACCTGAGTCACGTTCTACTTCCATTTGCTGAATAGGCTTGTTTTAAAAGAGACCTGGATTTGACTTGGCCTTATGCAACCCTGTTTGCTGAGTAGACTCAGTTGCAATGTTGTCAATATGGCCAAGGCCCGTCTGCCGCCGGCTGCATGGCCTACTTTTAACGGGGTCTAACAACTGTATTTTCAACTAACTAGAGTTTGAACCAAGGCTTGCATTATAATGGAATCCAAAATTAAAATAAAAGCCAGACATCACGCCGGGCCTAGCAATTCAGCCATCCTTTGCCATATTTCCCGTTTGGGGTGCTATAAGCCTATCGCAGCTGATATAGTTCTTCTCTTTTGCTCACGAGGAATGTCGGGCTTCACTACGGAAGCTGTCATAGCGTTAGCGCTAAGTGCTAACAATGAGTGCTAACACTACATCCTGACTGTGTACAAAGGGGCCATGGCTCGGTGCCACTACAAATTGGGTGTCCATATGCAAAATGTAAAAAACAAACAAAGAGTTTTAAAAGTACTAATAAAGTTACAAAAAAAAGTTGTGAAAAGATCACAATGAGGAGAAACCACTGAAACAGGCTGCCACTCACACAGTGACGTTGATTGAATACTATTTCGCTCATGATTATTTCAGACTGTGCCAGCTCTGCTGTGAACACTATTGTTTTTTTTTTTTAGTAACACATTATTTACATCTGAGGACATTTTCAGTGTCACAACTGCAGCTACTTGGTGTCTAATAAGATACAGAGCAGAAAAACACTAACAGCCTGCTTTCTCCTTGGTGCGAATAAACAAACATTTTAAAGCTTTATCGAGCAGCAGTGCAGTAATAGGGAAAATGAGGATGGCAGGAGGTAGAGAGAAGCAGTAAAGGAGTACATTAAACATTAGTTAGATGTGAAAAACATTTTTCAGAATTGCTCAAACAAGCAACTGCTTTTAAAGCAAAGATGCAATACATCTCACACTAACTTAGGAAGCTAAAAATGCAAAACTAAACATAACCCCTTTAGTGATGGCACCAAGCCAAAGTTAGTGATGTATCGTTTGGAAGAACAGAATGTAAAAACATGGCCTCTAGGGGTAGCGAGGCTTCACGTGAATTCTAGCAAGTCACTTGATGATTGGAGCACAGATGGCTTGTATCAGAGTTGCATGTACACGTTCCAGCCTGGGAGCACCATTCTCCTCGCTGAGGATCAAATTTATTCAGCAGCCTGAGTTTAAGTGAGAAAAACATGGAGAAAACAAGTTTATCATACTCTTATCAATGAACTATCAATTCAGATTTAATTTCAGTTTAATCACATTGTTGATGATGATGTCATCTCGCATCGTCAACCTCTGCAAACTGTATTATAATAATGTAAGATTATGTCATTTAATATCATATAGCTGGATCTTTCAGTGTTCAGGATAAAGCATTTTGTCATATTTTATTCATTTGTTACACATACCAGATTAGGAGGAAATACTGTGGATTAGTATGTATTATCTATCGATAAATTGTTTCTTTAATTCAAAAAGGGAAAGTCATGTTATAAAAGACATGGGAAAAAAGCCTGCTTCAAAAGGCTGATTATTACTCAATTTGTATTTAATTTTATTATTTCTTTCAAAATAATTTCCTGATGTTGACTTGATGTCGTAATTTCTACTCATCAAATTGTAAAAGAATAAAACTAGGAAATATTGTGTAGCGACTCTATCTCAATCTTTGAATGGAACTGCTGAAATAAATTTAGTTTTCCACGATATTTAGTCACTGAAATGCACTTGAATATCATGGAATTGAGTGGTGCTTCAGGACGGCTGTTTGTGAAGCTCTGTGATAGCTGAGTTTAATTTTTTTTTTTAGCACAACCGCTTCTCGTCCAAAGTTAGCCGACTCTAATGAGCATAAGCAGAATAGGCGGTTTCATCATCATAATTTGTGTGAGATTGAAAACGCTTGTTCTAGACCCAATTATTGAAATCAAAACCCGAATACAACCTTTGGTCTCCAAACCAGGACATATGTTTGGGAGGGTCACAATACTAATGGAACAATGATACATGGCTTTAGTGCCACAAAGATCTGTCCATCCAATGAATACAAAAGGAATGATCCTTTCTGCCTGTCACATTGGCTTCATCACAATGCAGTGTTCGGAACTGTCCCACTATTCAGTGTAAACCAATCCAATCTTCTTTTTTTTTTTTTTTTCTCACCTGCTGGGTTTGAAAGGATGGCTCATGTTAGCCTGACATTACAGCATCCATTCAAACGCTCACCAGGTTTCCCTTTCTGAACTCCATTGCCGCTTCATGTCGAGGACACTGCTTGATGTGGACATGGCTTTTACATTTTTATACGGCTATAATCTGGTGAATCCAGTTGCCTTGCAAAATTGGCCGTGGCTTAAAGAAACACAAAACACTGTCGTCTCACAGTCACTAACGCTTGCCATAATCTGACAGCCAGGGTTTAAAACAGGCTGGATTTACCGAGCAGATACAAAGTGTATATGCTGTCGTAGACAAAAATGCTATTTTATGTCTGTTGGACTCCAAACAGCGCACTCATAGCTTTTTTTTTTCCCCCTTCATGATTTAAGGTCAGCCTGCACTGTCATAATGTTTTTTACTCACTCAATGATCTTGCCGAAAGAGTCATTAAATTTGGGGCTAACACCAATCTTACAGGTCTAATATTTGAGATGGTTTATTCATTTTATCATCGTCTGAATGGCCAACTAAGGCAGTGAGCAGTCCAGTTTCCTTACAAACTTTTAAATACAGTAACATCAAATTGAACAATAGAAACAAAGACAACCCCACTGTGGAATCATTTTTTTTAATCCGGCATTTCCCTCTTTGAAAGTAAATTGCGGCTCAGTGTCCGAAGATTGCGCATGCAAGTTAATCCTGTCACTGTCTCAACAAGAGCATTTTCCAAGGAGAGACAAGACAATAGGAAGGAAGGTGATAATCTCTTCCCCTTAGAGAGTTATGGTTTATTCCATCGGAAATGATCCTCTTTGAATATACATGATAGTGATGGCTCTTCATGTTCCTTTTTTTTTTTAAGTTTACATACAAAATATTCAGCGTAGAGCCTGAAGAACGAACCATCTTTTTATGTAGCACGTTATACATTAGTGTTGCTGAAACCGATCAGGAACACATTTATGTCACAAACAGTGTCAATTGTGGTTATAAATCAAATTCAATGCAAAGAAAAAAAACAATATGAATCTGTAGAAATAAAAATAAGAAGAAAATAATTCAATAATCACTGGCCAAAACCCAGTCTTTTCACAATATACCGTTTGTTTTTCCCCATCCTATAAGCCTCATTATTGACTCTTGCCCACCCACCCTCGCCTGTGCTGGAATATTTGTTAGAGATGAAGGTGATTTTACAATCAACTAAGAGGCTCCTGAAAATCCCTACCCGCCTTTTCCTCGCAGCCAAACAGATCAAACAGCAGCAAATAATGGCATCCTCAATCAATACCC